>NC_073625.1:203041239-203353739 GCF_029407905.1 Bubalus kerabau
TTTTCTCTCTGTGGTTAACATTATCTCAATGGAGATCAACTATTTTACTTTCCCTATGGTAATATCATCTTATCGGCCAATATAAATCAATATTGACTCTGATAAACTTTAGCACATTGCTTAAATATAGCTATTTAATACATGTTCACTCTGCCAGCAAAATGAATTAATACATAATATCGTAAGGGAAACCTATCACCAAGCACCTGTCAAGCCAAAATTTATTCAAGCAATTCCATTGTCCAGTCAATTCTTGAAGGCATTTCTTAATCTGATGCAGTTGACAGAGAGGCAGGGATTTGTTACAGGGATAGAATTTGTTTGCCTGTGCACCTTCATTTCATGTCCCAGTAACTGTTTTCCCACCAATGTCTTCACTGTGATTTAAAAGAAGACAAAAAGCTCCAGTAAATGCACTGCTCACAGATGGCATTAGTCTGCCTAATTATAATTAAACATAAGTTATGGCTCTAACCAGGAAAGTTTGCAGATGCCTCCCATCAACTTTTTTTCCCCCCAGTGGAAAGATAACTGATTAGTAAATATCAGAAACAATTCTGAGTAATAGAGACCATGCTGCTGTGCTGGGCTTAGTCACTCAGTCACATCTGGCTCTTTGCGACCCCATGGACTGCAGCCCACCAATCTCCACTGTCCATGAGGATTCCCCAGGCAAGAACACGGGAGTGGGTTGCCATGTCCCCCTCAGGGGATCTTCCCAACCCAGGGATCAAACCCAGGTCTCCCGCATTGCAGGTGGATTCTTTACCAGCTGAGCCACCAGGGAAGCCCAAGAATACTGGAGAGGGTAGCCTATCTCTTCTCCAGGGGAACTTCCCAACCCAGGAATCGAACTGGGGTCTCCTGCACTGCAGGTGGATTCTTTACCAGCTGAGCCACCAGGAAGCCCAAGAATACTGGAGTGGGTAGCCTATCTCTTCTCCAGGAGATCTTCCTGACCCAGGAATCGAACCGGGATCTCCTGCACTGCAGGCGGATTCTTTACTAACTGGGCTACCTGGGAAACCCCAACAGAGACTGTAAGGGTCCACAAAAACCTTCCCTTCTTTTAGAAATAAGGATACTAAAACCCAGAGTAATTAAGAAACTTAGATCTAGGCTATAAATCTAGAGAAGTGAGTAATCCACAAAGTTGTAAAATTAGTGAGGGTGAAAATTGGGCTCCACACAAGGCCTGGCACACATGTCAGTGATCTATAAATATTCACTGAATAAATAAAAAACCAGAATTCTTGAATGCCAAGTTAGCAAGATGCTGGGGCCTTTGTGGCTGAAATCACCATTCTGTGGCCACTCAAGGTACAAGAGTAGGGTGACCCTAAAGTTTTTCCAAACACAAGTAGAAAATGTGAATTCTCACCATGGCAGCTTGGTGCATCAAAGTAAATTCTCCTCAGGTGTACAAAACTCGGGGCTTCCCCAGAGGCTCAGCAGTACAGAATCTGCCTGCAGTGCAGGAGACCCAGGTTTGATCCCTGGGTGGGGAAGATCCCCAGAGGAGGGCACGGCAACCCACTCCAGCCTTCTTGCCTGGAGGGTCCCGTGCACAGAGGAGCCTAGGGGGCTGCAGTCCATGGGGTCACACGGAGCTGGTTGTGAGCTGGAGTGACTGAGCAGCACAGCATACGAAGCTTGAGCATTTGCTGTACTCAGTCCAACCTGGCTATGTTTACATTTTACACCAGTACCCAGCTTTGAATCTTTGAGCAGCAATTTAGATTTCTAACAAAACATGCAAGAAAAGAGAAATCGCCAAGTCAGTATTGGTGACAATCGATTCCTCAGCACCACGCGGCTGTTTATTCTCTCAGTGTCTATAAATGTAGAGTTTAGTCTTTTTTCTTCTGCCAAATAGGCTCAATTTCAAGGTTTTAAAAAGATAATACCTAGATATAATTCAATAATTTGAGTTTTTGGTCTGCCACAAATACTTATGAATACAGATATTCATGGATAAGTTGGCGATTGAAGCCTGCTGCATGCCAGAAACTGCTTCCAGAAATTCTCAGTCAAATAAAAAAATAAACATTTAGAAGTTTAAAAATTAATTGAATGAAGAATGGTTGGGACAGTTTGTTCTACAGCATTCCAAAGACATTATTTGCTTGGTGGGTTTTGGCTGGCAAAATGTTGGTTGTTGGTTCTCTACAAAATGGAACAAAGTGACCATTTGGAAAAAAATAAAGCGCAGGCATGATGATGTTTGAGGACAAAGATAAAGCAGAAACTCCTGCGTTGCAGTCTTGAGTCCAAGGCCAGTGTTCTTTGTGAACTTGGTCGTATGACCTCAGCTTTTAACCTAAGTTTGTCTGAGAACTGAATGGATTTTCTTTCTGATTTCTGGACGCCGAGTGCATTAATGGCTCTGTCTAAAATGAAGCTGACGCTGTAATCAGCTCTTTGCCAGCACTTACGATCATGCTCACCTTCCTGCTAGGTTAGACTGATTCAAATCAAGTTCAAGATTTTAGAGATTCAGAGAAAGTGCCCAATATTATCTAATCAGCAAACTCAAGGAGGTAAGCTGGTTCCCAGTTGAAAACCGATGGGCAGAGGTTTTACAGACAAATATCAGAGGTGCTGGGGTGAGAGAGAGTGTGAACAGACTAGTGTCAGACCCTTCTCCCCACAGGGGAAGGGCTCATAGTTTTTATTTATTCATTTTCTTTTTTTGCTGGAGAAAATGGGATTTTCACACGGTCACGGAGCATTAAAACTATGACCCGTGTTTCACATTTTGTGCAGTACATTCACTGTCCGCAGTGCCCAGAAGTTGTCTTTGCCTCTTGATGCTCCTCCTTCACACCCGCCCCCTGTCTTGCAGAGGTGTTCAGAGATAAATAAAACAACTTGAGTGTATTAGAAAGCAGATGGTGATGCTTATATTATTGTCCAAAGTACTAGAATCGACATGATTAATAATTAACCTCTTGATGGCCTTACTTCAAGATCCCAAAGTATTTTTACTCAGAAAAACTGCACTGTTATTATTTCCTTTGAATAGTCAAAGCAGCTGTAACCAAAATCGTCAACTGCTTTGTCTAAAGTCATTTACCAAATCCTTCGGGGGACTGATGTGAGCCCATGTGTGACCTACAATTTCTAACTCCCAGTCTCCTAGGCTTTATTCTCAAGATGAGTGTTCTCGACTAGGTGTGGTTCAGATTGCCAAGGGACCTTTGGCAATGTCTGCAGATATTTGGGGTTGTTATCTCTGGGGGTGGGTGATGTGAGATGCACTAAACATTCCACCCTGTACCCAATGCTCCCCCCACCAGCACAGAATGATGGGGCCCCAAATCTCAACCCTGCCCAGGCTGAGAAACCCTGCCCCAGATAAAGGTTGCTCTTTTCTTTGAGCGTAATTTCAGAGAAATGAAGCCTGTAAATCAAATGATGTCTTTCAAGCGACGTGTCTCTTTTCTCCCTGTTTCAAGGGAAAGGGGATTTAATTGGAGCCAATCTATCAATTAAGGACCAAGTGATCAAGACCAACGCGGATGTGAAGGCGCTAACCTACTGTGATCTCCAGTGTATCATCCTCAAAGGACTCTTTGAAGTGCTGGACCTTTACCCAGAATATGCTCATAAATTTGTGGAAGACATTCAGCATGACCTCACATACAACCTTCGAGAAGGTCACGAGAGTGATGTAAGTCTCCCTTCTAATTACTGCTGAGATCCAAACACACGGGGCCTGGAGATCATTTATAACAGCAAAGAACATGTTCTGACCTCACTTCAAAAAGTCTCTGAGCAGATAAGGTGGGACTGTTCAGTCACTAATTGAGCAATTAGGTAATTAGCCAGGAGTCAAACCGGGAGCATGTTATCAATATTTTAGAAAAGTAGGATTTATGGAGGAGTTCTCTTAATTTTTTTCTTGTTTATTTTCATTTGCTTATAACCAGGATGAATGTCGGGGGCATATAATATTTAGCTAGAGAGGTGTGATTTCTCCCGAACTTAAAGATTTCCAGATAGGGCGTATGGTTCAGAGTTTGCTACATGGGGGTGTATTCCCTACGCCACTGGCTTGACGTGCATTTTGCTTAAGAATATCTTTTTATTTGTTAACCATGACTCAAAACAGTCTGTCTTAAAATGAGTAAATATGTATGAAAGGATTCAAACCAAAGATTGTCACCCTGGAAGCATAATGGACATTTTATGAAATTATATATTTGCTACATGCTTCAGTTTATACAAACAGCTTTCCTGTCAAAATATGTACCAAACTGTGTCCTGTGATTAAGCTGCTCGTGAACATGACTTCATTAAATGTGTCAGAGAGACAAATGACTTAATAGGAATGATTGTTGGAAGGCAGGCCAGAGTGTGTATCGCTCTCTATCAGCAGACGCCTTCATCTGCTGCCTTGAGCTCTGCCCCAGAGACTTGCTGGTCTCGATTTTTTTCCCTAAGGGTTTAAGAAGCGAGGCTCTTGTTTTGACTAACCCATATTGTGGGGACATCGTCATCAGCATTCTCCAAACTGTCGGTAAAGAAGGAATCCAAGTTGTTTGACTTCCTCTTGGTTGAGGACATCAAATGACAGACAGAACATGGATGGTGCCCCCTTCTGAAGCTCAGGATTACCAGTTTTGAACGCGTGCATCTCTCCATGGATGGAGGCAAATGGCAAAGGAGGTGGAAATATTTATTTCAAAACTTTTTGTGTTGAGGACTCTGTCAGTGTAAAGCGCTTTATTCAGTGCCGAAAGCCTCTGTTGAAGCTAAGTGTCAGGTTTTACAGGACAGAAAACAGATGCAGAATGGTTAAGTAACGTGTGTGATCACACACACAGCTCCTCTGGCCATGGAAATTTCCAGGCAAGGATACTGGAGTGGGTTGCCATGGGTTATATAGCAACCCACCTATATATATCCTCTTCCAGGGGATCTTCCCGACCCAGGGATTGAACCCGCGCCTCCGGCACTGGCAGTCAGGTTCTTTACCACTAGCAGAGAGAGAGCCAACGTGTCCTCAGCATGGACAAAGGGAAAATATTGGCTCTCAACCCCAAGATTCGTTTCATTCAATTACTTTTAAAGAGCCGTACCTTTAATCCATTTTTAATTCTCCTTTTGTCTTTGCCGAAACATTCATCACAGTGATTTTAAGCCTCCAGCGTCTGAAAGGCCAATGAGACTCTTTTCTTTATCTGTTATTTTTTGGGGGAGGGGTTGTTTTTTTGTTTTTGAGGTCACTTTCCTTCCCCTGCTATTTTTCAAACAGATATCATGACTTTGCTTCAATGTAGATGTTGTTTACGAAAAAAGTAAAGTCGCTCAGTCGTGTCCGACTCTTTGCAACCCCATGGACTGTAGCCCCCCAGGCTCCTCCATCCATGGGATTTTCCAGGCAAGAATACGGGAGTGGGTTGCCATTTTCTTCTCCAGAGGATCTTCCTGACCCAGGAATCGAACCCAGGTCTCCCACACTGCAGGCAGACTCTTTACCATCTGAGCCACTCTTGAAAAAAGCGTTCGTATTATTTTCCTTCTAATAGGGTTATGTTTTCCTGGGACAGGCAGAGCACCCAACAAATCGCTTTCACCCTGCCTACAGTTCCTCCTAGGCTTTGTTAGGTTGATCTGCTTCAGTTTTGCCCCGACCCTGGTGGTACAGCTCTCACCCCTAAGACATGTTTCGGAATCTCTGCTAAAATCCCTGGGTGTTGCCCAAAGCTCCTCCTATTTGACACGCCTTTCCTGCAGCCTGAGCCTCCCCGAGCATCACGAGGGAACCGAATCCCTGGGCTCCTTGGAGACTGCCCCGTGCCCCTAAGTGAGGAGCTGGCTGACCCCTGGGGGCCAGCACAGGAGGGGGCCTCCTCCCTGGGATTCACTCCTCAGATCCTGGGAGTTTGGGGACAAATGGATTGCTCTCCTCCAGGAAGACTGCTCCTCTCTCTCCTACTCTCTGCCGCCCCACAGTGAAGCAATAGATTCCCTCAGAAAAACGCTTAGATAAACATGACCTTCAGGGCTTCCCTGGTGGCTCGGCTGGTAAAGAATCCACCTGCAATGTGGGAGACCTGGGTTCGATCCCTGGGGGAGGAAGTTCCCTTGGAGAGGGGAAAGGCTCCCCAAAGTGGATTCTGGCCTACATACTGATGGACTTCCATTTTCTCAGGGGTCATAGCCCTTCAAGTCTGACCTGAGTTGGTTGTTCTCCATTGCTTTTAAACAGTTATTTTCATGTGTTTTGTCCAGCTTTATAATTATTTTTAGTTCAATACTAGCTATTTCACTATGGCTGAAACAAAAACTTATGCTTCTATACAGAGGACCCCTCTGAGCTACATTTTTAAGGGCAAATGGGAACTGGAGCTCTGAAATCTTTATTTTTTATAGTTCCTAATCTTGTATCACTCAGAATTTACATTTACACTATATTCAAGATTCTGGTAGCTCAGTTGGTAAAGAATCCACCTGCAATGCAGGAGACCATCTGAAACACAGGAAACCTGGGTTCTGTCTGTGGGTTGGGAAGATCCCCTGGAGGACGGCATGGCAGCCCACTCCCGTGTTCCTGCCTGGGGAATCCATGGAAGAGGAGCCTGGTGGGCTACAGTCCATGGAGTCGCAAAGAGTCCCACATGACTCAGTGACAAAACCACCGAGATCCTGGGTTGCTATGCCTTTTACAGGCTAGATAAATTTGGACCATACTTACCAATAATTTTATAATCCTGGGGAGATTAAAACTAGTCTAAAAATAGTCTAATAGGCTAAAAATAGTCTTGTGCTATTTTTTTAATTGGGGTATAATTGCTTTTCAATGTTGTATTAGTTTCTGCTGTATGTATACATTTATCCCCTCCCTCTGTCTCTTTCCCATTGATGCATATGTATAGAATCTTGTGCTATTTCTAAGGATACTGTGACTTTGGCGGGGTGTGGGGCTTCTATTCTGACGATTACCTATGATCATGGCTGCAACTGCTCCCGTGTCAGACCAAGGTGGACCCAGCCCCTGTCCTTAGTTTCCACACCCACACAGGCAAAAGTATCCAATCACACAGAGTTTCCAGTGGGTTGAATCCTTTGTGAAAGTTTGGTCTAGGGATTCTAGAAGGAGGAACATTTGCATCATGGAAATGCAAACAGTGTAGATATAACTTCACTCTATCCTTGCCCTTAAAGCGCCTATGGCCCCTCTGCCACGCCGTTCAGCCCTTGATTTCTGCTTTCCCCTCCTCTCCTATCTTCATCCTCTGCCTTCATCCCCAGATTCCCCACTGTGTCTGATAGGATTTAAGTCTCTCTCTGATTGGTTTGTGTCTTTCTGATCTTGCCTTCTGGATGTACCTTCTCTCACAAGTGCTCATAAAGTATCAGGTGACAGAGAGTGTTACCAGAATATCTGGATAAAGAGTGGACTGATCATCAACCCGTTTTGAAATAAAAACAAAGTGTTTTAAGAGATAGTCGAAAGTTATGCATGTCACAGTGAGCTATGAATCTAGAACTCTGATAAACTGTGTAACTTTAGAATGGCAGCTCATCCAGTTAATTAAAATGTATAAAACGTGTTCTGAGTTTGTGAAAAGGCAAGCTAGGACTTTCTGACCTCGTGCTAATTACTCATTTTATGCACTCTGTGCATTTTATATGTTTGTCCTTATTTGTATCTCCTGATGAGCCCAATAATGACATAGATTAATTCAGCTATTTCTGTCTATGGAGATTATGAGAAATTTGCTTCACAGCTTCTCATGGTAAACCCTATAAAACTGGTTTTAGCACAGACTCATCAGTTGTTGGTTGTGAAATTTAGTTTGCCTTAACGTTAGAATTCAGTCATAACTAATGACTGAAGAGTATCTAAAATAAGGTTTCCAAAGTTAGTAGTGCTAATACACGGAAGATCAGATATTGACATGGTCGCACGTAGACACCTTCTGGGTGTGAACGTAACGGACTCTGACCTGCTGGTGTGGCTGTGGAGCAACGAATGCCAATGCCTGTTTTACCTTACCAGGGGTAAGAAACTCATTTCGATGAAACTCATTTTTTTTTTAATTTTTTTTGGCTGTGCCGCATGGCATACAGGGATCTTAGTTCTCTAACCAGGGATCAAACCCATGCCCCCTGCAGTGGACGCATGGATTCCTAACCACTGGATTGCCAGGGAGGTCCTGAAATGTTTTGCCATTTTTTTAGTTGAAGTATCGGAGAAGGCACTGGCAACCCACTCCAGGACTCTTGCCTGGAAAATCCCATGGACGGAGGAGCCTGGTAGGCTGCAGTCCATGGGGTCGCTAAGAGTCGGACACAACTGAGCGGCTTCACTTTCACTTTTCACTTTCATGCATGGGAGAAGGAAATGACAACCCACTCCAGTGTTCTTGCCTGGAGAATCCCAGAGACGGGGGAGCCTGGTGGGCTTCTGTCTATGGGGTCGCACAGAGTCGGACACGACTGAAGCAACTTAGCAGCAGCAGTAATTGAATTATAGCTGACTTACAATGTTTCAGACGTACAACAATCCCAGTACAGCTGTGATTCAGCCTCACATATGCACGTGTTCTTTTTCGGGTTCTTTTCCAGCGTAGGGCACCATGTGACACTGAGTGCGGCCCCCTGGCTCTGCAGCAGGGCCTTGTGGTTGATTGGTTTCATATCTGACACAGTGTGTTTGTTAATCCCAGACTCCTAACTTAGCCCTCCCCACCTTCCCCTTGGTCGCCCTAGTGTGTTTTCTGTCTCTGTGTTTCTGTTTTGTAAACACGTTCATTTTTTTAGATTGCACACATAAGCGATGTCATATGATAACCTCCAGGTTCATCCATGTTGCTGCGAATGGCGTTACTTTATTCATTTTTGTGGCTGAGTAGTATTCTGTTGTGTATATGTGCCACATCTTTTTTATCCATTCCTCTGTTGATGGACATTTGGGTTGCTCCCGAATCTTGGCTATTGTAAATGGTGCTGCTGTGAACGCTGAGGTGCATGTATCTTTTTGAGTTAGGGTTTCATCTTTTCCAGATCCATGCCGAGGAGCGGGGTTGCCGGATCTGACTCTGTTTAGTTTTTAAGGAGCCCTCTTTCTCTTCTCTACGGTGGCTGCACCCAGTCACAGCCACACCAGCAGTGTGGGTGGGCTCCCTTTTCTCCACACCCTCTTTACCACTTACTGACTGCAGTTTTTTCATGATGGTCGTTCTCATTGCTGTGAGATGATACCTCATTGTAGTTTTGATTTGCATTTCTCTAATAATCAGTGATATTGAGACTCTGTGTGTGCGCACTGGCCATCAGTGTGTCTTCTTTGGAGACATGTTTATTTAGGTCTTCTGACCATTTCTTTGACGGGAAGCTTATTACATTTTAAGTGTGTTGGTTACTCCATTTTTTCCCTCAGTTTTCTATTATTTCATATAATCTGATCAGCATAAAAAGTAGTCTCCTCCTTCAGTCTCCCGTCTCTCTAGTAACAGGAGAGAGAGCTCCCTAGGGTCCTGAGGGTCAGGGGCCTCTGGGTGAAGGTGCTGAAAGTGCCATCTCCACGAGAGCACAAGAGGTTACCCCGAAGTTTAGAGCAGATTCCTGAACAGAGACAAGGGAGCCTGGAGGAGCACCCATGTTTAGCAGCCCCTCTCCACTTTTGACGTCTTCGGTGCTACGGGGGTAGTTTATGGTGGGTTGATCCATCACAATACTCCAACCCCCTGAGCAATACACTCTCTACACACCAAGCACCAGGCATCAGCCGTGTAGCTACATAACTGCACACCCCATAATCTTGACTCCTGAGTGAAACAAGCACATGTATAGACACAATTAATGGAAAGCTTCCCAGAGTGGTTACATGCATTAGATAACACCTGTATGTTAAACATAATTAAATATAAAAGTTTCATACTAACGAAGAGTCAACTTGCTCTCACCCCCCTGTAGGCGGTGTATAGAGGGGAGTTACACGCTGAGACGTTTCTCCCTGACCATGACCAAAGACAAGTGATGTAATGGTTCTCCATGCATCTATTCTTTTTCTTTAAATTGAGTTATAATTAACAAACAATATTAAATTAAGATGTGCAACATAGTGATTCAATATTTTTAGATCTTATGAAATGATCACTACAGTAAATCATCCAGCACCGTACAAAGCTGTTACAATATTATTGGCTGTAAGTCCGTAAGTATAATGATATATCCCTGCGACTTATTCATTTTGTCGCCAGAAGTTTGGTTTTGTTTTGTTTTTTTCACGTAGCCAGGAGTGTTTCCCTCTCAGCCCCTCTCACCTACTTTACTCCCCACCCAAACCCGAACCCTCTCCCCTCTGGCAACCACCGGTGTGTTTCTGTTTTATTCCGTTTTGGTTTTTTGTATTGTCGTTTAGGTTCTACCTGTAAGACTCAAACGGAGCGTGTTTTCCTGCCTGACTTATTTCACATAGCGAAATACTCTGCAGGTTCGCCGTGCTGCGGCAAGCGCCAGGGTTTGATCATTTTTCTGCCCAGTATGCTCCCCGCGCAGCACGCCGCGCCCTCCTCGTCCATCCACCTGTCGCTGGACGCCAGGCTGCTTGCGTGTCTCGGTTGTAGTAAGCAGCGCGCAGTGATTACAGGGCGCATGGATCTGTCCACACCCGTGTTTTCATCTTCTTCAGATAAATACTCAGAATTGTTGGGTCGTGCACAGCTGAGCACACACACGTATTTCTGTTCTACGTTCTTTG
This sequence comes from Bubalus kerabau, assembly GCF_029407905.1. Classification (NCBI taxonomy): domain Eukaryota; kingdom Metazoa; phylum Chordata; class Mammalia; order Artiodactyla; family Bovidae; genus Bubalus; species Bubalus kerabau. The sequence goes on from NC_073625.1 coordinate 203,051,957, forward strand.
AGGAGCTTCCACACCGTTTTCTTTAGTGGCCATATTTACATTTAATTTCCGCCAGCAGCACCTGCGGGCTCCTCTCCTCCACAGCCTCGCCAACACCTGCCATTTGTTGTCTCCTTTAATGACGGGCATTCTTACAGGCGTGGGCTGTAGCTCATTACCCCAGTGAGTTATTTGAGCATCTTTTCAGGTGCCTGTTGGCCTTCTGCATGCCTTCTTTGGAAAAGTATTTTACGTCTTTTGCCCATTTCTTAATTGGGATGTTTGGGGTTTTGAAATTGAGTTATATAAATCCCTTCTATATTTTTGTATCAACCCTTTCTTGGATATGTAATTTACAAACGCCTTCTCCCGCTCAGTGTTTGTCTCTTGGTTTTGTTGATGGTCTCCTCCCACGTGAGAGCTTCTTAGTGCAGCGCGGTCCCATTTGTTTACTTTCGCTTTTGTTTCCTTTGCCTGAGGAGACACATCCAAAAAACACACTGCTAAGATCAGTGTCAAAGAAGCTCCTGCCTGTTTCCTTCCAGGAGCTCTAGGTCCTACATTTAAATCTTTAGTCCATTTTTGTATAAGGTATAAAACAGTGATCCGATTTCATTCTTTTGCATGTAGCTATCCACTTTGCCCAATACCATTTTTTGAAGAGACCTTTTCCCTGTTGAATAATCCCTCCTCCTTTGTCATAGATTAATTGACCATATGAGTGTGGCTGACCCCTGGCTCTCCACTCTGCTCCACTGAGCTTTATGTCTGCTTCTGGGCCAGGACCGTGCTCTTTGAGTACTAGGTCTCTAGCATAATTTCAGTCTGGGAGCATGATTATCTTTAGCTTTGTTCCTCTTTCTCAAAATTGCTTTGGTTGTTTGAGACTTTTTGTGGTTCCAAAAAAATTTTAGGATGTTTTTATTCTAGTTTTGTGGAAAATGTCACTGATATTCTGATAGGGAGTGCACTGAATCTGCAGGTTGCTTTACGCAGTGTGACCATTTTAATGACATCAATTCTTCCCGTCCACGTTATTGTTGTTGTTTCGTTGCTAAGTCGTGTCTGTTTTGCAACCCCGTGGCCTGCAGCCCACCAGGCTCCTCCGTCAGAGATCTTCCAGGCAACAATACTGGGGTGGGTTGCCATTTCCTTCTCCAGGGGATCTTCCCAACCCAGGGATTGAGCCTGCATCTCCTGCATTGATAGGTGGATTCTTTACCACTGAGCTGCCAGGGAAGCCCCCATCAATCCTTGAGCACAATATAATTTTCCACTTGTTCATGTCATCTTTCTTTCCTCAATGTACAATTTTCAGAACACAAGTCTTTTACCTCCTTGGTTAAATTTATCCCTAAGTATTTTGTTCTCTTTCTTGCAGGTATAAATGGGATTGTTTTCTTTATTTCTCTTTCTGATAGTTTCTTATCAGTGTATAGAAATGCAATAGATTTCTGTATATTAATTTTGTATCTTGCTACTTTACTTATTTATTAGTTCTAACAGCTTCTGGGGGGACAGTTCTATATATAGTACATGCTACCTAGAAATGCTGACAATTATACGTCTTCTTTAATTTGGATGACTTTTTTTTTCCTTATCTGATTGCCGTAGCTAAGACTTCCAACACTAAGTTAAATAAAACATGAGAGTGGGCGTTCTTGTTTTGTTCTCTGGCTTAGAAGGAAACCTTTCAGCTTTATACCAGAGTATGGTGTAAGCTGTGGATTTTTCATATATCAACTTTATGATGTTGAGGGTGCATGCATGCTAAGTCGCTTCAGTTGTGTGACTCTTTGCAACCCTATGGACTGTAGCCCACCAGTCGCCTCTGTCCATGCAATTCTCCAGGCAAGAATACTGGAGTGGGGTGCACGGCCCTCCTCCAGGGGTTCTTCCCAATCCAGGGATGGAACTCACATTTCTTAGGTCTCCTACATTGGCAGGTAGGTTCTTTCCCACTAGCGCCACCTGCAAAGCTCACATTCCCTATGTGTCTATTTTTTGTAGAGTTTTTATCCTAAACGCATGTAGACTTTGTTTCTGTATCTTGAAGAAGTGGCATCGTGGGATGCAGGAGCGTCCCCTGTGAAGACTCCTTGCCCTTGTCCTTATCTCTACTCTTAAACCCTTACCAGCCTCTTTCCTCAAGTCTGTGGGAGAAACCCTTTCAAAATATAAATTGGATCATGTCATTCAGTTGCTTAAAGTATTTCAGTGGGCCCTTACAAACTGTTAGTAAAATCCAGACTTCTTCCCATGACTTTCAAGAGTCTCTGCCTTCAACTCCTGCCTGTCTTTCAAACTTGTCTCATGCATCTGATGTCCTCTTGTGTCCAGCATTACACCTGGTACCTTTTACAACTTTTATTCGTTTTATGTCTGGCGGTGCTGGGTCTCTGTTGCCGTGCAGGCTTTTCTGTAGCTGCTGGGTCTCTGTTGCTGTGCAGGCTTTTCTGCAGCTGCGGAGAGCTGGGCTGCATGCTGGTTGTGGAGCACGCTCTCGTGGCGGCTTCTCTTGTTGCAAAGCACAGACTCTAGGGCACGTGGGCACTGGGCCCTGGGGCACAGGCTCAGTAGTTGCCGTGATACAGGCTCGGTGGCTCCGTGGCGCATGGGATCTTCCTGGATCAGGGATCAAACCCGTGCCTCCTGCCTTGGCAGGTGGACTCCTTACCACTGAGCCACCAGGGAAGCCCTACGTCCGATGTCATCTAGTGTCCAGCATCGCACTCCGACAGACTGGCTTGCTTTCTTTCCTTATGTGCGCCGGGTTTCCGGCGCCTCTCATGCCTCAGGGCCTTTGCGTGACTGCCTTTTCTTTACCTGACCATCTGCCCTGGAGCTGGCCTCTCCCAGTTATCCTGCCACTTCACCTTATTTATCTTTTTCAAAGCCTTTAACAAAATGTGTTAATTGATATGTATACTTTCTTGTTCATTGTCAGTTTCTCCTGCCAGAATGTCTATGAAGGCTTTGTCTTGTTCCATGTATATCTTCAGTGCCTAAGTCAGAGCATAATTCAAAATCAACATTTAATATCTATTTAATACCTGAATCAGTAATTGTCAGAAATTTAGTTTAAAACCTGGAGCCTATGTGAAATGAATTGTTAAAATGAATAAATTCCTGAAGACAGCAGCCTATATAGCCAGTAAATGAAGATGTGGAAATTTAGAATTACATATCTTAGAAGTAACAAAACCAAAGACAGTACCAGTAGTAGGATTTGAAAGAACTGCTAAATTGCAAAACAGATTTTTTTCACTTCCCCTAAGTTCAAGACAAGAGGTTTTCAAAAGGCGTAGAAAAATAATAGGAAAAAAAATGATAGGGGAAAAAAAACCTCTTGCTGCATAGGTAATGTAATTCCTCCAGGTGATTTGGTATGCTGGGTTGTGTTAAGATGAAAAAAATATATATCTGTCTTCAAATCTAAGCTAACACACATATTTTCTGTAGAAACGGATTAACTATGAAACACTAATACTGTTAAATGTAAAATCATTCTTAACTGTTATTCACCTCATTTTTATTGCCCACAGCATGAGGCCACTAATTTTTTGGATGAGACGAACATGTGGAAAACTCCAGAGTCTAGTAGAGCATCTTATCTATGGTTATAAAATATTTGATCAGAATGTGATACACATCTGTTGCCCTTAGTGGTAAACTGAGGCATAAGGTCTGTAATATATATGATGGTCAAGCATTCCTCATATTTCTTAATCAGAATTAGCCTCAATGACACCAGAATATGAATTTATATTTCTATTTGGGTATGGACCCCATGTCTTTAATATGCAAAAGTGAATCTTTGAGTTTTATGTTTTCAGAAGGCAGCCCTATCTCAGATGCAAATATCCTTGGGAAAAGCCTCTAACTCCTGGGCACTGAGTTGTGCCCACTGGATCTTTGGCACTAGGCAGTCTCTTCTATAATTAAGCTGTACTCTGTCCATGAGGTTCAACTCCTTGCTTTTTCCCTTAGATAAAAGAGAAGCCTGAATGGGTCTTTCGAGTGAAGTCTGTGATTTGCCAATATCTCTGGCTTTCTGTATTACAATTTATTTCAAGATTAAACTGAAAAGAGGGTTATTTCCAAAGGAGGGACTTGGTTTAAATTTAGTCCCCATTTCAGTCTGAAATAAGATGGGGCTGCTTGGAAGCAATTTTCTTGAAGATGATTTAGTGAATAGTAATAATTTTAAAAATCACATCTGACAGCCCAGATGCTTAGCTCTCCAAGAGTAGCCTGAGTGTAGGTAGACCGCATGTGCGGTCTCACGTAACAAGAGGACAGCATTCATTCCACACCTTTCTGAGACCATTGTTCTTAGAAAACTGCGCATTGAAGGACTCGCATGGCATTTTACCATGTCAGCTTTTCTCGTCATCCCAGGCTGAACAAGCATCTTGCCGGTTGTGTATTTCCTCCCTTAGGGAGCAAAACCCTTCCTGGAAGCGTCTTCCGGTGAACCGTGTCCGCCCCCTACATTTTTACGATGCTTGCAACCCCGTCAGATATGCTGGGGAAAGCTCAGCACGTAATGGTCTGGAAATTTTACGTGCGTCCTGTGTACATTTTACTTTCTAAAACACACAAGTGTTTTCCAGTGAATTCAGAAGGTATGGCAAACTCGTATTTAGTTGCTTTGAGCAACATTAGCTGTAGGCAACAAATTCTGATAAATTCTCTTTTTATTTTTATCCTGTTAAAAGTATTCTCTAATTTTCCTTATTCTGGCTTCTTAGATATATGCTCATCATTTAAAAGTGAAATTTAATTTCCAAATACATGCAGTATGGGGCTTTTTAAGTGTCTTTGATATTAATTTCTCATTTAAATGCTTTCTTCTTCACAATCACCCTCCATGTTTTCTCAGTCTTTTAACTTAATTGAGACTGTCAATGGCTAAGCCTAAGATCTCTTTTGGTAAAGAGACTGTACTTCAAAATATGTGGGTTATTTTGAATTATTTTTTGATGTTGATTTCTAACATAATTCCACAGTGATAAGAGAACAGACTCTGTATGATTTCAGTACCTTTGGACCATGAAATTTTTGCACCTTGTTTTATGTCCCTGGATATGTTCCAGTAGTTCCTGGTTTATAGTCTATGGGAACGTGAATAGAATTTGTACCCTGCTATTGTGTGAAAATTGTACAAATCTTAACCCTGTGAATCAGTTCATGGTGCTTTTCAGGCCTACCACATCCTTCTACTTTTCTGTTTATTCATTCTATTCGTTTTTGAAACTTTGATATTGAAACTCTAACTAAAAATCTTAATTTGTCTACTTAAAATAACTGTAATATATAGTGGAACTATATGTAACTTTGTTCTTATTTTCCAAGTCTCCTATAAATGTGTTATCATACTTTCATAATGTCCAGAAGAAAAAAAGAAGGCGTGGCAAGCACAGCACCTTGAAGGGAGGGACGATGTCTCAGTCCGAGTCCTCGGGGCCTGGCACCGCTGTCTGGCTCGTGGCACTGAGGAAATGCAGCTGCTGCTGAATTTCTTACGTGTGGCGGCCCACCCTGTTTGCTCGGGCTGCAGCAAGGTCACTCCAGTGTCCTCTCCTCTTCTCAGTGTTTGCTGTGCTAACGGCTTCATGCCCTCCACCATGGTCAGTCTCACATCTGTAGCACCCAACAGTTTTTGGCCCAATCATTCACAATATTTTCTTTTATACTAAAAATGCACAATAGGAATAAAAAGTTGATCTTAAGGAGGACTGGACTCCCCAGAACTCTAGGTTTACACTCCCCTCTAGCCCTGAAGCTCTGTTTCTTCTGCTTGGGCTCTAGCCTCAGAGAGATGATGGCTTTATAACCTGCAAAATCCGTAAAGCAAAAGAAAGAGGTTAGCATCAGTTCAGTCAGTTCAGTCGCTAGTTGTATCCAACTCTTTGCAACCCCATGGACTGCAGCATGCCAGGCTTCCCTGTCCATCACCAACTCCTGGAGCTTACTCAAATTCTTGTCCATCGAGTTGGTGATGCCATCCAACCATCTCATCCTCTGTTGTCCCCTTCTCCTCCTGCCTTCAACCTTTCCCAGCATCAGGGTCTTTTCCAATGAGTCAGCTCTTCACATCAGGTGGCCAAAGTATTGGAGTTTCAGCTTTACCATCAGTCCTTCCAATGAATATTTAGGACTGATTTCCTTTCGTATTCACTGGTTGGATCTGCTTGCAGTCCAAGGGACTCTCAAGAGTCTTCTCCAACACCACAATTCAAAAGCATCAATTCTTTTGGGCTTAGCTCTCTTTACAGTCCAACTCTCACATCCATACATGACCACTGGAAAAACCATAGCTTTGACTAGATGGATCTTTGTCGGCAAAGTAATGTCTCTGCTTTTTAGTATGCTGTCAAGATTGGTCATAACTTTTCTTCCAAGGAGCAAGCATCTTTTAATTTCATGGCTGCAGTCACCATCTGCAGTGATTTTGGAGGCCCCCAAAATAAAGTCTGTCACTGTTTCCGTTGTTTCCCCATCTATTTGCCATGAAATGATGGGATACCATGGTCTTAGTTTTCTGAATGTTGAGTTTTAGGCCACCTTTTTCACTCTCCTCTTTCACTTTCATCAAGAGGTCTTTAGTTCTTCTTTGCTTTCTGCCATAAGGGTGGTGTCATCTGCATATCTGAGGTTATTGATATTTCTCCTGGCAATCTTGATTCCAGCTTGTGCTTCATTCAGCCCAGTGTTTCTCATGATGTACTCTGCATATAAGTTAAATAAGCAGGGTGACAATATACAGCCTTGACGTACTCCTTTCCCAAATTGGAACCAGTCTGTTGTTCCATGTTCAGTTCTAACTGTTGCCTCTTGACCTGCGTACAGATTTCCCAGGAGGCAGGTCAGGCTGTCTGGTATTCTTATCTCTTGAAGAATTTTCCACAGTGTTGTGATCCACACAGTCAAAGGCTTTGGCATAGTCAATAAAGAAGAAATAGATGTTTTTCTGGAACTCTCTCACTTTTTTGATGATCCAGCTGATGTTGGCAATTTGATCTCTGCTTCCTCTGCCTTTTCTAAAACCAACTTGAACATCTGGAAGTTCAAGTACTGTTCAAGTACTGTTCAAGTACGGTTCAAGTACTGTTTAAGCCTGGCTTGGAGAATTTTGAGCACTATGTTGCTAGACTGTGAGATGAGTGCAACTGTGTGGTAGTTTGAGCATTCTTTGGCATTGCCTTTCTTTGGGACTGGAATGAAAACTGACTTTTTCCAGTCCTGTGTCCATTGCTGAGTTTCCAAATTTGCTGATATATTGAGTGCAACACTTTCACAACATGATCTTTTAGGATTTGAAATAGTTCAACTGAAATTCCATCACCTCCACTAACTTTGTTTGTAGTGATGCTTCCTAAGGCCCACTTGACTTCACATTCCAGGATGTCTGGCTCTAGGTCAGTGATCACACCATCATGGTTGTCTGGGTCATGAAGATCTTTTTTGTACAGTTCTTCTGTGTATTCTTACCACCTCTTCTTAATATCTTCTGCTTCTTTTAAGTTCATACCATTTCTGTCCTTTATTGTGCCCATCTTTGCATGAAATGTTCCCTTGGTATCTCTAATTTTCTTGACGAGATCTCTAGTCTTTCCCATTCTATTATTTTCCTCTATTTCTTTGCATTGACCACTGAGGAAGGCTTTCTTATCTCTCCTTGCTATTCTTTGGAACTCTGCATGCAAATGGGTATATGTTTCCTTTTCTCCTTTGCCTTTAGCTTCTCTTTTTTTCACAGCTAATTGTCAGGCCTCCTCAGACAACCATTTCACATTTCTTTTTCTTGGGGATGGTCTTGATCACTGCCTCTTGTACAATGTCATGAACCTCCATCCATAGTTCTTCAGGTACTCTGTCTATTTAAGAAAGTTAGCATCACACCTTCTTAAACTACAGACTGGTTATTTTTTATTTTTTTTTAATTGTAGGACAGAGTTAGTATGGAGCGTTGGCAAATGGGCTGTCCTGAGAAACTTGGTAAATTAGGGGGAATTTAGAATGAGGACATCTACCGTAGGCAATAGAAATCCAACTCAGTCATAAACACCCATGTAACTTAGCCCCAGAACCAAGAAACAGAATATGTCCATTCCCCTAGAAATTTCCACCAGCCTCCCACCACTGCTATCTGATTTCCATCCACGTGGACTAGTTTTGCCGGTATTCTGGTGTCGTGAAGATGAAACCATTCAGTATGCAGCCTTTTGAATGTGGCTTCTGTCGCTTAACCTAATGTTTCTGAGATACCTCCATGTTGATGTTGTTGAGTATACCAGTTCTTTTTCGTTGCTAAATATTCCATTACATCAGTATATGATTTGAAAACCTATTCTCTTGTTGATGGATTTGGGATTGGTCCTGGTTTGGGATTGTTATGAATAAGGCTGCTTTAAACATTCTTATCTATGACCTTCTGTGGACATATCCTTTCCTTATTTCTTGGGTTAATATCTAGGAGTGAAACTGCTGGATCCTAGAGAAGTAACTCATCAAGCTGTTCACTTAAGATGTGTGCATTTTGGTGTACGTTAATTATTTCTTTAAAATCGACTGCACATGCAATACTCAGAAATGCAGTTTTAAAAGCAAACTAAACTTCTGTTGGTTTAGTTAATTTGTTTAAATAAGGCACTAAATGAGCAGCAATTTGATTTTTCATTTCAATAAAGTTTGTAAATCAGTGGCAAAAAAAATAATAAAGTGATCTGAGTTTCTGAAAAGTGAAACTGGTGTGAAAAACACCCTGAACTATAGAAAGCAAACAAACCAGCGAGACAACAGAAGTCAGGTGCTGTGGCCTGAATGTGACGTCCCCCCGAAGTCCACATGCTGGAACCTAACCCTCAGTGTGATGGTGTTAGGAGGTGACGGCCTTGGGGTGATTGAATCCTGAGGATGGAGCCCTCCTGAGTGGGATTCGTGCCCTTATGAAACAGACCCTGAGAACTGTCCCACTGCTCTGGCACGTGAGGGCCTGGTGAGGGACACCCATGTGTGAATCTGGAAGTGGGCACTGCCAGACAAGGAGTCTTCCAGCCCAGCCTCCACAACTGTGAGAAATGAATTTCCATTGATTTTGACTAAAAAAACAAAACAAAACCCAAAATTCCAACTCAAGTAAAGCACTAAAGTCAGATTTATTGTAAAGATTATAGTTTTCTGACAGAATCAAATAAAATACACCAGACTTACCTGTTGCTCTGTCTCCTCTGTAAAAGGGGAAATGTAAAAGGGCAAATTTCTGGAGAAGGAGATGGCAGCCCTCTCCAGTATTCTTGCCTGGAAAGTCTTGCCTGGTAGGCTCCTCTGTCCACGGGGTCACAAAGAGTTGGACACGACTGAGCGACTTCACTTCCACTATAACATGCACACCTAGATGTCGGGATTCTTATAACCAGGCCTCAAACTCCATTTCTTATTCTATGTCCTCTCCATCTCTTCCTTTTCTCTTTCTCTCCGTCCTTCTTTCCTTCAGGGTATTTGCCATCTTTCTTTCCTCCTCCAAATGGCAGTTGAGTGCTGACAATAACCACTTCTCAATTCGAGGGGGCAAGAAATTAAGCTAGACTCTTAGCTGATTCCAGATTCCTGAGGAAAGATGGAGTGACTCAGCTCACGTCAAGTGCCCACTCAGGTTTTATCAGTGTGTGTGTGTGTGTGTGCACACGTGTGTGTGTGTGTATGTGGTAAGGGGAGGGGGTGGTCAAGGATACAGAGAGATCGCACTGTGGTAGAACCACAGTGGTTTCCATGACAACCCCGAGGGCTGAAGAGTTGAAATAAGAGACAAGATCCAGAAAAGGGGAGGGGGGTGGTCAGAGGCAGTTAGACAAATGAAGCCAGCTGTGGGTCATTATGTCACTGTGGGTTGTACAATCATATCTCAGCAACATTTTCTTAGAAACCGAATTCCATTTAAATATGTATTAAAGAGAAAAGCACATAACATAGAGAACACAGGAAAAGCTTTACACCTCTCTGAATGGGCTCCTGCTTCATCTCCTCTGGATTCTCTCTTGTGTAGCCTTTTGTCAATCAAATAGCCTGAGACATACCCTGGGAAGAGCTCAGCCACGTTTCAGTGGCATCTGGGGATTTCAGCTTGTGTTTGCAAGTTGAACAGTGAGCAGTTAGATTTTTAAGCTCCTTGTGGGGAGATGGGGGTTAGCTGAGTTGGGGAAGTCAGAGGATGAAAAGGCCACCTGCCACCCCATAAACAAGACCAAGAAAAACCAGGTCTTTCATTCTCCACCTCCCTGGTTACTTCCACCCCACAGGGAACAGCAGATGTTCAGCCTGAAATAAAAGGAATCAGATCTGCAAGTGTACACACACGCACACCCACACCAGCAGAACTCAACTTTGAGAAAGAAAAACTATCGAGGCTCCCTCCACCAGGAGTTCTCAATCCTGCCCTACGAGGAGGGACTCAGGTCTCCATTCCACACTGCATTCTCAGTGCCTGTTTAAGTCTTCCGAGTCCAGAGCTTGCATCCTTCCATCTGCATATCCCCAGTCTGTAGACTGGGGATAACAGAGGCCTGCCCTCCTGACAAAGGCTCCATGAACTGAATATTATGCTGATCCTGCTGATGGATGGTATCATGGCTCTGATGAACCAAATCGTATGTGAAGCACTTTATGGACATTAGCATTTTTATCCCCACAGCAATCACGGAGATAGGTTGTTAAGTTCGTATACTAGACACGAAGACTAGTTAAGGATAAGATCATAGCTCAGATGGTAAAGAATCCACCTGCAAAGCAGGAGCTAAGCTAAGCTTAGTCACTTCAGTCGTGTCTGACTCTGTGCGACCCCATAGACGGCAGCCCACCAGGCTTCCCCGTCCCTGGGATTCTCCAGGCAAGAACACTGGAGTGGGTTGCCATTTCCTTCTCCAATGCAGGAAAGTGAAAAGTGAAAGTGAAGTCGCTCAGTCATGTCCGACTCTAGCGACCCCATGGACTGCAGCCCACCAGGCTCCTCCGTCCATGGGATTTTCCAGGCAAGAGTACTGGAGTGGGGTGCCATTGCCTTCCCCTGCAAAGCAGGAGACCCCAGTTCAATTCCTGGATCGGGAAGATCCCCTGGAGAAGGGATAGGCTACCCACTCTAGTATTCTTGGGCTTCTCTTGCAGCTCAGCTGGTAAAGAATCCGCCTTCAATGCAGGAGACATGGGTTCGATCCCTGGGTTGGGAAGATCCCCTGGAGAAGGGAAAGGCTACTCACTCCAGTGTTCTGACCTGGAGAATTCCATGGGCTCCTCAGCAAGTACACAAGGGAAATCAAGAACTACATTTTCAGTCCCAAACCACCTGACTCCAAAATCCAACTGAAACTTAGCGTCAGTTTATCCAGCAAAGCAAAGTTAGAAATTCCTGCCCTGTCCTCAGTTCTCTGAGCCCTGAATGCCAGCTGTACTGTAGCTAACAGAGCATTGAGAGGAAAGAGGTTTCCATGGGAAATGAGCTTCGCATGCCAAAAATATAAGTAAAAACTGAATCACAGAACTTTCTGATAATTCATCAAGCAGTAATGCTTTTGATTTGTGCACTTTTTTCTGTAGGTTATACTTTAATGAGGGTTTTTGAAAAATGAATCATAAGAATTCAACAAACTTGTAAGTAGAGAGCTCAATTATATACATACATCTTCCTTGAGAGCAATAACTTCATTTTATTCATCTTTGAATCCTTTTCCTCGTGAAATTGCTGGCACAAAGCACGCGCTTGATGAATACTTATTGGAATTTGATTCATTCCTTTGTATATAGACACGTTTCCATATCCACAAAATAATAGAATGTTAGAACAGGAAAGCACCCAGTGTACCGGCTGATGAAACTCAGGTTTTGTTTAGATTACAAGTGGCTTAAAGAGGAAGGGGTCAGAAAATGTACTCACAGAACTAAATTCCTATCTTATAGACCAAAGTGTGTTAGAATATGCTCTTTGCACAAATAAGTTCCCTCTGGGGTAAATCTCCCATCAACCACATGAAAGCATGTGTTTCAAATGTGCTTCAAAAGATCCCATCCAATGACCAAACTGCATCTGATCCGGTTTTAATTTCTCTTGTCAACTGAAATTTATTTAGCAGTGCAGCTTCTGGCTGCAGGGCTTCCCGGGTGGCGCTAGTGGGAAAGACCCTGCCTGCCAGCGCAGGGGGTAAGAGGCAGGAGTTCGGTCCCTGGGTCAGGAAGACCCCCTGGAGGAGGCCATGGCAACCCACTCCAGTACGCTTGCCTGGAGAATCCCATGGACAGAGTAGTAGACTACAATCCGTGGGGTTGCAAAGAGTCAAACACGACTGAAGCGGCTTAGCACACACGCACGCTACTGACAAGAAAAGGATACTAATGTTTACTAAATATGTATTTGTGAGCAAGGCAATTTGTTCACAATATCTCATTTAATTTAATTTGCCATCTTTGCATCACCCCTGAGAGTCTGGATTTTGTTTCTGCTTTGCAGGTGAAGGAGCTGGGTGTCCAGGTAGCACACCGCCTGAGATTACAAAATCAATGAGGGAATCAAGCAGGGTAAAATTGAATCGGACTCTGGTTTTCAGAATCCCAGACTAGGACATTTGTCCACTAAAGCACTCTGCCACAAATCAGAACATAATTCTCCTAAAAGGAGCCTTTCTACTTCAGGCATTCTGAAGCCTATCCTGAAGTTCCCGTATGTTACAGCAGAAGCTATCCTCAAGTTCCAGAATAACTGTCACTTTAATCTTCTTAACCCTAATGCTATTACTTGTCATGTCTCATCAAAAACTCAGCGTACCTTAGTATTTCAGGAAGGACATGTCATTAACAAGAACACAAGAAAGACAACAGAACTACTATAGTCTGGCCATTTGACTTGGGCTCTCCCCTGATGTTTGTGCTTTGAATTGCTCATAAATCCATCCATTTATTAAATAGCCCTGTGGTCACAGCCGAGCTCTGGGAGAATTTCTTCCCATTCAAATATATGCGTTTCAGTCTGCTATACACGTTATTGTTCTTTATTCTTCACTTGCTCCGTGTTTGAGAGTAAACTTGTAAAATCCTTATTCCATCATCAATTCAAATATACAAAATAGTACTCCAGTTTCTTTCCAGACTCAGTTTCATCCTTGTAAGTTGGAAGCCTTTTTATTAACTGAAATAAAAAATCTCTTTGGTATGCAAATATATCACATTTGTCAACAGATAGCACATTCTCAGTGTCTCCTGCGTGTACGCAGACTTGCACTCATCCGTATAGTTTGGCAGAGGGACTGAGAGAGGAGGTTAAAGAAGCAATATCTTAAATATTTGAATTTGTTTATGATTATTTTATTCATTTTTGTTGGAGTATAATTCCTTTACGATATTGTGTTCGTTTCTGCTGTACCGCAAAGTGAATCAGTTATATGTTTACATATATCCCCTGAAATTTGTTCACATTTCTCCATCAGTCTGCAAATACTTTTCCTGTGGATATGTTAGGACTTTTTAAAAACATAATTTTACTCTGGTTTTGTTGTTGTTCAAGAATTTGGCCTCGTAGGACTTGTTAGAATAACCCTGAATGTTTTACTATGGTAAACATTTCACTGTTTGGGCTATGCTGGTCTGTTCATGTTGCAAAGCTCATCCTTGAGCGGGTGTGACGTATCTTCACACTAATCCCATGAATGCATTCCTCTCATCCCAAACCTAGAGTCAACTGTTAGGGCTTGGAGTCAGTGGGTGGTCTGGTTGAAGCTGTTGTAAATGAGCTAAGTTAGTGGAAATTAAATTAAGATTAAAAACAAATTACAGAATCCCAAGGTAAACATCTTTACAGTTTTCCCCTGAAGTCCCCTAAAAGAATGAGGACAGCAGAGAGGAGGCATATGGCAGACACAGCCTGCTTCCACCGCGGCGCAGAACGCGCTCGGCAGGAAGGGCTGGCGGACTCCAGCGTCACTAGATTCGAGGCTTCCACAGGCTCCCTGTTCAAACCCAGAAATCTGCAATACCAGAAGAGCAGCAGCTTTGACTAGTTAGCCATAGCCAAAGAGGCAGAAATATGAAGCAAGCAAGATGCCAAGTTAGGGGGGAAAATGGAAAGATCTTGAAATTATGAATTGAAGAGCCAGCAGGCACTAAGAATGACAACTGGAGGAGGGTGGAGGGGCCATGGAGAAGCATTTCTGCCCAATGAATTGGGACTTAAAGGATTTGGTTTTCATGTCATTGAGGAAAATGATTAAGGAAAATTCCGAGGTGAACATCTGCAAGATGCTAAGCTTTTAGTGATGTGGTAATCCCACTTATATTTTCTACCCTGAAGATTAAGCAGAGCATATGGTGACCGATCTGTGTCCCTGCACTCTGCCAGCTTTCAGAAATAGCCCCAAATCTGACTAGTGCTAACGAAGCATATTTATATTCTAGGATGTACAGTTTACATTTTTTCTTTGAGGTTATTAGTCACCCATTTTTTTGTTTATGGTACAAAACATTAGCCTCATATATGGGAAAATACCCAAAATGCCAAACAGGCTTCTGTGAAAAAGAGCAGTGGGTGGCAGATCAGAGTCAGCGCCCCTACGGGTCACGCGCCGAGGAGTAGGTTGCCGTCCTCCACTGCACCTCCGGCACTTCACCTGGATACTCACAAGAAATGGCATCAGTTCAGTCAGGCTAAAGCCTGTAACAAAAAGCTCCACGTCTCCATGGTCTGATACGGTCCATAAAATAAGACGTATGAGGCGTGTTCCGTTCATATCATAAGGTACAGGCGGTGGGCAGACAGTGGCTTCGCACAGGCTGACTCGGGGGCCCAGGCTTCCTCTTCCTCCACCAGCCGTGAGGCCTCACCATCCTCTGGAGCTCACAGCCCTCCACTGGAGGCTTGGCACCTCACCCACCGATCCATTGAGACCAAGAGAATGTGGAGGCTTTCTCTGCACCACTCAGGGCCCAGATCTAGAAACAGCCTAGATCTCTGCTCCCCTGCCCCGGCACAGCCAGTCAGGCGAGTGGGCCCAAGTGCCAGTAGTCTGGGACCCTCATCAAGCTGTGCGCCTGAGGACACAGCTGGTGAGCGACCCACGCATCTGAGCCTCAGGACCTTCTACCGCTATTTCTCTGCTATTTTTAAATTCCAGTTTAAGAAAGCTTTCAAACACTGAGAAAGGGTTGCAGCCAAACTAAATTTTTGCTTCAGTTCTCTGTTTGCTTTATTTTACTACAGTGCTTTTATTGTGCCTTTAAATCAGAATTTGTTCTTAGAAAAGATGGAATTGGCACACATGACATTGCTTAGTATTTGAGGAAGATATGAGGAGTGGAAAGGGAAGGCAGCTTTCTGGTATGTGAGTGTCTGTCATTGTAAGGAAGCCTGGCCTTAGAATATGAATCTACCAAGCCCATTGATAAGTTGAAGGGTATTCGTAACTGTTGACTGAAAAAAAAAAATGCACAGTGTGAGAGCTGTGAGTTAACTTTTATTTGGGGGGAAATGAGGACTATAGCCTGGGAGACAGCATCTCAGATAGCCCTGAGAAACTGCTCCAAGAGGCAGGGAGGGAAGGTCAGTGTGCATGTGACTTTGGTGAAGGGGGAGTACATGCAATCAAGCACATATTTTTCCAGAAAGTTTCTGCTGGTCTCGTGAGGCTTTTACTAGTCATAAGGAATAGTCGTCACCATGAAGGATTTCAGTGCTTTTCTAGATGCAAGGAGATGCAAGAACTAAGCTCATAAAATCTCCTGAAATTATCTAACCATTTGCAGTCTGTTCTGCCAGTTTTTCCAGAGCACAGAGTACCTCATCCCTAGTCTCCATCCTGAACACCTTTCAGAGGCTGTTGAAGGTCAGCGGCTGTAGCAGCATATGATTTAATTCTTGTAGCCGTGGATGTGGATGTGGATGTGTGTGCGTAGTCACTCAGTCATGCCCGACTCTTTGTGACCCCATGAACCGTAGCCCACCAGGCTCTTCTGTCCTTGGGCTTCTCCAGGCAAGAATACTGAAGTGAGTCGCCGTTTCCTCCTCTGGGGCATCTTCCTGGCCCAGGGGTTGAACTCGTGTCTCCCGTGTCTCCGGCACAGCGGGCAGACTCTTTACCCACCGAGCCATCCGGGAAGCCCTGTGGCGGTAGATGGCAAGTGCCAGTTTGTAGGTGACAGACCTTGAAGTATTTTCTCAGTTTTTCTAAATAATTTCCCACAGAGTCACTTTAATGGAACCTCCCCAAGTAAAACAAATAGTCCTTTAGGAATTGTGAGTGAATTAACAGAAAGGGAGGAGTAAGAGAAATCTCAACAGCAATTATTTACAGCCAGTGCTGAGGAGAAGTCAGGACACCTCCTGACGGTTGAGTGGCTTCCTCTGTGAGGCTCCAGATGAATTGTTTTGGAAGCATCTTTCTTCCCTAAATGTGGTGTGCCCTCACAGTCCAACTAAGGCCAGAATTGCTCCTTCAATTACCCAGCCTTTCTAATTTCTTTCAACCCCCAGAGAAGCAACCTGACAAGCACAGTTCGACACAGCAGATGGGAAAGGGGAAGGCCAGGACTGGTTTGCACAGATTTGTGTAAATAGTTGTGAAAGCATCATCCTTTCCATTGGCTCACTTGTGCATATTGTGCAATCATCGAAATAATTGCCTTAAAACTTGGAAAAAAATGTATTCTGAACAGCAGTCTATGCATTTCCTCTCCATAACTAAAACAGTGGTCTGTATGGATCTGTAAGTAATGGAGTTCAATAGTTCTGTAAATTCAGAAAGACTCACTATAAGAAATTCTGCCCATTTTAAATGGATCTGCCTTACTCACTGTTCACGTCTTTATGAAGAGGTTTCCTCAGCAGATATCTCTGTGGTTTCCCCCAAAATAGAAATGGCCATTTTGTGACTAGGTTGCCATATGATCATGCTAAAAACATATACGGCTCCCTGGTGGCTCAGATGGTAAAGAATCCGTCTGCAACGCAGGAGACTCTGGTTTGATTTCTGGGTCAGGAAGATCTGCTGGAGAAGGCATAGGCTACCCACTCCAGTATTCTTGGGCTTCTCTTGTGGCTCAGCTGGTAAAGAATCCACCTGCAATGCGGGAGACCTGGGTTCAGTCCCTGGGTTGGGAAGATCCCTGGAGAAGGGAACGGTTACCCACTCCAGTATTCTGGCCTGGAGAATTCTGCGGACTGTATAGTCCATGGGGTCACAAGGAGTTGGACATGGCTGAGTGACTTTCACTAAAGGAAGAATGCTTTGGGTGAGAACATTATTAGAAAAGAGACAAAGAGAAGGAAATGGCATGTTTTTAAAATATGATCAGGTATATTTTATCAATGACAACTTTTAACCTCGGAACTTCTGGAGCACCACCAGGGGATTAAAACTGCAAAACAATATATCAAAACTGCGATACATTTGTTTTTAAATTTCAGTGACTTGGAATTCCATTGTGAACTCTCACGAGGAGTTGCTTTCAGTCTATATGCAATTAGTCAATATACCTTCCCTATTTTGCTCCACACATCACCTTTGTAAAACAAAACCCTAACATTTAAATTAATTTTATTAGAGTGACTTGATGTACGATTTGTGTTCGTTTCTGCTGCACAGCAAAGTGGATCGGTTATACACAGACACACATCCACTGTCTCTAGATTCTCTTCCCATGCAGGTCGTCACAGCGCGCTGAGCAGCTTCCCTGTGTTAGTCAGCAGGTTCTGTTAGTTACCTATTGTGTATATAGTAGTCTGTATATGCGGAGAAGGCAATGGCAGCCCACTCCAGTACTCTCGCCTGGAAAATCCCATGGACGGAGGAGCCTGGTGGGCTTCAGTCCATGGGGTCGCTAAGAGTCGAACACGACTGAGCGACTTCCCTTTCACTTTTCACTTTCATGCATTGGAGAAGAAAATGGCAGCCCACTCCAGTGTTCTTGCCTGGAGAATCCCAGGGACGGGGGAGCCTGGTGGGCTGCAGTCCATGGGGTTGCAGACACGACTGAGCGACTTAGCAGCAGCAGCAGCATGTGTATGTCAATCCCAACCTTCCAGCTTATGTCTCCTACCTCAGTCTTCTGGTTACCATACGTTTGCTTCCTGTGCCTCTACTTCTGTTTTGTAAATGAGTTCATTTGTACCATTTTTTAGATTGCACGTATAAACTGTGTCATATGGCACTCGTCTTTGTCTGACTTACTTCTCTCGGTATTGCAACCCCCAGGCGCATCCGTGCTGTGCAGATGGCACTAGCCCGTTCATTTTAACGGCTGAGTGACCTTCCATGCACGCTCCACATTGCGTCCATTCTGTTGTCCGTCTACTCTCTGTCCCTCTGTTGACGGGCATTTGCGTTGCCTCCGTGTCTCGGCTACTGTGAGCAGTGCTGCAGGACCATTGGAGTGCGTGTATCTTCTGGAATCATGGTTTTCCCTGGATGTGCGCCAAGGAGTGGGATCATATGGTCACTCTATTGTTAGATTTTTAAGGCCCCTCCATACTGTTCTCCATAATGGCTGCACCAGTTTACATCCCCTTCAACAGTGCAGGAGGAAAACCCTGACTCTAGAAGCTTGGCCTCATATCTCCTAACTGTGAGACTTTTTTCCTCACCTAGAAGTTATTGAAAGTGAAAGCAAAAGTCTCTCAGTCATGTCCGACTCTTTGCGACCCCATGGACTATACAGTCTATGGAATTCTCTAGGCCAGAACACTGGGGTGGGTAGCCTTTCCCTTCTCCAGGGGATCTTCCCAACCCAGGGATTGAACCCAGGTCTCCCGCATTGCAGGTGATTTCTTTACCAGCTGAGCCACAAGAGAGGCCTAAGAATACTGGACTGGGTAGCCTCTCCCTTCTCCAGGGGATCTTCCCGACCCAAGAGTCTAACCAGAGTCTCCTGCATTGCAAGCAGATTCTTTACCAACTGAGCTATGAGGGAAGTCCTGTTATTGAGTATTTGCTAAAAGTATGAATGCTGTGATGAATGATATTCATCTTGCTTGAGTTTCAAAGATTTATTTCATTAAAAATATGAACTCCAAACAAATGTGTGCATTTGGTCATGTAGAAGCTGCCTATGATCCCAGTATTGTGGTCCTTCCTATATGGTGGTGGTTAAATCGCTAAGTTGTCTCCGACCCACGCAACCCTATGGACTACAGCCTGCCTGGCTCCTTTGTCCATGGGATTTTCCAGGCAGGACTGCTGGAGTGGGTTGCCATTTCCTTCTCCAGGGGATCTTCCCGACCCAGGGACTGAACCCCATTCTCCTGCATTTCAGGCGGATGTTTTATTGACTGAGCTTCCATGACTTGCTAGATAGACCTGTTCTTATTTTCTGTAGCTGAGTGAGACTATCTGAGTACCTACCATAGTTCACATCTACAAAGTGCCTCATTTCAGTTTGTTCTAACACCGTCTTCAGCCTTTCAGTGTGTAATTGGCAGTGGGCTTCCTAGGCAGCAAGCCAGGCATTTCCTATTCACTTTAAAAGTGCCACCGAGAGTTGTGATGCAAAAATTCTCACTCCAAATTGAGCATCTTTGTTCACCGACCTGGTTTGGAACCGGAGTACCCAGCATGTATCCTGAAAGTCTTCTGAAACCAGCTATTGTGTTTCCTTACCATTGCATAGTAGCTGGTTTTACAGGCTAACCAGGAGCCATCGTACCCTCATCAGGAGCTGGTCACTGGGGGGCCTGGAATCTCAGCTCCACATAATGAGTTTAAACTGTGTAAATTCTTCTAGCATTGATTAGCCTGCCAAGCTCCCAAATCATTGATTTGATGCATACCTCCTTAAACCTGAATCTTTAAAGACGTGTGTCATTGCTGAGAGACTTCTAGTTAGTTTTCATCACACAATTGTATGTATTTCCTTTCTTTTTCATTCTAGGATAATATGAACTACGTATCAAAAGAATCCTTTTTATGCAACGGTTAAGGGATATCTTTTGGTTTTTTTTTAATTCCAAAGGTAATTCACATATTTGAATTCAAAGAAGTTAAAATTGTGCTCGACTTAATTTGTACATATTTCAGTGTCTTACTGATTATATTCATACTTGGGGGCAATTTGAAAGTGCCTCATTTTACTTAAGTGAAGCAGATAAAGAGGTTGAGAGAGAAAAGAATAGAATGTCAAGCTATTGCTTCTTCTAAAGTGCTCCCTCCAGTGCTGTACAAAGAAAAGCGTCTTTTGCACATGGATAACAGCCCTTCTATAAATACAGGCAGCGATTTGGAGATGTTGTGTTTAAGTCTAGCAGCCTCCTTATTAAGAAGTCTTTATATATATACAGTAGTTTTTAAGTTGGACAGACCCATCTGTTCAGTGTTTAACTCTGCATCATCTAAATAATAATGCCCTATTTCTTATTACCTCAATTAAAAGAAAATTTTCTTCATAACCAATGTATCAATAATAATATATTACCACTTATTAACAGGAATTAGCTTTATGCCAGTTCAGTTCAGTTCAGTCGCTCAGTCGTGTCCGACTCTTTGCAACCCCATGAATCGCAGCACACCAGGCCCCCCTGTCCATCACCAACTCCCGGAGTTCATTCAGACTCACACCCATTGAGGCAGTGATGCCATCCAGCCATCTCATTCTCTGTCGTCCCCTTCTCCTCCTGACCCCAATCCCTCCCAGAATCAGAGACTTTTCCAATGAGTCAACTCTTCGCATGACATGGCCAAAGTACTGGAGTTTCAGCTTTAGCATCATTCCTTCCAAAAAAATCCCAGGGCTGATCTCCTTCAGAAGAGACTGGTTGGATCTCCTTGCAGTCCAAGGGACTCGCAAGAGTCTTCTCCAACACCACAGTTCAAAAGCATCAATTCTTCGGTGCTAAGCTTTCTTCACAGTCCAACTCTCACATCCATACATGACCACTGGAAAAACCATAGCCTTGACTAGACAGACCTTTGTTGGCAAAGTAATGTCTCTACTTTTGAATATGCTATCTAGGTTGGTCATAACTTTCCTTCCAAGGAGTAAGCGTCTTTTAATTTTATGGTTGCAGTCACCATCTGCAGTGATTTTGGAGCCCAAAAAAATAAAGTCTGACACTGTTTCCACTGTTTCCCCATCTATTTCCCATGAAGTGATGGGACCAGATGCCATGATCTTCGTTTTCTGAATGTTGAGGTTTAAACCAAGTTTTTCACTCTCCTCTTTCACCTTCATCAAGAGGCTTTTTAGTTCCTCTTCACTTTCTGCCATAAGGATGGTGTCATCTGCATATCTGAGGTTATTGATATTTCTCCCAGCAGTCTTAATTCCAGCTTGTGCTTCTTCCAGCCCAGCGTTTCTCATGATGTACTCTGCATATAAGTTAAATAAGCAGGGTGACAATATGTACTCCTTTTCCTATTTGGAACCAGTCTGTTCTTCCATGTCCAGTTCTACTTACCAAATGCACCAATAGGTGAGGATTCTTTGTGGATCATTAAATTGCAGCGATAAGATATGTACACATCCTGTGCTTGGTCACTCAGTCATGTTTGATTCTTTGTGAACCCATGGACTGTAGCCTGCCAAGCTCCTCTGTCCATGGGATAACCCAGGCAAGAGTACTGGAGTGGGTTGCCATTCCCTTCTCATAGGGGATCTTCCCAACCCAGGGACTGAGCCTCATATCTGGCATCTCCTGCGTTGCAGGCAGATTCTTTACCACTGTGCCACTGGGAAGCCCAGCAGGTTTCCTGGAGACAGAAGAAAGGGGCCCTCTCTGGCAGAACGCTGGACGTGATGGCCAGAAGGAAGCAGAAGTGAACAGGAGACATGCAGGGAGCGTCTCAGTGAGGGAACCTGGAGAGCACCACTGTGATCAGGAAGGGAACCGACAAGGAGGGCCACTCCACAGAGGCCTTGCTGCAGTTCATCGCTGCGTTGCCTCTAAGGATCTTGAACGATATGGACAAAAAGATCAAAATTATTTTTTAGTTGCTTTTGGTTGCTGTACTACATCTCTCTTCAAGGCGATACTATGTCAGATGCGGCCAGCTGGGCCTCCAAGGTCTGTTAACTTTACACATCCTCAAAACAGCTTTAGTTTTCATCATGCTTTTTGAGAGGAAGAATGAGGTACAAAATTCCTTTCTGTTAAGCCACTGAAATCTAGTCCGTTATTTGTTACCTCAGCTTTGCCTGTTGTATCACCTGCTTCCCAGGGATGTGTAGCTAATAAGTGACAAGACTGTGGTGATTCCAGCTCTTGACTGCTTTGCTGTAGGACCCCCTACATGGGTCCCGTTCCCCACATGCAGGCCTTTCACCATAATTTATATCAGTGAACAGTTTTTGCGGGGCTTCCTACACCGCGGGCTCAGGGAAGCATTGCCTAGCTCTAACCGCCGGTGAGGGGCTGGGTCCCTCGACTTGGGCGTCCTGCACCAGAAGCGATAGCAGTTCGGGGAAGAGACTACTCCTCCAAGCTTTAACAGTCTGTCTTGACCTCAAGGTTCCCGGTGAAATTAGGAAATCTCAAAATTACTGGTCTTTTCATTAAAATCTCATTTCTATTCCAAAGTTAGATAAAAAGCAAAGAAAACATAACAGAAACAGCATTACCCACTTGAGTTTCAGACCAGCCTCAAAGATCTCTTTAGATTAGATGGTGGTGAGCACTCAAATGAGCTGAGCTGAAATGAGTGCTCCCACATTCAAAGCCTCGTCCTTCTCTGGAGGTTTCTAATTCCTGATGTCTGCGGCTCACGGCTTGTGGCACCCCCACGCAGCCTGAAGAGGAAACAGCAGGTCAAAAATGAGACCTGGTGGCTTGACCATTATTCATGGCTTTGTCAGAGTGGACTTCTTAACTATGTGAACTATAGGGCGGTTTGTGAGTATCCTTCATTCGTCTTTTATTTATCCCAAACAATCACCAGTGCTGGTTAACACTGCTCTTCAGTAAAGGAGACAAATGCTGTGGTAACCCCCTTTTCTGAATGGGGGAGTATGCTCCTTCCATCTACCCTGTGACTTGATCAATGTGGCGTTAGTAACAAACAATGTCACGAGTCAGTTGAAGAGAGAGCCTTGTAATTTGCATCTCGTTTCCCCATTAAGCAGTTAGCTGCTTTGGGGCTTATGAGAGCCCGTAGTTGAGACGACATGTGCAGGCCACGCAGGGGCCCATCCGTCCCACCTGCAGAGCAGGCAGAGGATGGGATGCATGTCCTGCCTCCCTTGGGCCGCCGTTCGGAGCGCTGGGTCTGGGTGGTGGGCTCACCAGCAGGTGCTTCCTTCTTGCCCCGTCGTGGGCAGTCCCTCCATGGCACACCCCCTTGAGAAGCGCTGGAGGGAAGGGAGAAGTCACTGATAATGCCTCATCACGCGTGTCCCTTCTGCTGGTGCCCTGTAGCTCCTGTGAAAGGCAGGGCCCCACACCTCACCGTCACAGCTCCATTGTCAGAGCAAAACAGGATTTTAGTGGATGGGGGAGAGAGAGGAAAGAAATCAAAGAGCTCCCTTCCCAACCACAAGAATTCATAAAAATCCTAACATGAGGAAGATTTGTTATTAGAAAATTTTAGAACTTAAGAAAAAACATGAGTTGAATGGCCAAGATCAGGTATGAACCTATGAAAGCCCTTATTAAAGTGTCTTCATTCAATAAAAGAGACAGCATTAAGGGATGCAATGGCGCGTGCCACATCTAAAATTACTATTAATTGTAGTATATTTGATTTCCGTTTGCAATTCAATCTCAATAGTAGAACTTCGGGCCTTTTTAACACAGTTAAAAAAATTGTGAATTTGTTAGCCTTTTTTTGTAGAGAATCTTCTGAGGACTAAGAGGCCGTTTTTCCCCTCCCGATCCTCCATGACAGTGAGCAGTATTTTTGCAGCATAACAGTGCAGGCTCCCAGCTCCCGCTGGACTCACAGATTACTCTGTGACTTACTCTATGCACGTCCAGATTACTCACAGAGTAATTTAGGTGGATAGGACTGGGGAAAAAAGAGAAGAATCTTTGAAAACCTATCTACCAAAGCTGAGAAAGTTTCTTACACAGTCTTCAAGGTTATGAAGCCTTACTTCTTTTTTAAATTTACTTTTCTGGGAGTATAGTTGTTTTACGGTGTTGTTAGCTTCAGTGTACAGAAAAGTGAATCAGTTATACATAAACATGCATTGACTCTTTTTTCAATGTCTTTTCGCATATCAGTTCAGTTCGGTTCAGTTCAGTTGCTCAGTCGTGTCCAACTCTTCGCGACCCCATGAATTGCAGCACGCCAGGCCTCCCTGTCCATCACCAACTCCCGGAGCTTACTCAGACTCACATCCATCGAGTCGGTGATGCCATCCAGCCATCTCCTCCTCAGTCCCAATCACACTTATATGCGGAATCAAGAAAGGGGGCACGGACGAGCCTTCCTTCCGTCTGAAGCCTCGCGGGAGGCCTGGGCTCCGTCCTCTGCTCTCACTGCGCGTCCTCCACCCTCCACCGTCCCTTTGGCTGGACTGAAGGGCACAGCCCAAGGACGGGAGCCTTCCTGAGCTCGCTCACAGCTTCACTGGCACAGCTCTGTTTCCTTGTCTTGAATCTGACTTACTTCCCTTTTGTCTTCCCAACCTCTATCACCTTAGTCTTTTTTCCCCCTAATTACCCCCACTAGAGCACCAACAGTTCTCATTGTCTAAAAGGTGTAAAAACTCATGTGGGAGTGACTCAGAATTGGATAGCTGCCTTCCTCAAAACTTTCAAAACTGTTATGTCTTTTAGTTCAGAACAAGAAAATGGGATCAATAAACATTTTTCATCCCAAGGTCATAGCTGTGTTTCTCTCCTCCACCCCCACTGGAGAAAGAACGCCTAGAATTCAACCAGTTTCCTAAAAGATCTGTGACTCCAAGGGTTAACAAGACACTTGGATAATTCAGCATCATGAGTTTTGGGGGACTCTACTTTGTGACAACCATCAAACCAGATTAAATTCCGAGGTTCGTCAGACACTTGGTCTTTCAGCCCGAGAAACAGCGTTAACTGCTGAGCAGGTACCTGAGAAAACTCCTGGTTCTGTGGGAGGTCACTAAGAATCAGAAGGCGTGGCTTCTGGTGGAAAAGTTCCACCACTGACTTGCTGCATGAATTGGGCAAGTGTTTTCATGTTTATGGACCACTGTTTCCTCATCTCTAATTAGGGAGTTGGACTAACTCGTTAGTTTCAAACCTGACCTGGAGATCTGGGCCCCACACCCACCCACCACCGATGGAAAGAGACTGGTTGGAGTCTCTGTAACCTGATTTTTTTAAGGAACCCTCCTCAAAGCATCCTATCGTCTGACACGTGTATAAACCATTATAGCTGAGACTCTGTAGGGTCACTTCTAGCTTTAAAACACTGCACGGTAGTTGCTCAACTGTGTCTAACTCCTTGCAACCCCATGGACTGTAGCCTGCTGGGCTCCTCAGTCCATGGAATTCACCAGGCAAGAATGCTGGAGTGGTTGTCATTTCCTTCTCCAAGTTAAAATACTGAGTTTCCATTAAACTAGTATTCTCTACACTAATGGTAATCTGAATTAGCATGAAGTATTGATATTAGTCAGGATTTCTCTGATAGTTCAGTTGGTAAAGAATCTGCCTGCCATGCAGGAGACCCCGGTTTGAGTCCTGAGTTGGGAAGACCACTGGAGAAGGGATAGGCTACCCACTCCAGTATTCCTGGGCTTCCCTTGTGGCTCAACTGGTAAAGAAGCTGGCTGCAACACAGGAGACCTGGGTTCAATCCCTGGGCTGGGAAGATCCCGTGGAGAAGGGAAAGTGTCTCATTCCAGTATTCTGGCCTGGAGAATCCCATGGGCTGTATAGTCCCAAAGAATCCCAAAGAATCCCAAAGAATCGAACATGACTGAGCGACTTTCACTTTTATTGATATTAGTCAACAGAATGAATGTATCAGAGCATTCTTTTTAAAATACATGTGATTAATAATATATGTGGATGGAATGACTTATTCAGAGAGCCTGGCACAGTAGTGCTGGCCATATAGCGAACACTGACCTCATAGGATTTGCAGTGGAAGTAAGTGTGATATCGTGGCTGAGCAGCATCTGCCTGAGTGCTGATGACAGTGAATGCTCCATGAGTCGGTAGCTGACAGGATGGTAATCGGGCTTCCCAGGTGGCGCTAGCGGTAAAGAACCTGCCCGCCAATGATCCCTGGGTTAGCAAGATCCCTTGGAGAAGGAAGTCCAAACCCACTCCAGTATTCTTCCCTGGAGAATCCTATGGACACAGGAGCCTGGCAGGCTGTAGGGTCTGTAGGTCTATAGGGTCGCAAAGAGTCGGACACGACTGAAGCAACTTAGCACACGCACACACACAGGATGATAATAACAGTGATGTTGGTTATAAGATCTCACTACTCAAAGTGTGTCCCGGGGGCGAGCAGCATCAATATTCTCTGGGCGCTCATCGGAATGCAAGTCTCAGGCTCCACCCCAGACCTCCTGAGGCAGAGCCCGCATTTTAACAAGATCTCTAGGTGATTTGTGTGCACACAGAAGTTCAAGCAGCACTGATACAGAAAAAGTCTTGGGGTTCAGCAATTCCAGGGAACCATACTAGTAGTGAACCATGGGGGTCGGGAGTCACACTCAAATCAGAAGATGCTAAGGCCGGTGCCTTTCTCTTATTCCTTAGAGAGTGTCTCTGACCTGGAGATGTCGGACTTGCTGAATCCCCCTAGCATGCTCTTTCTCTCATCCAAACTGTACTGAAAAGCTTTTCTAAAAACACAGTGTTATGTCTACCATAGTAGCTATAGCACTGTAATTTTGCTTTATTTTTCACATTTTTAATTATTCAGCTGTTTTATTTGTCACCGCTTAGGGAATTATTGCAAAACTTATGTCTACAGCGCTACTGATTAATGCATATTTAGGCAACTAAACAGATGTAGAATGGGTTGACTGCTTTGATAAAATTAAACATTGATGAAACATATATTTGCAAAGCAATAATGATGCTGGCATGTGTGTAAATGATAACAGATCCAGCTCCCTAATCATCTACAAAACACAGTGAGGGGGGTGACAGAATTAGCAAATACGTCTCACTTACTGGGCAGATCACTTCCAAGCGCGTGTTTTTTTCCATGTGAATAAAGTTATGTTAATTCATAGCATCTATTACCACTTTAAAATAAGAGAAGTATATCTAAGCAAAAAACAATGAGACCCGAAGCATATTTCCAAAATATATTATAATTTGCAGAGCTTTTTTGTACTTCATGCAAGGTGCCTGTTTTCTAATGTATTCCTCCGCAGTAATGTAGTTTGATTTTATGCAAGATGTGTTTTGAGCTTAACTGAATCTATGTTTCACATTTGTGTTTCCCATTTTAACATCTCTGAAATTGGGATCTGTCATAATTGATGGCATGTCACAATTCAATCGACAGCATTTTTTAAAATTTTTTACAATCAATTGGATCTTAAAGTCAATTAAATTGAAAATTAGGATCTGTAGTGAACTTAATGCTAGTCCACATGCTAAGTCACTTCAGTCGTGTCCGACTCTGCGACCCTAGGGACTGTAGCCTGCCAGGCTCCTCTGTCCATGGGATTCTCCAGGCAAGAATCCTGGAGTGGACTGCCATTTCCTTCTCCAATCCTAGTCCACAGAATACAATAAATGGAACATAAAGACTCAGCCACCTGTATTTAAGTAAGAAGGGCAAGCGAATAAAGAGATAGAAATGACATTAAATAAGAAACGGTTCCACAGATTTCTGTTTTCACAAGAACCAGAGAGCAGAATCATAGAAGACAAGGTAATTTAGCAAAAGGGCAAGAAAGAGCAATAAGGGAGATGGAAAACGAAAGGAGAGCAAATAAAGCACCCAGCTGGGAAACATAGCCAATGAGCGCACCGCTCTGACCACGGTTTCCGTAAGTGGTGTGCCCTATGCCAGCCAGGAAATTTGCTGCTCCCTTTTCCGGACTCAGGAGATGCTCCCAGCATCTTTCAAGGGGTGTTTTCTCTCTGCTGGGCCACACGGGTGGGCCAATCACCCCATCACCTCTGAACTGCCATCTCTTTCCCTGCCTCCTGTGTTTTACCCTGGCCCACACCACCCATGTTACCATCCAGGGTTCCTGGCTTCCTTAATCAATAGAAATTGATAAAAGGCCAAACAAGAAATTCAGGCAAGTCTTTATCAGGGCCCCTGCTGCACAGAGAGAACCAAGAACAGACAACAGGTCCCCTCACTTGCTCACTCCCCACGGTGGGGGCAAGCTGGTCCTTATGTGGGGCAAGGACTGTGCCCAGGGCTTGAGCCAGAGGCAGCCTAGATGATCCGCCCACCCCGTAGGTGGTGCTGAGTGCAGGGTGCAGGCACAGGACCCTGCTTTCTCTCCCGACCCCGGCTTTTGCTCCTGGCTCTTCAGAAGTGGCAGTTGGTTGTTTTGTTTTGTTTTGTTTTCTGGTGTTTTTTATCTTGCTGTCCACTGTTAGCCCCAACTGCACATTTTTTTTGGTCCCTTGTAGTTGCGTTCTATTCCGTTGCCTGAGGAGGGTGCATCCAGATACAAACACAGCCGCAGAGGGTCCCAGGGCGCAGGCTGGTCTCCCGGGTGTGAGTGATGGTTACAACTTCTGTCTGTTTCTTCTTTCAGGTGATATCAAGATTATCAAACAAATCGACAGTCTCACAGGTATGGCTTTTTGCCAAAGAGCAAAATATTTATCTAAAATTTGTGGGATTTCCAACAAATCTGTTTCCCCCTTGAAGATTTTTCGTATTCACCTTTGACTTCCCCTAAAACACTTCACAATGAGAGATGTGGTAATTGACTCGACTGCGTTTGGGACCAGATAGACGGAAACTCATAAATCTTTTAAGGGCCTTATTGTATTGTTAAAGACTAGTTTGTCACCAAAACCTGCCCAAAATATCAAAGTCCTGAAGTGTTCATCTTAGTAGAATAGAGCTTGTAGATCAGTCTCAACTTTTCAGAACCCTCCAAGTTCATGGAAAACTTCCCCCCAAACAGTGGCTTGTCAGATTTATAACCTAGACTTTTATTGCCAGTCATCCTGTGCCAGGAGCCCTGTGCTGCTGCTGCTGCTAAGTCGCTTCAGTCGTGTCCGACTCTGTGCGACCCCATGGAAGGCAGCCCGCCAGGCTCCCCTGCCCCTGGGATTCTCTAGGCAAGAGTGCTGAAGTGGGTGCCATCGCCTTCTCCCTGTAAATGGCTCCTTTTCTTGCCTTGTTCTCTTCATGAAACAGAGCCCCCCAACTTTCACACACACACTCAGAGACACACAAATAAATCCAGCTGCAGAACACGTTACAGAGATGTCAGCACCGGACTGAAGATGGTTGGAGGAGGGGAGCAAACTGAGCTACTGTTGAGGAACATTTTTAAAACTCTTAAAGCATCTCAGTGCCGTCAGCCACGTTTCTCTCTGGCACTAACTGTCTTTCCTCTCCCTTCTCTACAAAATCCCTCCCCAGGAACTAGGAAAACTGTCCTCCCTGTAAATTCTCCTCAACAGGCATCCTTTCCTCATTACTGTACCTCTTTTCTGCCAGCCTTTTCCATATTCTCTTTCTTGTCAAGAGAAATTTAGCCTTCTTTTGGATTTTCCAATTTGAATTCTTCACCACTCCACAGCACTCTAAAAATGAACATCCCTTCCAAGAATACACCACCCTTAACTTTTAAAAAAAATTTCTGTATTTTCTGTTCATTTGCAGTATCAAAGCCACTAGAATAACGGGGGGTTAATAAAATACATATTTATTTGTCTCTCATGGATTAGGCCAGAGGTGGGCAATATGACAGTGTCAATCAGGTCTAGAGATTTCCTTCTTGCTGCATGATCCTTAACGCATGCCTTCCTTCTTTAAGATCTCCTCATTCTCTCCGATGGCTGCTGGAGAGCCATTCCTTTCATCAGTGTTCCAGACTAGAAACTCAATAAATGTAAAAGAGCAAGATGGGAGCTCCCCTTCTTCTAGGAGCCTTCCTAAAAAGTCCTTATAACTGGTCCACTTATACACTATCATCCCAGAATTTGGCCTCATGCCTAAACCACATGGCAAGGGAATGTGGAAAAAGTGATCTTTGGGCCAAGGTGCATCGCTAAGAGTTATTTAAGAAATAAGGCTAGATTATGTAAAATATCCCAATACTATCTGTAGGACCTGCCCAAATGTAAATTTTTTTTTCCATTTTCTTCATGATCATCCTCATCATCACAAGAGCAAGCATTTAATTAAGCATATTCACTGGAGAAGGAAGTGGCACCCCACTCCAGTCCTCTTGCCTGGGAAATCCCATGGACAGAGGAGCCTGGTGGGCTACAGTCCGTGGGGTCGCAAAGAGTCAGACACAACTCAGCGACTGAGCACAGCACAGCAGAATGCATATCACTAAGGGTTTAACTTCCTTTACCTAATATCTGATTTTTCCTCACACTGTTGCCAGTTTATAGATGAGGAAGCAAGGCTTTAAACAGTCGCATTACTTGATCAAGGCTGTAGCTAGTAAGCAGGGCTTTTAGGACCGTGTGACCAAAAATCGTGCATTCAACTGCTCGACTTTATTCTGCTTTCCTTTAGTCGCATTACTTGATCAAGGCTGTAGCTAGTAAGCAGGGCTTTTAGGACCGTGTGACCAAAAATCGTGCATCCAACTGCTCGACTTTATTCTGCTTTCCTTTTAGTTTTGACAGGTTTGACTGACTCATTCCTGAGTTTGAAGTGACTATCCCAGCAAAATGTCATGAGCTCACTTAGAGATTCCTTTGACTGTGGGAATTGCCCCATGGGAGCTTTTGTGAGAAAGATGAGAGGGAAATGAAGAAACGGGTCAAAGAGAAGGGAAAGAAAGATCTGTGGTTAAATTTTGTGGCCATGTACACACAGAGGAACCCAGCGGCACGAGAGAGAGGGTGTTTCTATACGGATGGCCCAAGAAAGTAACTGGTACTCCTCCAGCGCAGAAGCCACTTGTGGGGCTGGTGCTTAATAATTTAATAAATTTGGGTACTGTCTGCAGTGATGGTCCAGAAATTAATTCTTGCTATAAATTGTGTTGGCTGCCCCGATCACAAGAGGTAGGATCTAAACAACTGGTCCAACGTGCCAAATCTCCATGACAAAATGGAAGTATGAAAATTAAACGAACTTGTAGGAGAACATGCATCTTATAGGTTACTAGTCAGAAGATTCTCTTAGAGCCAAGGGAGCCTCCTTGAAACAAAAGCATAATTAAATTGCCAGTGCAAATGTAAATAGAAGTCTGATTAGACAATACACTCATTGATTTTGATGTTTGCTCTGCCCTGTCTTTGACTGGATGACCTCACTGTTCTTTTCCACAATACTAGTGTGCAAATGTTCCTCTGCAGTTCCACATGGGTCCACCTTTTGTTAAAAGCACAGAATTTTAAAATGCTGTGGCAGAAAAAAACAAAATAAAGTCAAAACCATAACTATTGAATAAAGGGGCTTCCCTCATAGCTCAGATGCTAAAGAATCTGCCTGCAGTGCGGTAGACTTGGGTTTGATCCCTGGGTCGGGAAAATCCCCTGGAGAAGAAAATTGCAACCCACTCCAGTATTCTTGCCTGGAAAATTCCATGGACAGAGGAGCCTGGTGGGCTACAGTCCATGGGGTCTCAAAGAGTTGGACAAGACTGAGCAACTAAGCATGTTGAATAAAGAACTGATGGCATTGCATTAATTAAAATATTTGCATCTTGTTGGAAAGATGAGTCTTTCCCTTTCTTCAAGAAATTTTAACCCATGAAATCAAAATACACAAAAAATCTTTCTAAGTGCAAAGATCGTTTTGCTTACAAAAGCTGTGGCGTCCACTGAATGGGCCTGTCAGTCGCTATAGATGCGAATGCACCTGGGATTCTCCAAGGCAAGAATATCGGAGTGGTTTGCCGTGTCCTTCTCCAGGGGATCTCCCCAATCCAGGGATCTAAACTGGGTCATCTCCTGCGTTGCAAGCAGACTCTTTACCAGCTGAGTCACCAGAGAAGCCCATATATACACACACACACACATATATAGGTATAACTATTACAGTAAAGTTCACACACCAATGAACCGAGTGTTTATTAAGGTGAAGTAATAACCATGACCGCTCATGACATTTGAATAGTGCTCTTAGATGTTCACTGTTCATTTTATTTTTATTAGAAATTGTTGATACGAAAGTATAAAAGACACTGAGGGGCAGGACAATGAACGGACCTTTTGGAGCAGGGAAGCCACGTCTGGGGCGGAACAGGAAACAGACTCTTCCAGCCGCTCTGCCGAGGGCCACCAGCTTAGCCTTGCAGCCGGTCCGCCTGCCCCTTCATCATCACCTCCTCTGTCCTGGCCCACACTCTCCCTAGCTGCTTCTAAGCCTGTGAGGCTGAATGGCCCCAGGCAAGGACTCTACTAGGATTTGGCAAGACCAGCTCCTTCCTTTCCCAAGGCCCTTTACAGGGAGCAGATCACAGCATTTGCCGTATTTCCCACCACCTGACTTGTGGGAACCAGGAGAACCGAGGAAACTTCTCATCTTCTTCCATCTATGATACAAAATAGGAAAAAGCTTTCTTCTCCATGATAATATAATTTTGCTGGTTGATATCCACAGGAAGTTCCACTGAGGACCCTGTAGCTTTAAAATATCAAGGCCCAATTATGCTAAGTGGAATCAGTCAGACAGAAAAAAGACAAAAACTGTATGAGATAATTTACACCTGGAAGTATCTAAAAAATGCAACAGACTAAAGACTATACCCCAAAAGAAGCAGACTACAGACACAGAAAACAAACTGATGGTTACCAGTGTGGGGGGAGGGCAAACTTCAGGGTGGGAGAGTTGGGGTGCAGACTATTGGGTATAAAACAAGCTACGGGGTATATTGCACAACATGAGAAATATAGCCAACACTTTACAGCAACTGTAAGTGGAGTATAGCCTATAAAAATTGTGGCTCGTATTATATATCTGTGAATTACATGATAGAATTTTATATATCAACCATAATTCAATAAAATAAAATGATAAGGATACATGAAATTAATTAGTTAATTAAACTATCAAGGCCCAAGACTTCTCAGTAAAATTGAAAATGTCTTATTCCTAAAAGTGTGCCATTATATACTATTATAAATGACAGGCTGATGAAAAGCCTGATGCAAACCTGGTAAAATGCACCTTTCACATAGCTCCCACTAAGAAGGTTTAAAAGACCAAACAAACAAAACCAGGAAAGCAGAGAGAATAAACCTAGCAGAGATCAGAAACTGGGAGACTTTGAACACCTGAATAAGCAAAAGCCAAGTCTGTGAAGTCTTCCATTTTAAAGTCTCCCGGGGAGCTGACTGTTCAGATGGGAGTTACTGGTGAATGGTGCATGCCTCTGAAAAGCTCTTCACGTCTGTACTCATCTGTGTCATCCTCTGGTTCAGTTGGAGCCCAAGGGAAATGGCAGCATCAAGAAGAGACTGCCGTCCATCGTGGAAGACGAGGAGGAGGAGGACGAGGGGGAGGAGACAGCCTCCCTGTCCCCCGTCTACACCAGGGGACCCGCCTCTTCTCGCAGCAAGCGGCCTGGAGGCAGTAAGAGCTACCTCGGCTTAAGCCTGAAGCAGCTGGCCTCGGGAACCGTGCCGTTTCACTCACCTATCAGAGTCTCCAGTTCAAACTCCCCCAAAACCAAGCAGGAGACGGATGCCCCAAACTATGGCAAAAGAAAAGAGAAGAACTTGAAATTGCAGCTTTCGACTTTGAACAGTGCTGGACCCCCAGACCTCAGTCCAAGGTAAGAGCTTAGCTCATAGAATCCTTTCTCGGTGGAGGTGGCTGCTTTTGCTCCCCACTGGCACCTGGCTAGAAAATTACTCAGCCTTCTGGACCTTTCTACCATGCAAGTTCCTAACCTGGAGGCTTCAGCTTTCCTAAATTTTTCTGTGCAATTTTTGACTGTATAGTGAAGTGTGGGCAGAATGAGAATAAATCATGTTAGTCATATTCTCAAAAGGGTCCATTAAATGTTCCTAATTGCTTCTCTTCTCCGTTTATTCATTTAGCTCTACCTACTTTTATGTACTTGAGCGGGTTGCCATTTCCTCCTCCATGGGATCTTCCCAATGCAGGGACTGAACCCACGTCTCCTGTGACTTCTGCATTGGTGGGTGGATTGAGCCAATCCACCAATGAGCCACCTGGAAGCCCCAGCTGTGCACACACTTTTATAGATGTATATTTCTACATTGTAATTCTATAATTTATACATTTCTAACAAAAATGAAAGAGAGGAAATGAAGTTTATATCATTATCCCTCAATATCTGAAACTGTACCAAAAGTTTTACAGGGCAGTCAGTGGAAATGATAAAAGGAAGAGCTGTCTCCTTTTCCCACAGTACTTTCTTCATTGTTGTGGATAACCCAAGCTTGGTTTTACTTCCAGCCTCTTCAGTAGGTAATATGGGATGGTTCTATTTTTAATGTAAAACATTCACTTTAGGATCCACTAAAGATGATTGAGACAGTAAAAATTCCTGACTCAGAAAATGTGAAAGGGGTAGTATGGAGCAGAGCAGCTAATTAAAAAACAGACGTAAGAAAAAAACATATTGAATGACTTCTATTCCCAGATACTCAGCTGGGTAATTTTTCATTTACTTTTATGGTCAGTCTTTTCAGGAATCTTATAAAGTAGTTCATATTACCTCGGCTATAAACTTATAAAAAGTGTATTTTGAAGGTTAAATAGTTTGCCTAAAAATTCAGAAATTTGAGTTCTGAAATATAGATTCAAAGTCTGTTTCTGTTTATAAGGCAAGAGCTCTTTCTGATATATTATATATGGGTTACTCTCTTGAAGAATACAATTTATCCATTTAGAGAAAATAGTAAGGAAAAAATAAGCAAAGCAGGCTTAGTGAAAAGTAGATGGATATTAAGTGTTCAGGAATTCAGCTGGAGATGGTAATTTGAAAACTCAGCTTAACTGTTCTTCCTAAAGTTTCTCTAACATGAAAAAATAATAAATTTTAAATAGGGGGGAATGTATCAGACCTGGAAAATAAAGGTTTGTGTACAACTTTTCATAAGTTGTACAATGAAAAAAATGAAGAAAATATTTTTTTATTTTATATACGGA
The DNA here is from genome assembly GCF_029407905.1 of Bubalus kerabau. Classification (NCBI taxonomy): domain Eukaryota; kingdom Metazoa; phylum Chordata; class Mammalia; order Artiodactyla; family Bovidae; genus Bubalus; species Bubalus kerabau. The sequence continues at coordinate 203,087,092 of NC_073625.1, forward strand.
GAAAGATTTTGAGAACATAGCAAAATGTTAGAGGTAGTAGTGCATGACAGATGACTTTTCTTTTGATATTTTGATTGTATGTTTACATTTGATACAATAAATTCATCTTTTTAAAAAAATTATGAGTGGGTTAGATATTCACCAAGGAAAGAAGATTACTAGAGTCCTGGTAGTCATTTAAATACAATTCTTCAACTGTCACTTCAGAGTTTCATCTAAGTCTAAAGTTACCATTAGGTTGAAACTCTTTAATTCTGGATAGAACAGTGAATTAATATGAATTTAGATAAGAGGACTTCTGTAGCTAAGGTTTTGAATCTGAGAATGAATAAGAATCTAAAATCTATAGAATTGCTGTTCAACAGAAATATGACATGAGATAAAATCGTGAGATACACAGGTATTTCTAAACATTCCAGTAGCCGCGTCTGTGAAAAGTAAACACCCACGTGCACACGTGAAATTATTTAATAATAATTTAATGACATGGATTATTTGATTTGAGATGCCTCAACTATTAGCATTTCAAGTGTAAACAGTATAAAAAATTACTAGTTAAATAACATAACATTTTTACTAAAATCTTCAAAACCGTGGTGTGTTTCACACTTACAGCGCGTCTCACTTTCACATTTCAGGCGCTCAGTGGCTGGATAAGGCTAATGGCTACCACGTGGGTTAGCACAGCTCTAGAGTGTCTAGAATTTAGAAACTCAACACAAGATTTTTTAACTCTTCTAGAAATAACTGTGACCCATGAACATAAATACACAACTAGCAATCCTCATTATCTTAAACAGGATTGTTGATGGAATTGAAGATGGAAACAGCAGTGAAGAAAGCCAGACTTTTGACTTTGGCTCTGACCGAGTCAGACTGGAGCCCAGAATTTCTCCTCCTCTTGGAGGTAAGCTCTATATTTAGTCTTCTCTCAAGGGGTGACATTTCTTTGTAACTTGTAATATTTGGCTCTTCACATCAGGTGGCCAAAGTATTGAAGCTTCAGCTTCAGCATCAGTTCTTCCCATGAATATTCAGGGCTGATTTCCCTTAGGATTTTCCTTAGGTTGGATCTCCTTGCAGTCCAAGGCTTTCCAGACTCTTTTCCAGCACCAAGACTTGAAAGCATCAGTCCTTTGGCACTCAGCCTTCTTTGTGGTCTGACCTCCTGAACACAGGCAACCCCAGACAGTCATGGGGTATAAGGACGACAGTCTTTTGCCAGCTCCCTCCTCCCCTTCCCACCTGGCTCTGATGTCCTGGAGTCAGGATCTCCTGCTAATGAGCGAGTCCTTCCACGGACAAAGCCCAGCACAAGAAAGACTTCTGAATGTGCAGTTCTGGGGCTGTGTCTCCGTTTGGTAGAATGCCAGTCTTCTGTCCCAGTCAGCACCTCCTCCAGGCACCCATCATCTCCTGGGGAGATGGGCAGATGAGACCCCTGGTGGGACAATGGTGGGTAGGGATGGAGGAGAGGAATGTGGATGGCAATCAGCAGTTCTCATGCATTCAAGTAACGGACTTTCACGTGCTGATACCACTCTGCTTGGAGCAAGAGGTACAGAAGTTATAGGTCTGGTCAAACAGGTGTGAGCCTTTGCTATGGAAGCTGGCGGTGGGTCCCCCTGGGAGTTCTCCTTGTTGGGTCACAGGACGCCACCTTGACCGCCCACCTAACAGTCCTGGCCCCGCCACCTTCCACCCTCCTCCTCTCCCTTTCCCAGCGTTCACCCTGACACTCATCCGTTCAAGCAAGAAGCACTCTTGACTCTGCCTCCTACATGACTCTCATTTCTGTCTGAGACGTTCTGTCCTTTCTGCCACTACCCTTTCCTTGCCTCATTCATCTCTTGCCTGCTTTGCTACCAAAGTCGCTTTCACTCTGTCCTCCATACAGAGTGGACTATTTAAAAAAAAATACAAATCTATTCTTATTTTTTTATTCCTATGCTTAAAATCCTGAGATGGACTCCCATTGCCTTTAGTATGAAATTCAAACCTATTGCATAATAGCTTTTTTAATGTCCCTTTTCTCTGCTAGACCCAAAGCTCCATGAGACTCGATATATTTTCTTTATTTCTGTCTCCTCTAAAGGGGAGCTTCCCTGATAGCTCAGTTGGTAAAGAATCCACCTGCAGTGCAGGAGACCCCAGTTCAATTCCTGGGTTGGGAAAATCCCCTGGAGAAGGGATAGGCTACTCACTCCAGTATTCTTGGGTTTCCCTGGTGGCTTGGCTAATAAAGAATTTGCCTGCAATGCAGGAGGCCTGAGTTTGATCCCTGGGTTGGGAAGATCCCCTGGAGAAGGAAAAGGCTACCCACTCCAGTGTTCTGGCCTGGAGAATTCCACAGACTGTATAGTCCATGGGTTGCAAAGAGTCAGACACGACTGAGTGACATTCACTTCACTTCACCTCTAAAGGAGGTCTAGCCTGCTGCAAGTCATCTCATATTATTCACTGAATGAAGAGATTAACTTTGCAAATATCTCTGTAAAAGGAGCTTTTACCACTCTGCCACTTCAGATTGTTCTGAACAACTTTTTTTCCTCCCACAAACAAATTCTCTATGCTTAGTTGACCAGAATTAGGGTACTAAGATAGTCATATCATGATGTTTATACTGACAGATAGTACAGGTATAGATGTCTCTGTATATCACATCCTTTCCACTCCAGCTAGCAGTGACTCATCTGTGCTTCTGCTCCTAACAAATGTGAATAGATTTGTAAAAGTGTGGTAGAGAAAAGGTGGAGATGAGAGAACCAGGGAATGGGGGAAATTACCTTTTCGTGCACAGAGGAGACAGAAATCTGCAGTGGAGAAGAGCATCTTTAATAGAGGTGCGAATAAAATGCTCCCATGGACCCAGGAATCAAAATTTGGAAAGGAAAGAGAGGAGGAAAAGAACGCTCCTTTCCGTGGCTTGGAGGACACTGGCTGCGGTATATTTTTTGGCAAGCAGCAAAGAAGAGAACGAGTGCCACTGGGCCTCACGGTAGTGATAGCGTTGAGGAGACGGGGCAGCTGGCCACAGACACAGCCAGTAAGTGTGGCCACAGTCCCTGCCATGCTGCGTGCCCGGTTCCAAAGGGTCCATCCGGTGCCATCCAGAGGCGTACTAGGGAGACAGAACTGACGGTGTGCACGTCTTGGGAAAGGCCGCTTGGTTAGCTCCCTTCCTGACGGTTAGCTCCCTTCCCTCCTAAAGGTTAGCTCCTTCCCCGTTCCAGGTGCCCCAGTCCTCACACAGGAGGCGTCTTCCTAAAGGACTCATTCTGTGTGTGTCACTTTCCAGACCCAGAGATTGGAGCTGCTGTCCTCTTTATCAAAGCGGAGGAGACCAAGCAGCAGATAAGCAAGCTCAACAGTGAGGTACGGAGCTTTGTCTTTCTCTGGCCAGGCTGGAGTGGTGAGGGGCTAGAAATCCCAGTCACCAGCAGAAGCAGTAATAGAGTCATGACAAATGGTGACGAATGTGGATGAGTTCCCACTCAACCTGATGTGAGTATCGGTTGCCTAACTTCTCTCAAGCTCTGCCTTGCCATGTGTAACAAGGAGATCGCAGTTATACCTACCTTGTGGCCCATTTGTGAAGTTAAATGAGATCATCTAGCTAGATCATTTAACATACAGGAAGCATTAAGTGCTAATTCTCTAATTAATGTCATAAATGTTTTGATATTTGGTTTCATTGGTGCTTTTTCACTTTTTTATATACTTTAATTTTTAATGAGTTAAAGCAAGATGAATCAAAAGTAATGAATCAGAGTAGTCCAATGGCCTGAAACTGTTCTTTTCTCTAGTCTGCATTTGCTTTATAACTTAGAGCACTTTAGCTCTCTAGATCTTACCATCTCTTTGTATAAAATAAGGTAATTTAAAAAACAATTTTATTGAGGTATATTGTACATGTTATAAAATGCACTCATTTGAAATGAGTACAATTTAATAATTTTTAGTAGCTTTATTGAGTGATTCAGCCATGCCCATGTGAGTTTTAGAATATTTTTTATCATCCTAACAAGATCTCCCACACCCATTCATGATTAATTCATGTTCCCATATCTAGTCCTGGGCAACCACTTGTCTACTTTATGTTTCTATAAGTTTGTCTTTTCTGGATATTTCATACAAAAAGAGAAGGTAATTTCTGAATCACTGTCTTCATTTGGGTGCCCCCCAATATAATTAATTTTATAAAAAAAGATTTTGAGACAATGATTTGCATGCAAATACTTTCTCTGGAAGGTGGTCTGGGAAGCAAGAGGAAGGAGTAGAGGAATCAGACAGGAAAGAAAGGGAGGCAAGCGAATCAGGGATGTTAAGGAGACGATTGACTCTGTAGGCAGTTGGGGCTCCATTCTGCTGGGGTGGGGGCACTGAGAGCTTATGTGGGGCAACTCGGAACTGTTCTTCCATGAGACAAGAGAAAAGATGGCTTCTGAGGGATTACCTGCAGGCTTCCTGCAGGAGAGACTAGAAAGATCCTTCCAACAGGAAAATGCAGGAAGAACCAACTGTCTGTGACAACCTTCAGGGTAGACCTGGGTCAAATACCCTGAGCAGGCACAGACAGGTAACAGGGCTGAAGTGGTAGATTCTCTAATGAGATCCTGGCAGAAAACGTAGCCAGCTGATGATGTTGGTGAGATCTGGGAGAAAAGTGAAGTTCATATAAACGTAACTGGTTTCCAATTTTCTGTAACAATGGAAAACTGGGCATCTTGTCATAGTGTGCAGAGTTTTCTGCTCCCCTGTGCTCCATCAGCTCACTGCCCTCGCTCCTGAGTCTGCGCTCTCTGGAGGTGAGATTGTTGCTAGCAAGGAGTAAGAGGCCAAAGTGCAGACTAACAAGTTAGGGACAGAAACACTGACTGGATGGGAACTCCTTTAACTGTAAGGGCTTGTCCGTATGCGGGATCAGCCAGAAAACCTCTTATTGAAAACACACCGAAAGACCAGAACAAAACAAACTACACTCTGTTAGAGACCTGGACATCAGCTTTGTGTGTGTGTGTGTGTGTGTGTGTGTGCGCGTGTGTGCGTGTGTGTGTGTGTGCGTGTGTGTGTGCGTGTGTGCACGCGCGTGTGTGTGCCTGTGTGTGTATGTGCGCGCGTGTGTGTGCGTGTGTGTGTGCGCGTCTGTGTGTGCATGTGTGTGCGCGTGTGTGTGTGAGTGTGCATGTGTGCGTGTGTGTGTGTGTGCGCGTGTGTGCGCTCATGTGTGTACATGTGTGTGTGCGCGCGCGTGTGTGTGTTTGCATGTGTGTGTGTGCGTGTGTGCCAGTGTGTGCATGTGTGTGCGCGCGCGTCTGTGTGCGTGTGTGTGCATGCGTGTGTGCAAGTGTGTGTGTGTGCATGTGTGTGTGCGTGTGTGTGTGTGTGTGTTTGGTTTAAGAGCACTTTATTTTTGTGAAGTTTTTTTGATTGGTGGGGTGTTTTTGTTTGTTTGGACATCAGCTTTTTATGAAACAATTTCCTTTAAGATATTATCATCAGATAAAATCACCCATCTGAATTATTTTCCCTCACATTTGAGGAAATTATCTAGTGGCTGTAAGAATGGATTGACTAATATCTTAGCTCAGCTACAGAAGTTAGTTTGGGGGAAAAATGTGTATCCTCACCTTTTGGAACGTTGTTTTTCCAAGTTACAGCTGAAAATCGGTCCACTGTATGCCTTTCGTTTCAGAATGTGAGTCAGTGATAGATGCAGTAAAGCAGATAACCATTTGGAAAACAAAATATTTCCCGTGTGACTCTGCATTCATGACTGCTTTTCTAGTGAAATGATGTAAATTATGTTATCTTGCCATATATTGAAGTAAAAAGGGCAAGATAAGTGTCAGTGGTCTGATTATTCCTTCCCTAAAGAATTAGTTTTTCCTTAGTTGAAAATATCTGATTTCTTCATAGTTGAAGTGTAAGTAAAACGGACCTTATTTTTCACACGTAATTTAATTTGTACATAGTCTTGATCCCTTAGGTAGTGCATTAGAACTCACTAAGACAGACAGGATTAAAATACAAACTGACTTCAAGCTGTAAAATTACCCACTTCTAACCACCTACTTGTCTTTTCCCCATAGTTTCTACAAAGTAATGTTTATATACCCCCCAAAAAAAAAATTTCTGTCTTTCAAAGGCCAAGACTAATTTTTCCGTTTCACCTACTTCTTGCTACTCACATATGTGATCATTCAATTGCTCTATTCTTTCTTTATTCTATCTTTTGGTTAGGAGTAAACAGGAGAAGAATTAATAATAAGTGGCAAGAGGCACTGCATGGCAATAACTGCAGCCCAAAGGGGACCCCCTTAATCGAGGTGATGCATATTTGACACCGTGTAACCCAGAGGGCACCGTGTGATCCCCATCCTGATATTTGCTCAAACATTTCAGATATAAAGAAATTGTTCATTGATGTGTAGAGTTCATAATCAACTGACTAAACACAGCACTAAAATAAGGAAAGGAAAGCTGTTGCTAATAACCTACATTCACAGAACCGTTTAGAGAGCTTAGGAGATGTAGGACAGCTGCTGATGTTAGACGGCTTTTGAAAACATTGCCATTGCTTTGCGGCAGTGAGATGGTGACATGCTAAGAAAACTGTTTAAAAATAACAACAAAACCCCATGGTGGGAGGCAGGGGCCGTGTCAGTCGAATGCTCTGCTTCTGAAAGGGTTTGTAGGTCAGGCTCAGAGGGCTTCCTCGTCTCTGAAATCTGGGTGACCCAGAAAGACCCCACGGCCAGGCCTACCAACAGAAGCTGTGTGCCCACCCAGCAGGAGTAACGCATCACACACAACAGAGAGAAAGGGAGAAAGTTTGGAGCGAGAACGGCCTCTAGATCCCTATTCATGAACTAGATCCGTGACCTCAGCAAAGTGTTCCCCTTCCCTACATTCAGCTCTGTCATCTATTAAATATTAATAATACAATCTGTCACAGAGGAGTGTTGTAAGGACTTCAGACTCTATGTAAAGCACCAAACACAGTGTCTTCCTTTAATAAATGGTCAAATGATCATTCTTCCCTCATGCAAGGACATGCTTCTAGTCAACAAATGTGACTCAAGTTAGACTCCATGCCCCTGCTACCCAACAGTGCCCTATGCAGACTGATAGAATTCGTCAATGCTGATGGAATAAAATGAAATGAATTAAGGGAAACATACCTCATTATGAAAATTACTGCTTTCGCCTGGGATTTCCTTTTGCTATGAAGATGCTCACTATCAAGTTAGTATCGAAAATGATAGGGAAAAAAATTACATTTCAATGCATCTTACTTTAGCTAAAACAGTTTGAAGTAATGGTGTCACTGATTTACTGTAAAGAACACTTACTCTGTAACACTTATAGATTAAAGGGCAAAGAGAGCCAATATGCCAGTTAATAATGCTTGACCGTTACTTGACATTACACTAAACATATAAACAGCAAAATGATGATAAAACTAGGCAGAAAACAACCTGCCAAACTTAACAGAAAGATGACCATGGTCAAACCTTCGTTCGCAAAGTGAGAAAATGTGGTGACTTGTTAAATCATCCTTAGCAGAGTGCAGCTTGGCTAGAATGCTCTACTCGCCACATTTAGTATTTTTCTTGTAGGTACATAAAGGAGTCAGTTAATATTGGGCCATTTTAAGGCAACTTGAGCTTTAACTAAATTAAGAAGAATGAAATATATACATGCCTAAACAACAGAAACTTTATTTGGGGGGGCTCCAAAATCATTGCAGATGGTGACGGCAGCCATGAAATTAAAAGATACTTGCTCCTTGGAAGAAAAGCTATGACCAACCTAGACAGCGTATTAAAAAGCAGAGACATTACTTTGCCAACAAAGGTCCATCTAGTCAAAGCTGTGGTTTTTCCAGTAGTCAAGTATGGATGTGAGAGTTGGACCATAAAGAAAGCTGAGCACCAAAGAATTGATGCTTTCAAACTGTGGTGTTGGAGAAAACTCTTGAGAGTCCCTTGCACTGCAAGGAGATCCAACCAGTCCATCCTAAAGGAGATCAGTTCTGCGTGTTCATTGGAAGGACTGATGCTGAAGCTGAAACTCCAGTACCTTGGTCACCTGATGCGAAGAAATGACTCATTGGAAAAGACCCTGAAGCTGGGAAAGATTGAAGGTGGGAGGAGATGGGGATGACACAGCATGAGATGGTTGGATGGCATCACCAACTGAATGGACATGGGTTTGGGTGAACTCCAGGAGTTGGTGATGGACAGGAAGGCCTAGCATGCTGCAGTCCACGGGGTCGCAAAGAGTTAAACACCACTGAGCAACTGAACTGAAACAAAAAAAGTGAGCTTTGTAGAAACAACAATTTATATTGACTTTTTTGAGACAGAAGTCTGGCTTCTCGTACTTTTTATTAACTCCAGGTTTGAAACAACTTGATTGAGATATGATTAACATGTCGTAGGATTCATCCATTTAAAGTTACAACCTAAGACGTCCCTGGCAGTCCAGGCTTCCCCTGCAGGGCGCACAGGTTTAGTCCCTGGCTGGGGAACTGAGATCCTGCATGCTGTGCAGTGGGGCCTAATTAACTAAGTAAAGTGTTAAACACAAGACCTTTTAGTATATTCCTAGACTTGTGCATGCATCACCATAATAAATTTTTGAACATTTCGTTACCCCACAAAGGAAGTTTGCCCACACAGCCAACACCAGTGGCTCCCCACCCCTCAGCCCCGTGCAGCCGCTGACCCACACTCCGCGCCGCTGACCCACACTCCGCGCCTGTACACTCGCCTACTCTGGACACTTCATGTAAATGGAATCGTGCACTATGGCCCCTTGTGACTGGCTCTTTTCATTGAGCATGTTTTTGCTGTTTCATCTCACATTGTGGCATGCCAGTACTTTATTCCTTTTTCTTGCCAAATAATAGGTTTCATTATATAGATATTCCACATTTTATTTATTCATTCATTGCTAGATGGGCGTTTGCGGTGTACCCACTCTTTGGCAATAAGAATAATGCCGCTATGAGCATTCATAAAACACTCAGAAAAAGTTTTGTGTGGACTTTAAAAGAAAAATGTGTGTGAAAGGATTTCATTTCTGTCCTCCCCGAGTGATTTCAACCAGGTACAGATGGTCATCACAGTATGATGGGTAGTCCACTGAGTCTGCTGTTCTATTTTTTATTTTTAATGGGAGGATAGTTGCTTTACAACGCTGTGTTGGTTTCTGCTGTACAACAGGAGTCAGCCGTACGTCGTCACAGTCCCCTGCCTCTGGGGCTCCCTCCCACGCGCCGTCTCCCGTGTCCGCCGTCGCAGCGCCAGGCTGAGCTCCAAGCGCAGCGCAGCTGTGCTCGTGCGCATGCGTCCGGGCTCCCTCTCGGTCCGCCCGCCCTCTCCCTCCCGCGCTGTGCGCATGCGTCCATTCTCTGCGTCTCTGCGCCTGGCCTGCAAACAGGTTCCTCCGGCCCATTTTTCTAGATCCCGTATGTATGCGTTAACATACGACAGTTTTCTCTCTCTGACTTTGTGTGCACATGTTTTCATTTCTCCTGAGTAAGGAAGAATTTCTGGCAACTCTGTGGAACATTTGAGCAGCCGCCAGACTTCCCCAGAGCGGCAGATGCACTGTACACTTAGCAGCATATGAAGATTCCAAGCTCTCCAGTTGCTCACAACAACTTTTATTTATCTGATTTTCTTTTATTATGACCATTCTTGTGTGTGTGAGGTGGCATCTCATGTGGTTTTCAGTTGCATTTCCCTGAGAGCTGCTGATGTTGAGCATATTTTCCTGTGCTTACTGGCCATTTGCATGTATTTGGAGAACTGTCAGTTTATATCCTCTGCCCAATTTAAAACTAGTTTGTCTATTGATTATTGAGTTCGGAGTGTTCTCTGTATATTCTAGATAGCAAGTTATGATGTACAGTTTTCGTCTCCCATTCTGTAAGTTGTCCTTTCATTTTCTTAACGTTTTTCTGTGAAGCACAAAGTATTAATTTTGGTGATATCCATTTTATCTGTTTTGCTTTTTTTTTTTAATTTTTATTTTATTTTTAAACTTTACATAATTGTATTAGTTTTGCCAAATTGTTTTGCTTTTTTTTCTGTGATTTTAAGGTAGCGTCTAAGAAACCATTGCCTATTCCAGGGTCATGAAGATTTATTCCTCTGTTTTCTTCTAAGAGTTTTATAGTGTGAGCTCTTACATTTAGGTCTTTAATCTGAGTTAATTTTTGTATATGGTTGTGTGTGTCTGTGTGTGTGTGGTAAGTCGCTTCAGTAGTGTCTGACTCTTTCTGACCCCATGGACTGTAGCTCGCCAGGCTCCTCTGTCCATGGGATTCTCCAGGCAAGAATACTGGAGTGGGTTGCCATTTCTTTCTCCATATGGTTGATGAATGGGCTGAATTTTATTTAATTTTTTTGTGTGTGGATGTCCAGTTATCACATCACCATTTGTAAAAAAAACAGTTTTCCCCCACTGAACCATCTTAGCACACCTATGAGACACTTGCCATTGATATTAGGGTTTATTTCTGGAATCTCAATTCTATTCTATTGATCTATTTACATTTCTTTCAACAGTATTTTAATTTTTCAACAGTAGTTCTTAGTGTACAAATATCCTTGGTTAAATGTATTCCTGAGTTCTATTATTTTTGAAGCTATTATTAGTAAAATTGTTTTCTTAACTTATTTTTGGGTTGTTCACTCATAGTGCACAGAAACACACCTGATTTTTCCATGCTCATCTTGCATTCTCCAACTTTACCAAGCTTTTTAAATAGTTCTAATAATTTGAGGGTGAATTTTTTGGAAAATTTTTATATAAGATCATGCCTTCTAGAAATAGAGATGCTTTTATTTCTTCCTTCCCAATTTAAATACCTTATATTAACTTTTCTTCCCTAATTGCCTTGCCTAGAACTTCCAGTACAACACTGAATAGAAATGGAAAGAAATATCCCTGCCTTGTGCCTTCTCTTGGGAAGGAACTCTTTCTGTCTGTCACCATTGAATATGACGTTAACTGCTGGTTTTTCATGAGTTCCCTTTTTCATGTTGAGGAAACACCTTTGTGTTCCTGATTTCTTGAGTGTCTTTATCACAGTGTTAAGTTTTGTCAAATGCTTTTTCTTGCATCTGTTGGATGATAATGTGTTTGTTTGGTTTTGTTCCTTGTTCTACTGAGATGGGGGAGAAGGAAATGGCAACCCACTCCAGTGTTCTTGCCTGGAGGGCTGCTGTCTACGGGGTCGCACAGAGTCAGACACGACTGAAGTGACTTAGCATGCATGCATGCATTGAAGAAGTAAATGGCAACCCATTCCAATATTCTTGCTTGGAGAATCCCAGGGACAGAGGAACCTGGTGGGCTGCCGTCTATGGGGTCACACAGAATCGGACACGGCTGAAGCAACTTAGCAGCAGCAGCTACTGAAATGGTATATTACATTAATTAATGGTTTGGGGATGCTGAACTAACCTTGCATTCCTAAAATAAATCCCTCTAGCCATGGTGTAGAATCCCTTTTACCTATTTCTGGATTCAATTTGCCAGTATTTTGCTGATAATTTTTGCCATCTACACTCATAAATTATTTGTCTGCAGTTTTCTTTTTTCTGTGATATCTTTGTCTGGTTTTTGTGTCAGAATAATATTGGTCTCACAGAACAGGTCGGGAAATATTCCCACCTCTTCTATGTTTATGGAATTCATGAAGAATTTCTGTTAATCTTAAAGATTTGGTATAATTCACCAGTGAAGCCATCTGATCCTACACTCTTCTTTGTGGAGAGTGTTTTGATTACTAGTTTAACCACTTTACTTCTATCTCCATTTAGATATTCTACTCCTTCTTGAATTAGTTTTGGTACTTTGTGTCCAAAAATTTGTTTAATTCACCTAAGTTATCTAATTTGTTGGCCTATGATGGTCAAAGTAGTTCCTTATGATTCTCTTCATCTCTGTAATGTTGGTGGTAGTGTCTCCTCTTTCGTTCCTGATTTTAGTAATTTCAGTCATGTCCTTTTTTATCTAGATGAAGCTCTGTTTGCTTTTGGCCATTTTCCCTCATCTCTGTTCTCTGTTTTTATTGTTTTTTGCTCTCATCCTTGTTATTTCCTTCCTTCTGCTTTCTTTGAATTTAGTTTGTTCTTTTTCCAGGACCTTAAGGTGGTAGTTGGTGTTAGATCTTTATTTTTTGATAGGCATTACTATAAATTTATCCCTAAGCACTGCTTGACTATATCCCATAAACTTTAGTATATTCTCATTTTCCTTTATATCAAATTATTTTTAAATTTCTCCTGTGATTTATTTTTTGAACTATTTGTTATTTAGTAATGTGATTTAATGTCCATGTACTTGAGAATTCTCTACTTTTCTTTATTAGCAATTTCTTATTTCATTCCAACTGGAGAAGACACTTTCTATGATTTTAATCCTATTAAATATATTTAGGTTTCTTTAATGACATAGCATATGGTCTTACCTGGAGAATATTGTTTGTGCTTGAGAGGACTGTGTATTATACTGTTATTGGGTGACTATTCTATAGATATCTGTTAGGTCTATGACTATAGGTCTGGTATGTTCAAGTTTTCCATTTCTTTATTGATCTAATTGTTCTATTTATTATTAAAAGTTAGATACTGTAATCTGCAACTGTTATTGCTGATTGTCTATTTCTTCTTTCAATTCTGATTTTTTTGCTTTATGTGTTTAATGCTCTGTTATTAGAAATATATATATATATGATTTTTTAAATTTCCTATAAAGTTTACCACCTGTCTCACAAAACATTTCTTCTTTATCTCTAATAAAAAAATTTTAATCTGTTTTATCTGACATTAATATAGCTTTTCCAGCTTTCTTGTGGTTGTTGTTTGTATGATATTTTTTTCATCCATCTACTTTCAACCTACTTATATCTTTGAATCTAATGTGTGTCTTGTGTTGACAGCTTATAAATGAATCTTGATTTTTATTCAGTCTATAAATATTTACATTTTGATTAGATGGCTTAATTCATTCATATTTTATATTATTTATATAGTTTGATTTTGTCTTCCAAGGTGGCTCAGTGGTGAAGAATCCACCTGCCAATGCAGGTAGACCCAAGAGATGCAGGTTAGATCCCTGGGTCGGAAAAGATGCCCTGGCGTAGGAAGTGGCAACCCACCTCAGTATTCCTGCCTGTAAAGTTCCATAGACAGAGCCTCCTGGCGAGCTGCAGTGCACGGGGTCACACAGGGTCGCAAGGGGTCACACGGGGTCACGGAGAGCTGGGCGTGACTGAGAGCCTGAGCACAGATATAGTTTGATTTAACTCTTTTTTTTACTTATTATTTTCCATTTATCTCCTGTCTGCTTGTTTTCACTTACTGTGGCCTTCTTATGTTATGAAATAGTTTTTTAAATATGTTCAAAACACTTATCATAGTTGCCTAATAAAACAATTACATAGATCAAGCAGTGGAGGTTCCTCACTTACTTTATATAATTCCAAAAGCATATATAATACTTGAACATTTTTGTTCTTTTTCAGATGATTTAAAATAAAACTTAGAGAACAATTCCTCCTTGGTTGAGTACATCTGGTATATTTTACTTAAAATTAACTCATATTCTTAGAGATGCACACTAGTCATTAGCATACTAAGACTCTGAATTCTTGCAGTAAAGAAACTACATTATCAATAACTTATCTTTAGCCTATATTGATGAAGTGCATTTGGTTATGGATCACTCTAACAACAAAATAACTATTAACATTTTGTCTCCTATTAGTATAGCTTGGAACAAAATGGAAAGCACTGGGCTAAAGAAGAAGCCTCTTTCAGATGTTATCCAAAATTTTTATCTACCATTTTTAGCTTATGCTATTCTGAGTTTGGTTTTGCCCCATTTTATATACCAAGATTTATTCCTGTTCTTATTTCAGGTCTCCTTGTGATGCTCTCAAAACATCCTTGATTTTTGCTTTTGTACCTGCTTAAAGTTCATTTCAAGTAAAGTTTTCACCAGCTGACTTCTGTGGTGGTTTCTACCTTGCATCTGTTGTTATTGTTCAATTATTGAGTCGTGTCTAACCCCGCATCACCATGGACTGTAGCACGTCAGGTGCCTCTGTCCTCCACTATGTCTCGGGCTTTGCTCAAATGCATGTCCTTTGAGTCGGTGATGCTATCTAACCATCTCATCCTCTGTTGCCCCTTCTCATTTTGCCTTCAGTCTTTCCCAGCATCAGAGTCTTTTCCAGTGAGTTGGCTCTTAGCATCAGTTGGCTCTTAGCATTCAGCATTTGTACTTCCAATGAATATTCAAGGTTGATTTTCTTAAGGATTGACTGGTTGGATCTCCTTGCAGTCCAAGGAACTCTCAGGAGTCTTTTCCAACACCACAGTTTGAAAGCATCAATTATTTGGTGCTCAGTCTTTTTTGTGGTCCAGCTCTCACATCCACACATGACTACTGGAAAAGCCATAGCTTTGACTATATGCACCTTTTTTGACAAAATGATGTCTCTGCTTTTTAATAAGCTGTCTAGGTTTGTCATAACTTTTCTTCCAAGAAGCAAGTGTCTTTTAATTTCATGGCTGCAGTGATTTTGGAGCCCAAGAAAATAAAACCTGCCACTGTTTCCATTTTTCCCCATCTATTTGCTATGAAGAGATTGATGGGACCAGATGCTATAATCTTAGTTTTTTGAATGTTGAATTTTAAGCCAACTTTCTCACTCTCCTCTTTCACCCTCATCAAGAGGCTCTTTAGTTCCACTTTGCTTTCTGCCATTATAGTGGTGTCATCTGCATATCTGAGGTTATTGATATTTCTCCCGGCAATCTTGATTCCAGCTCGTGATTCATCCAGTCTGATATTTCACATGATGTACTCTGCATAGAAGTTAAATAAGCAGGGTGACAATAAACAGCCTTTTCGTACTCCCCTCCCAATTTTGAACTAATAAATTATTCCATGTCCAGTTCTAACTGTTGTTTCTTGACCTGCATACAGGTTTCTCAGGAGATAGACAAGGTGGTCTGGTACTTCCATTACTTTAACAGTTTTCCACAATTTGTTGTGATCCACACAGTGAAAGACTTTAGCATAGTAGATGAAGCAGAAGTAGATGTTTTTATGGAACTCCCTTTCTTTCTCCCTGATCCAACGTATGTTGGGAATTTTGATCTGTGGTTCCTCCACCTCTTCAAAACCCCAGCTTGTACATCTGGATGTTCTTGTGTTCACATACTGCTGAAGCATAGCTTGAAGGATTTTGAGCATAACCTTGCTAGCATTTGAAATGAGCACAAATACACAGTAATTGAAACGCCCTTTGCCATTTTCCTTCTTTGGGATTGAAGTGAAGACTGACCTTGTATAGTCCTTATTTGGGACTGGAATGAAAACTGACATTTTCCAGTCCTATGGCCACTGCTGAGTTTTCAAAATTTGTTGACATATTGAGTGCAGTATTTTACAGCATCATCTTTTGGGGTGTGAAATAGCTCAGCTGGAATTCTGTCACCTGTCCTAGCTTTGTTTGTAGTAATGCTTCCTAAGACCCACTTGACTTCACACTCCATGAGGTCCGGCTGTAGGTGAGTGATCGCACCATCGTGGTTAACCCGGTCATTAAGACCTTTTTGTACAGTTCTTTGTATTCTTGCCACTTCTTCCTAAATTTCTTCTGCTTCTGTTAGGTCCCTGCTGTTTCTGTCCTTTATTGTGTTCATCTTTTCATGAAATATTCCCTTGATACCCCCAGTTTTCTTGAAGAGATCTCTAGTCTCTCCTGTTCTGTTTTCCTCTATTTCTTGGCATTGTTCATTGAAGAAGGTCTTCTTCCTCTTCTTGCTCTTCTCTGGAACTCTGCATTCAGTTGGGCATATTTTTCCCTTTCTCCCATATCTTTCACTTCTCTTCTTTCCTCAACATTTGTAAAGCCTCCTCAGACAACCACTTTGCCTTCTTGCATTTCTTTTTCTTTTGGATGGTTTTGATCACTGCCTACTGTACAATGTTATGAACCTCTGTCCATAGTTCTTCAGGGAATCTATCAGATCTAATCCTTTGAATCTATTCATCACCTCCACCATATAACATAAAGGATTTGATTTAGGTCATACCTGAATGGCTTAGTGCCTTTCCCTACTTTTTCAATTTAAGGCTAAATTTTGCAATAAGGAGCTCATGATCTAACACAGTTAGCTCCATGTGTGTGCTAAGTCACTTCAGTCAAGTCCGATTCTGTGCGACCCTGTGGACTGTAGCCCACCAGGCTCCTCTGTGCATAGGATTCTCCAAGCAAGAAGAGTGGACTGAGTTGCCATACCCTCCTCCGGGGATCTTCCTGACCCAGCAGCCGAACCTGAGTGTCTCATGTCTCCTGCATCGGCAGGCAGGTTCTTTACCACTGGTGCCACCTGGGAAGGTCCGTTAGCTCCGGGTCTTGTTTTTGCTGACTGTATAGAGCTTCTCCATCTTCTGGTGCAAAGAACATAATCAGTCTGATTTTTATATTAACCATCTGGTGATGTTCATGTGTAGAGTTGTCTCTTGGCTTGTTTAAAAAGAAAAAGTATGTATTATGACCAGTTGTTCTCTTGTCTAAACTCTGTTAGCCTTTTCCCTGCTTCATTTTGTACTCCAAGACCAAACTTGCCTGTTATTCTGGGTATCTCTTGACTCTCTACTTTTGCATTCCAATCCTCTATGATGAAAAGAACGTCTATTTTGGTGTTAGTTCTATAAGGTGGTGTAGGTCTTCAGAGAACCAGTCAACTTCAGCTTCTTCAGCATTAATGGTTGGGGCACAGACTTGGATTACTGTGATGTTGAATGGTTTGCATTGCAAATAAACCGAGATCATTCTGGCATTTTTGAGATTGCACCCCAGTATTTGGGTGCAATTTCAGACCCTTTTGTTGACTATGAGGGCTACTCCATTTCTTCTAAGGAATTCTTGCCCACAATAGTACATATGGTGGTCATCTGAATTGAATTTGTCCATTCCCATCCATTTTATTAATAGCTCACTGATCCCTAAGATGTTGATGTTCACTCTTGCCATTTCCTGTTTGACCGTGTCCAATTTACCTGGATTCATAGACCTAACATTCCAGGTTCCTATGCAATATTGTTCCTTACAGCATCAGACTTTGCTTTCACTACCGGGTAACATCCACAGCTGAGCGTCATCTCCAGCTTGGCTGAGCCATTTTGTTCTTTCTGGAGCTGTTAGTAATTGCCACCAGCTTTTCCCCAGTAGCATCTTCCAACCTGGGAGACTCATCTTTTAGTGTCATGTCCTTTGTCTTTTCATCCTGTCCATGGGGTTTTCCAGATAAGGATACTGGAGTGGTTTGCCATTTCCTTCTCCAGTGGGCCACGTTTTGTCAGAACTTGCTCCTCTGACCATTCACCTTTGGTGGTCCTGCACTGCATGGCTTATAACTTCACTGAGTCACACAAGCCCTTTTCCATTTCAAGGCTATGATCCATGAAGGGATGTACATTTCGTATGTTGCCCAAAGCAGGTATGTGGATATAAACATGTATTAACAAAGAGTGACAGAGAGAGAGATATTTTATTATAATGAATTGGCTTGTGACATTATGAGAGATTTGAGAAGTCTATTTATAGTAACTTGGCCTCTGGCCTGTTAGAGTCCAGGCTTTTGTTGCTATGGAGACCAACAGAAAAGCATCTTCTTTTGAGACAAGGCTGTGTTTGCATCATATTTCATAATTGGATCATAGATTATGTTCTTTCAAAATAGCTATTCCAGTAATCTCTATAGGTCCAGTATTGTCCCAAGGCTTTAAAGGATGGTTTTGTAATAGTCACAGAAACTATACATCCGGTTTCAAATTGTGTTTTGTAACATCAACTTCTTTTAACTTTTCTTTCCTCATTTTCAACTTACTCAAAAGAGTCTAGTAACTTTTTCTGAAATATCAGAGTTCCACCATTCTCAGGCAGTGTTACAGAGTAAAGAATGCTGAGGCAACAGACAAACTCCAAACCTCATTGGTTCAGATTTATCCCTCGTTCAAGCAAGGCGCCTTATACTAGCTACCAGGAGGGACGCTGACTCCTGGGTTGCCATTGATCGGCTATGTTCCATTTGAAGAGGGGAGCAGAGATGCTTATCTTGGCTCAGAAGATATACACATCACTTTTGTGCACATTTCATTAACCAGAATTAATTCTGTGGATGAAATTAATTTCAAGAGATAAAAAGTATAATCTTCTGTGTTCTCCAGGAGTAACAGAAAACTGGATACTGGCAAGCACCAGTAGAATCTACCACAGCATCCAGACAGGGGACTTTCACTTCCTCTTTCCTTTTGCTTAAGGTTAAATGCCAGTATATCCCCAGTTAAACGTGTCATACAGTATCCAAGTAAACAGATACAGATATGAAACATTTTCTGCTGAAAACAGAGAGAGAATCGCGGTTGTTTTCTAGGTTGTATTTGAGAAAGTCACTAGATCAGTGAAGTCTCTCTCAGTGAAATAAATAGAATTGTAATAACAGGTCATTCTTTAATTAAGAGTTGCTTTACTTTGATAAGCAGCAAGGACCTACTGTATTCAATATCTTATACTAACCTATAATGGAAAAGAATCTGAAAAAAATTCATATGTATAATGTGAATATACATATTCAAATGTATATATGTATGTATATTCAATTATATATTTATAGTGTGCTTATTTCAGGTATATGCATTTATGTGTGTATATATATATATATATATAACTGAATCACTTTGCTGTACGTCTGAAATAAGCACATTATAGACCAATAATACTTCAGTTTAAAAAGAGCTGTTTCACTACGTCTCTAGACGTCTGTGACAACGTGGGGTTCTGCAGCAGTTCACTTGAGAAAGCCCGCACGAGTCCACCCTGTGGCAAAGTCAGGCTTTTGTCTCGAATTAGCGTGTCATCATTTCACCTTTTCATTGCCCGTTGGTTCAGCTGAAACCCACTGACAGAATTGCCAGATCATCCCAAGAGCTGGCCGTATAGTCTCTCGTCTTCCTCATCATGATCATAAATAAATAGTACTTGACCATAACATAAAACGGATGACCAGGGCAAGCTTGACGCATGAAGCGGGGCACCCAAAGCCAGTGCTCTGGAAAACCCAGGGGGCTGGGGTGGGTAGGAGGCGGGAGGGCTCAGAGTGGGCAACACAGGCGCACCTGTGGCCGATTCATGTCGACGTGTGGGGAAGACCACCACCACATGTGAAGTAATCGTCCTCCAGTTAAACTAAATAAACAATTAAAAAAAACGAGACATAAAGAAAGGTTGTACATTCACTTTTTGACATAGAAAAACAAAGTCCATTTAAACTGCTGGCAAAACCTTTCTGCTTTTTCATTTTCATACATATGTATTGCTGATGTTAAAGCTACATTTTGTGAACACAGGTTTCTAAATTGAAATATATCCAACTAATTAATGATTTAATATTTTTTGGTTATTTTCCAGTCCTCAAGCATAAGCATAATGTGCATAAGCAGATTCATAGCTTTCATGAGAGTTTTACTGACAGTAAATAAGTAAATTAATTAAACACTAAAGGATAGTGAGGCTCTCTAAAGGAAAAAAATATACCACTCAAAAGTTTGTCCTGTAAACTCTGGATTTTAAATGCATGTATTTTTTGGAGATTATTTTTGCCCTCTTTGCTGGGATTACTTATATATGGATGTCTTCTCATCTCTGATTGGAGGGACTAAATGGATATGACATTTGTGTCCAAGTGAGACCAACGTCACATTCCAAAGGAGCAATTTGAGATGAGTTGGACAAAGGAGTCTTTACAGAGGAGTTAGTAGGTAGGGAACCCACAAAGGATGGAACCACCACCTCCACCCTGGGGCAACATCTACAGAAGTTCACTACCTCTCCTAGGTCCAAGGAGCCAGAGTGGAGAATGGTTACAGACTGTTGAGTTGGAGAAAGCTGAATCGAGAAGGCCACCTCCCAGGAGCCAGGGTCTGGTTGGTGCCTTCTGTGCGCAGCTCAACCCTCAAGGAAGCACCGGAGAGTCACACGCCTTGACTCCCTGTCTCGCATCCCTCTGAGGTGACGGTGTTCTTCAGTGGCCAAGCCCAGCCAGAAGCCAAAGAGCCAATGGCTCTATTGATGGACATCATACAGGGTCACTGGAAACTGGATCTATTTTAGAGATACAAATAGAAGTAGTTAGTAAAATGAGCTACTGTGTAGGCAAACAAATACAAAAATGTTCTATGGGAATTAAACAAGTAATTAACATTCATTGCCAGAAAGAAGCCAGTTGGTGGTGGCTGGTTACTAACAGACCACTAACTGAGAATTTCAGAGTTACTGGTTGTTTTTTAAAAATGGATATAAGTGTTTGACCCCCATATCTCCTAAAGTTTCTAAGTTGATGAAATCTTTCAGAAATGTTTAGCTCTGCCATTTTTCATTCATCAATAGGAGAATTAAGTTCAATAATTAATCCAGTCCAACAGCTATGACTAAGGTTGGAGTATTTTTTTTTTTAGGATCTTAGAGTTGGAAGGGATTGCATGAAGCCCTTTTCTTTCTTATTTTCTCCCTGCTATCATGAATTTTCCCTTTTTAAAAATGAGAAGATCTCAGATCTGTCAAAAGGCTCCACTTCCTTTAGTATTCATTCTACCTTCAATCTCCTGTGAATTTCCTTGAATCCCACTTCCTAAGTCCCTCTTCTCAATTTCAACACCTGTTTCTAACCTTGCCATTCCGTATTTGTTTTATGTAGTTCTATATTATTTTCATGCACACATTTCTTTCTTCCCCAAATAGAGCACAATACTCTTGAGAATTTGAATTATGCACCCAAAAAATTCTGTAAATTGCCTCAAAATTATTATTATAAAAGTATTCTGGGGTTTCCCTGGTGGTCCATGGTTAGGACTCCGTTTTCTCAATGCAGAGGACCCGGGTTCAACCCCTGGTCAAGGAACTAGATCCTACATGCCGCAAACCAGGATCCAGTGCAGCCAAGTAAATAAATAATTTTTTCAAGTATTCTGATTGTATGTGCTACGTCAGTTCAGTTGTGTCCGACTCTTTGCAACCCACTGTAGCCCACCAGGCTCCTCTGTCCCTAGGATTCTCCAGGCAGGAATCCTGGAGTGGGTTGCCATGCCCTCCTCCAGGGAATATTCCTCACCCAGGGATCGAATCCATGTCTCCTGTGTCTCCTGCATTGGCAGGTGAGTTCTTTACCACTAGCTCCACCTGGGAAACCCACACAAAAGTATTCTGACTTTATTGAAGTAAAATAGAGAATGCCCATTGTCTCAAGTAACTCTGTGTTCAGGATTAGAAAATAAATATACATGAATTTGGGGAGACTTTGATTTTTCTTTCAATCATTTTATTAGAAAACAATAAGGCGTCTAGAGAAAAGAGGAGCAGCACTTCCCGCTCACTTGTGCACAATTAGAAATAAACACAAGATACATAAATCAGCACGAAATTAGTCAGATTTCCTTTTTGTGTTTATATGACCACAGGATGGGCTTCCCCAGTGGTTCAGCTCTAAAGAACCCACCTGCAATCCAGGGGTCTCAGGAGATGCTGGTTCAGTCCTTGGGTTGGGAAGATCCCCTGGAGAAGGGCATGACCCCCCACTCCAGTATCCCTGCCTGGGGAATCCCATGGACAGAGCATCCTGGCGGGCTACAGTCCATGGGGTCGCAAAGAGTCAGACCTGACTGAAGCGACTTGGCATGCAGGATCACAGGATAGGGTAGAATTTGAAATAATCGATTATTAAAAATAACATAGAAGAATTATCTTGAAACAAATAATTAAGCAACTTCACCTCAATACAAATGTAGTTTCAAAATGTGGTGATTTCATGAAATCTGAAAATTGAGAGCTGTGTTAGAGGACACCTACTCTGATTTCTCACCCAATGTGGGAATTTTTTTCCCAGGGTTACTGGCAAGAAGTTATCTTGTCTGAATATTTCCTGTAGTAAGAATCTCACCATGCCCCAGGGGAATCCACAGCAATGATTCCCAAACCTGGCTGTGCTTTCAAATTCTCTGAAAGTACGTTTTTATATAATTATAAATATGTTTAATAAATTAATATATAAAATAATGAATAAATATTTTTAAAATAACCTTTCATGTAGCTGACCATAGACTCTTGAACCTATAGCGCATCTCTATTTTTAAAAATTCTTCAAATATTCCTAATGATAGCAAACCACGCAAACAATGGCCTACTTCACTCTCAGCTGCCTTAGCTATTAGAAACCTCTTCTCTGTGTTTAGTGGCTATGACTGTAAAACCTGTTATTCGTTTTCCTACTCCTTTTCTCTTGATTAACAAGTGTCAGTCACTCAGTCGTGTCCCACTCTTTGTGACCTCATGCACTGTAGCCTTCAGGCTCCTCTGTCCACAGGATTCTCCAGGCAAGAATACAGGAGGGGTTGCCATTCCCTTCTCCAGGGGAATCTTCCCTACCCAGGATTGCTCTTGATTAGAATGGGAAAAGCTATTCAACTGTCCTTTTTAAATGAAAACACTTTAATGTTTGAAGGTAGCTGATGCGTCTCTGCCTCCTCACTCTATAGTATGTGTTCCTCTGCTCTGAATGTGCTGCCATCCTTGAAACTTTCCTCATGTGATGTGAGATCCAGACACTGCATCATCATGATTCTCCCTTTGCCTCTGCCCTCCTCACCCAGCTTCTCAAAGACAGTGACAAACGACCCCAGTGTCCTACAGATGGTTCTTCCGGAACAGCTATTGTCTATTAAATATCGTAAAGTTTCAGTTCATGAAAGCAGCTCAAGGTCTTGTATTCCTTCTCTTCATTCAGAGAGCTCTTTCCCAAGACATCTGCATGGACAGGCTCTCTTCCCTTTGCACTCAAATGTCAGTTTCCTCATGAGCTTCTCCTTGGCCAAGCTTTTAAAAATATCATCCCTCCTCTCCCCAAATTTACTTCCAAATTTGTCTTCCCTCATAACCCTATCAAACCTCTATTATGGCTTATTTATCCACATTGTCATTGTGTGTGTGTGTCTGTGCTCAGTCATGTCTGACTTCTTACGACCCCATGGACCATAGCCAACCTGCTTCCTCTGTCCTTGGGATTTCCCAGGAAAGAATACTGGAGTGGGTTGCCATTCCCTTCTCTAGGAGATCTTTTCCACACGGGGACCAAACCCACGTCTCCTGCATCTCCTGTGTCTCCTGCATTGTAGGCAGATTCTTTACCACTGAGCCACCTGGGAAGCCCCTTTCATTGTATTTATCCATTTACCCATTAAAAAGTCAATTTTAGGAGGACAAGAATCTTTATCTGCTTTTTCCTTTGTTATTGATTGGCACACGGTAGACGCATATTTATGGTGAATGAATGAATAAAAGATGCTTGGATCATGTATTATGTCCATTTTAACTCTTTTAGGCATTAGGACATTGAATAGAGGAGGAAAATGGAATTTCAGTTCTGAGTTTGAAGAGACCTTAGAAATCCTGACACTGGAGATGCTGCCATTGCAGATGAGTAAACTGAGGCCCAGAGACAATCACACATGCAGCAAATGGCAAAGAAAGGCCTGGAAACAAGACCTCAGTCCCAGCCCATTAGGGTTAGAGTTCCAAGCAGATGATCCCTGGTCTGCATTGAAAAGATTTCTTCTCTGAAATATCAGAAGCCCACATCAAGACCTGATATATGCTTAAATCTGACTCAATTAAATTGTGGACAGATAATTTTAAGATAGTATAACTTCAGAAAGTGCTTTTCAAAAAAGCCTGATAAAATATACCATACACTTATTCAAAGAAAATCACGTTTCCTATATTTGTTTTCCCATACATGTTTCCATGCATGACTCTTCCACATGTTAGCATTTTCAAATCTTAGGACAGCAGCAACAAGAAAAAATAAGAGTCACTGTAAGACAAATAAAGTGATTAAATTATTAAAGAGAGACAGAGATTCGGGCAAGTCACTGGTAGTTTACTGACCTTTTCAAAGTATTTTTAAAGTCAAATCAGATCGTTAGTATGTATTGCTGTTCAGTCGCTAAGTCATGTCTGACTCTTTATGACCCCATGGACTGCAGAACACCAACCTTTCCTGTCCTTCACTATCTCCTGGAGTTTGCTCAGATTCACGTGCTTTGGGTCAGTGATGCTATCTAACCATCTCATCCTCTGTCGTCCCCTTCTCCTGCCTTCAATCCTTCCCAGCATCAGGGTCTTTTCCAATGAGTCAGCTCTTCACATCAGGTGGCAAGAGTATTTCTACAGACCTGTGCTGGTCTCAGCTGGCGATCTGCAAGTTCGCTTTCTAAACTGAATCTCCTCAGCCTTAGAGAGGAAGAATTGTGTTCAAATTAGCATTTATTAAGGAGTTTGTTAGGAGACTCTGTATTTTATTTAAAGCCCCATTATCAAAAATTATCGTTGGGGAAGATGTCTGCCAATGATGAAAAGAGGACTCCTTTTGGAGCCCTGACGCAGAGTTCCAGTCCGATGGTCCGTGATAGTGCTACTCTGGGCCCCTCTGGGTCAGCCTTTCCCATTGTGATGTTCACTTCTTGGCTTTTCTTTGTGTGAAGGAAGAGTCTCTGCATTAACTCAGTTAGAACCTGACCTCTTGGTGGGTTTTTGTGGACATTAATTGGCAGTAGTTAAAAATGGGTCATTGAAACATACAGTAATCAAAGATAAAAAAGAAACAATTGATGAAAACTAGTTCTTTTCTTCATGTAAAAATTTGGGTTTTTTCATTAAAGGCATACAGACACTGTTATAAAATAAGACTATTGTGCATACTGAATATTTTGTTTTCCTCTTTAATCATGAGCTAATTTAAATATATAGAAATTTATGTGGTAACAGGTATCTAAATAACTATCAGGCAAATAATATGTGCACACATTTCAGATATTATGCTTTAAAGAAATTAAAATTTTGGACCCTTTAAAATTCTTCTTTCTTATTTCATAAAATTATAGAACTCAATGGTTAGAAAAAATTCAAAAAGAAATTAGAAGTGAAAAAAGATCATTGTAGAAATTGCAGCAATGCAGGAACAAATAAACAAGTTTGTCAAAACAGATGATGAAAAAGAAGGAAAATGTAATATATCTAATCTGGTTGAAGAAGATTTTTTAAAAAATATTTTAGGGAAGGTGACAGATATTTAAAATGCACACAAAAAAGATCTAACATGAAAAGTACAGGTCTCTGAAGAAGAAAGCCAAGTTTAGACTTTCTTGTATAGGCTTTCTATACAAACAGACACTAAAACTGATTCTCCAATAAAACTGTCTTAATTTTTTTTAATGAAGCTATGTATTGAAATTATGTACTACAGTGTAATTACTAGATTTTTAAGAAAAAAGATCCTTTGGGCATCTAGCCAAAAAAGATCTTATAAAAGACTTGCATGGGAAAAGTCTAGACTATCATTAGACTTTCAGACAGCAACATTTTATGCAAGAAGATGGAATAAAGTGCAAACTACATAAGGTTCTTAAGAAAGTAAAGTGTAAACTAAGGATTTTTCTATTCCGCAAAAATGACCACAAGTATCAAGCTGTTATCAATACAAAAGAATTCAGGGAATATTCTTCCCATGTACATTTCCTGAAAAATGTACTAGAGAACAAGATTCAGAAAACCAAGATGACTTGAAAAAACAAAAACAAAACAAAAAGCTGTCATAGGACAAGTTCCTCAACATTAAATATGTACTTATTTATAGCACCAAATCTAAATGAAAGTCAAATGGAGGAGAGTACAAGTTGTCAAGAGCCAGATACCTTGACAATGTAAATATAGCACACCTAAAAAAAGAGGGGAGTGAGGAGAGAATGCTCACTGATTATGCCAAAAATTTTTAACTGTTTTCAGTAATCATAATTTGCAATGGTAGTACTGTATTGACATGCTGAGGCTATTGCATGAGTGATGGGAGGACAGAGCAACTGAATGTAGACACACCTCAGAAACGGCAGGTTCAGCTCCAGACAGTGCAGTGAAGCAGATACCGCAAGACAGTCACAATTTTTTTAAATTTCCCAATCCGTATAAAAGTTACATTTACCCTATACTGTAGTCTATTAAGTGTGTAATAGCATTATGCCTTAAAAAACCCAATGTACATGCTTTAATTTTTAAAAAATGCTTTATTGTTAAAAAAATGCTAACCATCACCTGACAATGCAAGTGGCCACAAATCTTCAATTTGTAAAAAGCCCTACATCCATGAAGCATGATAAAGCAGAGCACGATAGAACGACATATGCCTGTAATTATGGCATACCCTAATTCTATCATCCTCCCACCTCAATCGCCAGAAGCCACCGTGCAGAATCAAGGAGATACAAGCGTAATACGGAGAAGTGTAAAGTAAGAACCCCACAGTCCTGAAATGGAATTAGAAATACTAATAGGAACTGACATACTATCATCAACACGTGTACATCTCCAAGCTCTTCTAACAGAAATGGAATAAAAACAATGGCCAGCCCAATCACAGTGAGTATTTCTGTGCCTCAATTATGGTCTTGAAATACAATATCCCACTAAAGGAAGCAGAGTTTCTTGTATGAATGGCTGTTTCCAATTGTGGGGCATGGAATACACATGACACGTCTGGAAGACCTCAGTGTTCGGCACACAAGAGCACATCAAACCCTGTTAGTGAGAGGCTGAAAGAACTCAGCTCCTTGGCCAAAGATGGGACAATCTGAGCTTCAGTAAAGATAAGAAAGGGTTTCCCTGTAGCTCAAACGGTCAAGAATCTGCCTGCAATGCAGGAGACCGGGCTTCGATCCCTGGGTCGGG
Source organism: Bubalus kerabau (assembly GCF_029407905.1). Classification (NCBI taxonomy): domain Eukaryota; kingdom Metazoa; phylum Chordata; class Mammalia; order Artiodactyla; family Bovidae; genus Bubalus; species Bubalus kerabau. Next base: position 203,113,964 of record NC_073625.1, read on the forward strand.
AAGATACTCTGGAGAAGGGAATGGCAATCCATTCCAGTACTCTTGCCTGGATAAGATAAGAAATACAATGAATTAAAACACATAAAATGGTAGCAAATGCTCCAAAATGGTGCCATAGGAAGCACCTAAATCTTTCTCCTCCAGTAGTGCAGCCACACACAGAATAATTCAGAAAAATGCAAAGATGAGCGGGGTGACTGCTGCACATGGGTAATGAAGCAACACCCGTAGGAAGACAGGCAGGGAACTCTGAGACGCATCTTTGTCATCGCTGGCAGAGCACCATACCATCGGGGGTGGGGGGCACTCCAAACTTGCAGCTTCTTCCTGAGACTGAAGAGTTTAAGTGGCATACCCAGTACCCCTGACTTCTAAGGCTCCCGCCTGACGGATGGGTCCCCAAAGCACCTGGCTCTATAAGCCAGTAGCGTTTGTAGCTCAGATGGTAAAGCGTCTGCCTATAATGCAGGAGACCTGGATTTGATCCCTGGCTTGGGAAGATCCCCTGGAGAAGGCAATGGCAACCCACTCAGTATTCTTGCCCGGAAAATCCCATGGACAGAGGAGCCTGGTGGGCTGCAGTCCATGTGATCACAAAGAGTCAGACACAACTGAGCTACTTCACTTTCACTTTCTATGAGCCGGTGGGGCTTGTGCTCAGAAGCCCCCACAGACTATAGCAAAGAAGCAGGTTGAAAGGGAAGGGCGCCCCCGTGGTGCTATACCTGGGCCCAGAAGAAATGCCCATCTCTCAGTTTCTCCCCAAAAGGGGTTGGACTGCACACTATCCAGCCGCTTCCCGAGGGTCCAGCTCCTCCCCAGCCTGCGTCTCCGTGCTCACTGACGTCCTCTGCTCTGACACACCAACGGGTCTCGGCACATCCCCAGCTTCAGGGACCCACCGAGAGCAAAGGCCCTGAACCCCCAAAACGCCACCAAAACCCTAACCCTAACCCTAAGAAATGAATTCAGTAAAGTTGCAGGGTACAAAATCAATTGACAAAAACCCTTTGCATTTTGATACACTAACAGTGAACAACCAAAAAGCAAAATTAAGAAGACAGCCCCACTTACAATAGTAGAAATAAAATAAAGTACCTAAGCATAAAATTAACCAAGGACATACAAGACTTGTATACAGAAAACAACAAAACAGTGTTGAAAGAAAGATCTAAACAAATGAAAAGCTCCAACCATACACTTACTGCGTGCGTGGAAGTCGTTCAGTCGTGTCTGATTCTTTGCAACCGCACGGACTATACAGTCCATGGAACTCTCCAGGACAAAATACTGGAGTGGGTAGCCTTTCCCTTCTCCAGGGGATCGGCCCAACTCAGGGCTCAAACTCAGGTCTCCTGCATTTCAGGCAGATTCTTTAGCAGCTGAGCCACCAGGGAAGCCCATAAGCTCACTAGAGGAATTGAAAAGGTTAGACTAAATTTTAAGCTCTTACTGAAAGATTGGTCTATGAAGAGTTAGCCATAATGACCGCATCCATAAGAATAGGATTACTACAAAGCCACAGTCATCAAGACAGTATGGTACTGGCACAAAGTCAGAAATATAGATCAATGGAACAAAATAGAAAGCCCAGAGATAAATCCACGCACCTATGGACACCTTATCTTTGACAAAGGAGGCAAGAATATACAATGGAAAAAAGACAATCTCTTTAACAAGTGGTGCTGGGAAAACTGGTCAACCACTTGTAAAAGAATGAAACTAGAACACTTTCTAATACCATACACAAAAATAAACTCAAAATGGATTAAAGATCTAAACGTAAGACCAGAAACCATAAAACTCCTAGAGGAGAACATAGGCAAAACACTCTCCGGCATAAATCACATCAGGATCCTCTATGACCCACCTCCCAGAATATTAGAAATAAAAGCAAAAATAAACAAATGGGACCTAGTTAAAATTAAAAGCTTCTGCACAACAAAGGAAACTATAAGCAAGGTGAAAAGACAGCCTTCAGAATGGGAGAAAATAATAGCAAATGAAGCAACTGACAAAGAACTAATCTCAAAAATATACAAGCAACTCCTGCAGTTCAATTCCAGAAAAATGAATGACCCAATCAAAAAATGGGCCAAAGAACTAAACAGACATTTCTCCAAAGAAGACATACAGATGGCTAACAAACACATGAAAAGATGCTCAACATCACTCATTATCAGAGAAATGCAAATCAAAACCACTATGAGGTACCATTTCACACCAGTCAGAATGGCTGTGATCAAAAAGTCTACAAGCAATAAATGCTGGAGAGCGTGTGGAGAAAAGGGAACCTCTTACATTGTTGGTAGGAATGCAAGCTGGTACAGCCACTATGGAGAACAGTGTGGAGATTCCTTAAAAAACTGGAAATAGAACTGCCTTATGACCCAGCAATCCCACTGCTGGGCATACACACCAAGGAAACCAGAATTAAAAGAGACACATATACCCCAATGTTCATCGCAGCACTGTTTATAATAGCCAGGACATGGAAGCAACCCAGATGTCCATCAGCAGGTGAATGGATAAGAAAGCTGTGGTACATATACACAATGGAGTATTACTCAGCCATTAAAAAGAATACATTTGAATCAGTTCTAATGAGGTGGATGAAACTGGAGCCTATTATACAGAGTGAAGTAAGCCAGAAAGAAAAACACCAGTACAGTATACTAATGCACATATATGAAATTTAGAAAGATGGCAACAATAACCCTGTATGCGAGTCAGCAAAAGAGACACAGATGTATAGAACAGTCTTATGGACTCTGTGGGAGAGGGAGATGGGGGGATGATTTGGGAGAATGGCATTGAAACATGTATATTATCATATGTGAAACGAATCGCCAGTCCAGGTTCAATGCATGATACAGGATGCTTGGGGCTGGTGCACTGGGATGACCCAGAGAGATGGTACGGGGAGGGAGGTGGGAGGGGGGTTCAGGATGGGGAACACGTGTACACCCGCAGCGGATTCATGATGATGTATGGCAAAATTGTACAATTGTATTGTTCCAATACAATATTGTAAAGTAATTAGCCTCCAATTAAAATAAATAAATCTATAAAAAAAATAAAAACCAATCATGCCAAAATGGTAAAAAAAAATAAATAAATAAAAGAATAGGATTACTGATCTGACTCAGAGCTGGAACCACTGGCTCCGTACCTGTGGGCTTGTTGGAAATGCAGACTCCCAGGCCCCGCCCCACACCTACTGATGCCCAGGTGCTTCCCGTCTGTGTTAACTCTTGACAGGCGGTTGGCATTCTGAAAGGAGACAGCCCTTGGTTTCGTGGTCCTGATGGTGGTGAGGACCCCAAGCCAGACAGCAATTCAGACGCTAATCAGACTGTCACAGGAAGCAGGACGGGAGAGGAAGGCAACCAAAGGGAGACAAACACCGGAGTCGCGTGGTACAGCTGAAGTTATGCGGTTGGTCCAAGGCCTGAGCTTGCAGAAATTCATTGGAACCATTACAGTAACCGCTTTCAAGACTGTAACTGGTCATTTTCTGTGTTGGTCGCACTAGGCTTGCATTTTTCTTAAGATTTGAGAAGCGTCAGTTGCATCTGCGAAAGGAAAGCCCCTGGTACTGTTCCTGTGTGACCTTGGATGAGCCGCTTCACCCCCAGCAGCCTAGTCCCTCCAGCTGTAGACGAAACTTACAACTTTCATCAGTAATGGAACAGAGATCTTCATTTGGCTGGAATTTATGCAAGTGCCAAGTATGATTATTATTTTCGCTGACAGATAAAAAGACCGTCATTTGTTTTTGAATGCTTTGTGAAGCAAAAAAACACAAGGATGAAATTATGCCGATCGTCTTTTTTGTCTTGCCTGCTTATGGAGTTTGATTGAACTTGTCTGAATCCCGTGATAAATATGCAACGTAACAAAGGAGTAAATGAAAGACCATTTAATTACCTGAATCAGAGCTTGTAGAAATGTATGTGTCTTCATGGCAGGGGGACACGATTGGTGTAATTAGCACCCCTGAATTTAGGAAAATTGTGTCTGGCAGGAAAATGTGTACATGTTTGGCAAAAATTGAGTGACAGGTCAAGAACTCTTCAAGCTGAGAAGATTTCATCAACAGATGCATCCCCATCTGCTCACTGAACGCACAGAAATGGAAATCACATTTTTTCTCTGTCAACTGAAGTTTCAGTTATACTCAGAGTCCATGAATCATACCATGCCGATAACTGAGATGAAGAAATGTAACACAGGAATAATATAAGATGAAGCTATTTTCTATGTGGAATGAAAGATATTGTCAAAGACACATTCTGGGCTTCATTATGAAACTCACACTCATGTTTGCAAAAGGCACAATTCAAAGACACACTACAAAAGCAAATCTGTGCTTGTACCAAAACTCATGTAATCTCAGTGTAAAAGCTGGCCATTCAGGTGTTATTGGACCATAGGACACCAACACCACAGAAGGATTATTTAAGCCATGATTAATAACACAATGTTTTCAAAATCGGCTATTTTGACATGATGGGGGCTTCCATGAGACGAGATCATGTGCAACATTTTTACCTGCCAGAGTTACAGGGACACTTCTGCATCTTGCAGTGCTATTTAGAGGAAATGGGAGAAAGCTATTTAAGTTCAAGTGAAAGTAACAAACTCATAGTAAGAAATTAGCCATGCAATTTATCGTTTATTAAATTACTCATGTATCAACAAAGATTTGCACTGTGTTGGCCGAAAAGTTCATTTGGGTTTTCCATGCACTGTGACCGGAGAAGGCAATGGCACCCACTCCAGTGTTCTTGCCTGGAGAATCCCAGGGACGGGGGAGCCTGGTGGCTGCCGCCTATGGGGTTGCACAGAGTCGGACACGACTGAAGTGACTTAGCAGTAGCAGCATACACTGTAACAGGAAAAGCCAAACAAGCTTTTTCAACAACTCGATCAGTGGCGGGGTTTGTGCAAGGCCTTGGGCTACTATGAAAAGATAAAGCCCGTCGTACCTGCCCCCACCCCTGCCTCACACTGGTCCTTACTCGATTCTTATCAACACCAAGCTGTGTATCATTGTATTTTAGCACACACATCATTTTTAGAGAATTCTTAATCCATCTGACTGCAGTTACTCAAAACTTAGACTTAAGGATGCGTGTGTGCCAAGCTGCTTCAGTCCTGTCCAACTCTTTGCGACCCTATGGACTGTAGCCCACCAGACTCCTCTGTCCATTGGATTCTCCAGGCAAGAGTACTGGAGTGGATTGCCATGCCCTCCTCCAGGGGATTTTCTCAACCCAGGGATCAAACCCATGTCTCAAACCCATGTCTCCTGCGGCTCCTGAATTGCAGGTGGTTTCTTTACCACTAAGCCACTGGGGAAGCCCCAGACTTAAAGATACAGGATCTTAATCAAAAAATTTCAAAAGCTCTGATTACTGCTATTACCATTTGCTCCTGGAAAGATACACACAAGGAAAGGCTAAAACAGGGAGACTTTGTTTCTTCCAATATTAATTATGTCAAAGGAATGGTTTATCTCTCCATGCTGAGGCTGAAGAGCAGTTACAGAGATAGCTGGCTTTTATTTCCTTTGGGCTCGGTGTTTCCTGGGTTAATATTCACCACCATAGAGTTTCAACTAAGTTCAGTGACTGTGTTGCATTATTAAATACAGACACCTGAAATTCTGGCATAACACCAGTCTTCTGGGGGATAAACTTTAACATCCATCATATGATTTAATCGTCACAACAAAGCCCTTGTTGAGATATGACTCAGGAGGATGAGATGTACTCTCACATCAGTGAAACAAATTTAACACAAAAGGGGAAACCCAGGCTGGAAATGCAGGCGATGACGATTTCTAGGCCAACAGAAGCCCGGAGGAAATGTGGGTATGGCAGAAATAGGAAAACTGTGGTACTTCATGATTCCCTTCTTACCGGTAGGGCAAGATCAGTGTATGGATTATCATGGACGGTTGACAGGTCTCTTGGCACACAGGTGTTTCTACTCATGGTGGAGATGCTGCTCAAAAGAGGGAACACACTGCCCGGAAGCCTTCTAAACTTCATGATTTGTCAGCTAACTGTGTAGTGTGGGGAGAGAGAGAAGGGAAGAACCTTTAGGTACTCCAGAGTTTTGGCTAGAAGACTGAACTACTTGGAAGCACAGATGGTGTTTTCATCAATTCTTCTTCCTAACAGTTGGGATTTGGGAAGGCCTAGAGAAATCTTGGATATGAACAATTGCCCACACAGACGGTAATGGTGAACTGGTTTGGCCAACAGTTTTGAAGACTGATGGATTCTTATCCACTGAAACACGAGAAGGCAGAGGAGAAAGAAGAGGGGAAAGTGAGTAAAGAAAGTGTAACTTAATACACAAGTAAAAGAATAATGTGTATCATTGATAAGCTGTGGTTTCTTTACTATATTTGGAAGTAGCAATAATCAGAAGGCCACTCTAAAACAGCCATGAAGGAAGGCAACCAGGGATGGGAAACCTTTGCCAAATTTCAGCTGATAAAACTGCTCTGAATAACTGAATTGAACTTGTCACTTGGCAGTCTGCATGTAATCATGAGATATGGGCTTCAGTGCACAGAGCAAAGTCCCCAGGGAATCAAAACCACCCGTGGAAATCCAGCTGATATCAGGACGAGTGACAAGGCAGAAGGACAAATGAAGTCTAGCAGAAGTCTCGGCCTAAAGGGACCTATTTCTACAATTGTGAAGGAAACACAATAAAATGAAAAGGATTCTTAGTGGTGGGAATGCCACCTGCTCATAAAAACTGGGAAATATCCAAGGATTTGATTCAGGAAATTTATATACAAAACCTTTAACAGTCTTAATACTTACTTTTAGCATGTTTACGTGGAATAAAGAGCCCCAATTACAGATTTTCCAAAGTAATTTTGAAGTAGGAATCTTTCCCACATGATAATTATGGCAAAATCATGAGATAACATGAAACGAACATTGAAGGTGATGTGAGAACCAGAGTCCTTCAAAATGGCAGGAACTGAATTCATTTACACGTTCAAGATTTACTGGAAACACGTTGTGTTCTGGGCATTGCCTGAGTCCGGGAGGTACTGGACTGCTCCCAGGGCCTCGGAGCCTCCTCGGGGCTTAAGCTGTGAGTATCACTGAGCTGTCAGGGAGGAGCTCTGCAGAGGAAACGCAGGGTCACATGTGCGAAGGCAGAGAGGAGAAAGCTACCAGACGGAAAAGGGCCGAGGACAGGAGCCCTTCTCAGAGGCACGGCCTTCACGAGGGCAGTGCCATGTGACTCGCTCTGTATTCAGGTGGGTGGTGGACGAGAGGGAAAATGCAGAAAATGGGCCATTACGGGGCCAAGTGGAGACACTGTTTGCAGCAGCCAAGACCTGGAAGCAACTTAAACACCCATTGATAGGAATGGATAAAGAAGAAGTGGTATATATATACAATGGAATATTACTCAGCCAAAAAAAGGAATGAAATAATACCATTTGTAGCAACATGGATGGACTTAGAGATTATCACACTAAGTCAAAGAATGACAAATGTCTTATGATATCACGTAAATGTGGAATCTTAAAAAAAAATGATACAAATGAACTTATTTACAACCCAGAAACAGACCCACAGACATAGAAAACAAACTTACTGTCACCAAAGGGGAAAGGTCAGGGGTGACTGAGTAGGAGTTTGGTATTAACATGTACAAACTACTATAAAATAAACAACAAGCACAGGGAGCTCTACTCAATATTTTGTAATAGCCTATGGGGAAAGAGTCTGAAAATAGACGTGTGTGCATATAACTAAACCAGCTTACGTACACCTGAAAGGAACACAGCACTGTGAATCAACCGAGGGTGCATGCGAAGTCGCTCCAGTCACGTCCAACTCCCTATGACCCTGTGGACCACAGCCGGCTCCTCTGTCCACGAGATTCTCCTGGCAAGAACACTGCCGTGGGTTGCCATGCCCTCCTCCAGGGGGTCTTCCCAACCCTGGGACTGAACCCATGTTTCTTGTGTCTCCTGCATTGGCAGCTGGATTCTTTACCTCTAGTGCCACCCGCGAAGCCCGTAAATCAATTATACTTCAATTTTTTAAAATAGCGATTTTAAAAAAATCAAGACTTGTGAGGTGCTTTGTAATACCAGCTCTGCTTTCTGATGTCAGTGACAGAAGACATTCAAGCAGTTGAAGGTAAATGGGAAAAAAACTGGTTCATTGGATCTGAGAGATTTATATACTTCTATTGACCGATCTGCAGCATTCCGGTTTCACGTTGTATTTTGAAGACATCTCCTTAAGTGGACTTAGCCTTGATCACGAAGTAGTCCCAACAACCTTTTATTTTTTTAAATGATCATCTTCTTATCTGTACTATGAAAAATACCATCCTTGAAAAGTAGAGAAGTTGGCATTTTTGCTTTCTGCATTTGATTAAGAGTAAAGCCTTTCCTGTTTCAGAATGAATTTTGTTGGCGAGCCCAGCAGGACCCAGAAGACAGAAGTGCTATGAAGCTCTACCGTATTCTGTGTGGCAGGACGTTGTCAGCTTCAGTGACACCAGCCTCCCCCTGCAGGGGATGCCATCTCTCCAGTGGCTTTGTCCTTACGAAGGGAAAGTCCCATACCTAACAGGGATTGACTCCCTGTGAAGCTTTAATAAGGAGCAGGGGTGTGTTCCCAGCGGCACAGTGACAGAAACCTTCCCTGACGTAAATCGAACATCGCCCTCGAGAGCTAAAGAAAGCTCTATTTCCTTGGGTTCTTTGCTTCTTTTTAGTTCAAGCTAATGTAGTAATTTTTTTATGAAAATACTAATGCTGTTTACATTCCTGGAGTCATTCAAGATTCTGGAGTTCCCATTCAAAGCTCAGGGCCTCAAAGTCGTGGCATAGGAAAAGTTCAGTGTCAAGAATGCGGCCATGGAGAGGTGTCCCAACCATAGGAAAATACTGGTTTCTTTTGAATGCTAAAAAAAAACAGTTTGTCAGCAAAATGTCTGTTAACGTATTGCCCAGTTCCAGATTTCCCCTTTTTACACACCTTTTTTGTGGTGGTCCATTCATATAATTTGCTGTGAAGAGGCTGCCTGTGCTTGATTGGTCTCTTGTTTTTGGAGATGATACTACTTGCTTATTTGATATTCAGTTACCATTTCAGATAACGTCCTGTTACTCCCAGGTGTACAGCACAGTGATTCGGTTACACAGACGTGTTGTTCAGTTGCTCAGTCATATCTGAGCCTTTTGTGACCCTGTGGATTCGGTTATACATACATGTTCAGTTGCTCAGTCATAGCTGAGGCTTTTGTGACCCCGTGGACTGTACCCGCCAGGCTCCACTGTCCATGGGATTTCCCAGGCCAGAGCACTGCGGTGGCCTGCCGTTTCCCTCTCCAGGGGACCTTCCTGACCGAGGATAGAACCCATGTCTCCTGCACTGGCAGGTGGATTCTTTAGCACCGACTCACCAGGGAAGCCCATACATACGTGTGTGTGTGTGTGTGTGTGTGTGTGTGTGTATGTGTGTAAGAGAGAGAGCATCTTTTTTCAGATTCTCTTCCTTTATAGGTTATTACAACCACTGAGTAGAACTCCTTGTGCTGAACAGTCATCCTCTCTGCTTATCTGTTTAACACTGTGTGGACGTTAGCCCCCAGATCCTAATTCACCCCCTCCGCTCCCCCTTTCGTAACCATACACTCATTTCCTACGTCAGTGGGTCTATATCTCTTTTGCATATAAGTTGGACCTAGAGATTATCATACTAAGTGAAGTAAGCCGAAGACAAACATATGATACTGTTTATATGTGGAATTTAAAAACAATGAACTAATTTCAGACAGCTTTTAAACATAAGGCTCTTGTTTGCATCATCCATGCTCCTCACAAATTCTGACTACGTTAGCAAAAATCTCTCAACTCTTAACCAATATTTTCTCTTCTGTGAGGTAAGATACCGTAATAGAAAAAGCAGCAAACCTAGAAAGCTGGAATTCCCTACTGAAAACTGTCAGTCACAAAATAAGAGAACTTAAAATGTCCTTGGTGGTCCAGTGGCTAAGTCTGCCTTGCAATGCAGGAGATTGTTGGAGATCGAACATTGCAGGATGTTCGATCCCAGGTCAGAGTACTAAGATCCCACATGTTGCAGAGCAACTAAGCCCTTGCACTCAGAGCCAACCAAGACCCGGTGCAGCCAAATATTTTTAAAATGTCAGTTAACCTCTGAGCTGTAGTGTCCCCACTTTACAGATGGGAAAGTAATAGTGTCCTCCTGATGCTCTTAGTATTGTTTGTCGGTCCAATAAGGAAAGTGCACCTAAAAGCATGTTGTATTATTTACTTATTTGTTGAGTATAACTGTTGACGTGTCTAAAATGCAAAGCCATGCTTCAAAGATTATGTCTTTATTCAATGCTAAGGCCAATTGAAAGCATTTTTACTGGGAGCTGAGCCCCGGTGAATTTGATACAGGCATTAACTTAGACAACCTACAAGAATGAATGGTTAACATATCCTTCAAACATCTCATTTAGTATCAACTTTCTCTTCTGAAATTTTGATAGAAGAGCTAATCAACTGAAGATTAGAGGCCCTGGGTGAATGCCTGCTGTGCTGAGATGCAGAGATGACTCGTGTCGACCTGGGTACTTTAGAATTGAGGCCTGGCAGGGTGTGAAATTGACAACCTGCCGTGAAAATTTTAAAACACCTAGACTCTTTCTCAGATTCACTGTTTCACTTATTAAACGTGAGTCTCAGAGGTATCTTTTTTGTCGCCAAAAGTTTTAGATCTGCTGAAAAGCCTGGGCAAGTATTAGATTGAGTCCCTTGAGTTCCACCCTAACTGCAAGGCAGAAATATTTTTGGTCTGGCAATTTCAAGGCAGGTATTACCAGTTGGTTGCCTGAAACATGGAAAAACCTCCTTCTGGCCTTTTAAAAATGCCTGATTTGACTGGCATTACCTCCTGATGGGCCTGCCAGGAAGAATTAGTTTCTTACTGCAATTACAGGAAGTGGACTGAATGAAGTTACTGGGTGAATTAGGAATATATAAGCATGCTAAAAAAAAAAAAAAAAGTCTGACCAAAACAGCAACATTGGTTTTGGCTTCATTGAAACTGAACTGCCCTTTGGTCTTCTTTATTTTTGACGGTATTTGGCCAATGGGTTCAGCTGCTTGTGCTGGAATTTGTGGTTCACGACAGTAGGATCAAGGCAGAGAAAGTCCTTTATAAAATAGTCTTACAGCAATGAAGCCAAGATGTTATCATGTGCATGAATGTTATGAACATAACCAAAGGCTAGAAAATGGGTGTGTGTCCTGCTTTCTGAAATATAGGTTTTCCTCACTTTGAAAAATCCAGAAAAGCTGGATTTAAATCAAATTGAATTTTCTGGTGGTCTTCCATGGTTAAAAAAGCAGTGTGGTTATTAGGAAAATAAACCCTCCAGTGAATTACAGTGTTAGTTCAAGTGTAAAACAGATAATGAGGACTCTTCAGTGTTCCTGAGAACTTGAGGGTCACGTCTCCTTTCAAAATCTTACACAGACCAAGTGTGTCACCTAGAAAAGAATAAAGCTCATACTGCACAACTGGGGTTGTATCAGTAATTCTGCAGGTTTTTGATACAGTGATTCTGGGATCACTGATGGATCCCAGCCCTCCTGGGTCCCCATGGTGTTTATCTTTAGATTCACATCACTTTGAGATGTCTGGGGTGGGGGGTGTGCACCCTGGAGCATCCCACTAACTCAGAGGAAGCAAAATACGCTGTATTTAAGAGGTACCAGAGTTGATGGCGATGGCACCCCACTCCAGTACTCCAGCCTGGAGAATCCCATGGGCGGAGGAGCCTGGTGGGCTGCAGTCCATGGGGTCGCTAGGAGTCGGATACGACTGAGCGACTTCACTTTCACTTTTCACTCTCATGCATTGGAGAAGGAAATGGCAACCCACTCCAGTGTCCTTGCCTGGAGAATCCCAGGGACGGGGGAGCCTGGTGGGCTGCCGTCTATGGGGTCACACAGAGTCGGACACGACTGAAGCGACTTAGCAGCAGCAGCAGAGTTGATGGACCTACATTTCTAATTTTGCCCAAGAACTCTCAAATCACTTATTAAGAATGTCAAAGACAAATATCATATGATATCATTTATGTGTGTAATCTTAAAAAAAATGATACAAATGAACTTATTTACAAAACAGAAAGAGATTCACAGACATAGAAAACAAGTTTATGGTTACCAAGAGAGAAAAGGGGGAAGAGGGCTAAATTAGGAGTTTACTAATTTACACTTCTGTATATAAACTAGAAAACCAACAAGGACCTGCTGGATAGCACCGGGTGCTCTACTTAATGGTTTGTGATAATCTTTAAGGGAAAATAACCTGAAAAGGAGTATATGTGTGTGTATGTGTGCGTGAGTGCTCAATCGCTTGTCTTGTCCAACTCTTTGCAACCCTATGGACTATATATAGCCCACCAGGGTCCTCTGTCCATGGGATTCTCCAGGCAAGAATACTGGAGGGTTGCCATGCCCTCCTCCATGGGATCTTTCCAACCCATGGATCAAACCCACGTCTCCTGTGGCTTTTGCATTGCAGGCAGATTCTTTACCACTGAGCCACTGGGGAAGCCCCAAATGTGTGTGTGTGTGTGTGTGTGTGTGTATTGTGTTTGCCTAAAAGTTCCAGGATGAACTTTTAGGCCAACCCAATGTGTGTAGCTGAATCACTTTGTTATCCATCTGAAACATTATACATCAACAATATTTCAATAAAAAAATAATAAAGGTAAACAATTAAAAAAAAGAAAAAGAAAAAAACAGACTACATCTCTCCAGGTCTCCTCAGAATGAGGATGGCTTTAGATCAGGTGCTCAGCTTCCTCAGTCACCCTTCGGGCTTGGCTGGAGTTGGAGGCAAAGCCGTCTTCCGGACCTTCTTACTGGGAAACCGCCCTTCCCTTCCTCGCGCTCTGAGATCACAGCCCTGCTCGTCTGACTGCTGCCTTCCGCTCTGCTTTGCCCACGCAGGTAACCACGCTGACTCAGGAGGTCTCCCAGCTCGGCAGGGACATGAAGACGGTGATGCAGCTTCTCGAGCACGTCCTGTCGCCGCAGCAGCAGTCCCGGCTTTGCTCTCTGCACACCGCCTCTCTGCGACCCTCCGGTTTCCAGGGCGGGATGACCTGGAGCACACACCAGCCCTGTCTACACTTGCAAGCCGCTGGAGCCACCTACACCCCAGCCCAGCTCTGCCAGGGGAGTGTCACCCCTGACAGATGGAGTGTGGGGCCCTCCTCGGCGGGGGGCAGCCCCCAGCGGATGGGAGCCCAGGAGCAGGGTCCTGCGGGCGGGGAGCTCCGCGCCTCCCCGAGCCTGGATCACGCGCCTGCCCACTGCCAGGTGGTCCAGGAAGGTCGCCTGCAGCTTCTCAGGTGCGTCTCCCCGCAGTCGGACACGACGCTGACGCCGCTGCAGTCCATCTCGGCCACCCTCTCCTCCTCCGTCTGCTCCTCCTCAGAGACGTCTTTGCACCTGGTTCTCCCCAGCAGATCGGAGGAGGGCAGCTTGGGCCAGGGCGCCGTGAGTTCCTTCAGTCTGGAAAACCTGCCGGGATCTTGGGAGCGGGAAGGACGGGCATCGGTCTCCACCGAACGCCTGGAGAGCTTTCCGCTGGAAATGGTCGCAAGCACAGCAGAAGGGAAAGATGACAGGGCCGTGCACGTATGATGTCAGTGCACCTCGCAGGTGCCCGCCTCTGCCTGTCACTGCGGGATGCCAGCTCAGGGTGGCCTTGCTTGCCCCTGGCAGCGTGAAGACTGGGCAGACCCGTGGAAAACGGGACCCAGGCCAGGGCAGAACCACCTCCATCCTGCAGCAGACACTTCCTACATCCTAGAGACAAAACAGGAGCCTTTTCCTGTGCAGGTATTAACTTACTGGTCTGTCTGACAGACTTTGGTGAAAGTCCAAAGACCCTGAGGGTCTGAGCAGCTACAGGTCCCAGACGAAGAATGTGTGGACTCGTGTCCTGGGTGGCTTTTCAGAAGAGCAGCAAAGGTTTTTTCCTGAGTGCCTGCGTGTCACTCCTGAACAATATCCAGACTGTGGGCCCTGGGAGTACACAGTTCCTGCTGATCTACTTTTCAAAAATAGAAGGCGAGTGGACAATTACCACTGCATGTCATCTCCTAGACAATCAGTCACACAGAGCTGGCGGCCAGCAGTCAGCTATTGCACGTTATTTGCCATGTAAATGAATATGTCTTTATTTATCAAAAAAAGAGAGGCTATTTTTATATCCTTGGTATGAAATATGTATTTAAACTATTTAAACTATTTATAAAGAAATGAATGTTTTCTTTTCATTTTGGTAAAAAAATAAGCTTGCTGTTTCAACAAGAAATGCTCTACTGTTATGCCTAGTAGATCAAAAATTATTATTAAGAGGATGTAGTTTTGAAAGGAAGCCCACCCCCTTTTATCTGCATGCAGTTTGCAACAAATGTATCCTCAAGCTTCTGGATTACAAAAAAAAGTGAGATCATATTTTATTAATGAGATTAAAACCTGGACAGAGTGTCTGGTATGGTGGGGGGTGGGGGCAGAATCCACCCGACCTCTGGGGACTCATGTAAAATCCTGACTTGAGGCTACCCTCACCGTGCCCACATAAATGTTTTTCCTCCAGCCATCTTATGTGTAGTTCTGGAACCCAAAATTGGTCTGGAGAATATGAGACTGCAACTACATTGAACTATTTTGGCCTCAAAATGAGGAAGAAAAACTTGAGTGTGTTCTTCCTCTGTGCTTATCTTTCAGGAGAGCTTGTGTAGACCAGTGAACATTCCAAAATGAAGCCAGAACTTCTGAATTCTTAACTTGTAAAAGGGCTGCCAGCTTGCTTTGGATCAGCACTTTAATTTTTTTTCTTGAAAGCTCTCAACAGTGCTGTAAGTTATAAAGAGCAGGTGTTTTCATTCTCATTTTGCAGAGAAAAATAAATAAATAAAGCCCCAGCAATTATACAGCTAGGATGCTGGAGACAGTCTAGAACCCATAATGCTTTCTACATCTCAACCAATATCCAAATTCAGATGCTGGCACGGTAATAATTTAAATGCCTTCGCTTCAGGTTTATTATGGTTAAGAATGTGTAGGGCCTCATCATTTAAGATGTTCTTAGAGAATATACTGAATTCACCTTCTGGAGTCCCCTGTTCCCATTTCCCACTGCAAAGAATAAATAATTTGAAAGTTGTATTATTAAAGACATCTACACAAAGCAAGACTTCTCGTGTGCGACTCTTATACCCTAAAATTGGCTAGAGCAGCAGAAAGAAAATAAAGCTTCTCTAAGAAAAAAAATTCAATCTCTCCTTACCCAAGTGAATGGGAAAATTGAGGGAAAAGCAACACGCAGGGTTTAACGCGTATTTGTAGCCGCACTTTTTGCTCATCGTGACCCACATTACCACTTTAAGCACCACTCCAATAGAGCTCACTGGGTTGGTTCTGCTGCCTTTTTGGAAAACTAGCACGGCTATCAGAGGCTAATGATGAAACCTGGCATTCTGATCCGCGAGCGCTGACTATGTACTCAGTTTTAGGAGTTTAAGGAGTAACACCTTATGCTACCTTACATAACAGTCAGACAATGTTAAAGTTATCATTTTATTCCCATTTTGTAAATGAATAATTGGGACACAGATTTTTTTAACCTGCCCAGTCACACTGTTTTAAATACCAGCCCCAATATCCCCGTGGCCACTCTGGGTACCCCTCCTTTCACGTTCAAATCTATTCCTGCTGCCTTTTGAAGTTGTACTTGTCATGAATTTCCCTGGAAATCCATGAATAAAATAAAATATTTGTTTTTGGTGTGTTTCTTTTTTAAGCACACCTGTGGGATAAATTGGGCTTCCCAGGCGGCAGTCGTAGTAAAGAACCCGCTGCCGGTGCCGGCTGGGTCCCTGGTTGGGAAGATCCGCCTGCCGGTGCCGGCTGGGTCCCTGGTTGGGAAGATCCGCCTGCCAGTGCAGGCTGGGTCCCTGGGTTGGGAAGATCCGCTGGAGAAGGGCACAGGCAACCCACTCCAGTGCTCTTTTCTGGGGAAATCCCATGGACAGAGGAGCCTGGCAGGCTCCATGGGGTCACAGAGAGTCAGGCACAACTGCAGGGACTGAGCATGCATTCATTGGATAAATCAGTCACGCTCTGGGGATTTTGGAAAGTCCTAGTGACAGGCCTGGAAATATGCCCATGATTTTCCAGCCAGTCACCTTCTCTGTGCCTACTCCTGACAGCTGACTTAGTGGGTGTAAGACCCAGCTGCCGTGAGCACGTCTGCAGCTGGAGAGGAATGAGCAAGCACCAGGGAGTATTGCAAAAGGGCCCCTGGCTCCTGTGAATCAGCCCCACTCTATCCCTTATTAACCTTTCCCCTCGCCACCATCGGGCTTCCCTCGTAGCTCAGTTGGTAAAGAATCTGCCTGTAACGCAGGAGACCAGGGTTTGATCCATGGGTAGGGAAGATCCCCTGGAGAAGGGAATGGCAGCCACTCCAGGGCTCTTGCCTGGAGAATCCTTTAGACAGAGGACCTAGCGGGCTACAGTCCATGGGATCACAAGCGTCGGACACGACTTAGTGACTAAACCACCATCATCACCATTATGCTGACAAACAGGACCCTCCCGTATCCAGAGCAGCTCAGAATGACACGTTTTGGGGTTTCTCTGTGTGGTTGTGTGTGTGGTGATATTATTCTAGGAAATGAGAGTTCCACGTTCCTCTAGAGGTTTGGTTCTCTAAACACTGTGGTTGTGCAAGCAGCAGAGGCCCGTAGTGCCCCACGAGATACGTGTCTGTATCCCCACCTTTTCCTCTCCTCCCCACTCTCTGCCGAAGAAGCGAAACAGGGATCTAGAAAGAAGAGAAGCACAGATGTTCTTGGTCAAGTGTATTTTCTTTAAAATAATATTGGGGACTAAAGTCTTCTGTGTAATTCCATTTAAGAGAAACAGATTATATTAGACTTTATTTTCAGACAACGTAAGAAGACATTTCTGGCAATTTAAGTTACTTACAAATGGAGTTTATTGTGTAAGAGGCGATAAAAATCGGAAATAAAGTGTTCTTTCAGAGGTTGCTTAACTATCTGACAGGAATATTGTTTTCCAGAGGGTTCTGCATGAGGTGGGAATCTAGCAGAATACCTACATCAGGATCACATGAGGTAGTTGTTTGAAATGCCAGGAAAATCTGGCTTCAACCCAGTCCCTTCGAATGGGGTCTGGGAATCAGCCATTTAGTAAACTCCCTGGTGACTTACATGCATTAAAGATTGGGAAATATTTGTCTAGAGTCTATAGTAGTACAAGATTGAGTCCTAGCTAAATTATACACAAGTGGGCCAGCACCTAGATTTCATTAAGGACAGCCTTGGGTCCATAATTGTATAATAGAGAGGCTTGGTTAACACCTGTATTGGGAGTTCTCAAATTTCCGTTTGAATAATGTATTTCTGGGTGTTGCACATTGAGGCCAAACAATACTGAAACACTGGCGTCTGGAACGGAGAAAGGCTGATTCCAAGGTCATGCTCACGCCTAGAGAACCTCAGAGTTACTGAAAGCTTTCAGCAAAGCCCGTTTAGAGCAAAAGTGAGGGAGGGACTCAGTTGTTGCAAACGTCTTGGTGTCAGAGCCTTTTTCTTGAAGTCAGGTCGTGGTCAGGTAACGATGGCCCTGTAAGTCTTGACCAAACGAATGCGCTGCTCTGTCCTGACAAGGAAGGGCGAGGTCTCGAGGCACAACGTTCGCCCTCCAGGGTCCTGGTCCTGGCTGAGAGGAGGCAGACTCAGACGCCAGGTCCCCCGGGGCCGGGTTCCCACAGGCTGCCCACATGGGGTGGGGGGACCAGGTCCCACAGACTGACCCGGCAAGACGGCCACCGCTGTTAGATTGCAGAAACAAGGGCGGGGAAGAGGTTCGTCGCTGCCTCAAGGCCTGGGCCCGCCGGGGGTCCTTGGTGAGGCTCCGGAGCCCCGCAGGGCACGACCCCAGCCTGTTACCTGGGCCCCCAGCGCCGCTGGCCCAAGTTGAGGTGAGCTGGAGGGCTTCCGGGAGGAGGCCTGAAGCTGCCTCTCACTCACTGTCCACCTGATGACCAGCTATTGGCCGCATCCCCTCACTCACAGCCCCTCCTGGGCAGCTCGTTACCTGCGGGCAGGCCCGCTGAGGCCCCACCCAGAGCTGAGCAGAACTGGACATGCTCCTGGACCTCTGCTTGCTTGTGGGTGGGGCCCGGTGAGGCACTGGCCAATGGCTGCGCAGGGCGTGTTGCCTGGTAACAGTGGGGCGTGAGAAGGCCCGACGGCTGAGCGCCGAAGGCTGTGCTCTCCACGGTCTGCTTCGTGGGGGCTCTCATCAAAACAGGCATTTCAGTCCTGACACCTCAGACAAGGGCTGGTCCCGAGTGGTTCTGATGTAGACGGACCAGGGAGCAAACCCGAGACACGGCGCCAAGCCGTGTCAGCATCCTGATAGTGAAGCGTTAGACCAATGAGAATCGAACTGGTTACAACTGACGGCTGCATGCAACACTGTTTCCGTTGGTTGCCACCACGTCGATGATTTTTTCATGAAAGTGATGCATCATCTGCTCCAATCCCTCCTCCTGCCCCAATCCCTCCCAGCATCAGAGTCTTTTCCAATGAGTCAACTCTTCGCATAAGGTGGCCAAAGTACTGGAGTTTCAGCTTTAGCATCATTCCTTCCAAAGAATACCCAGGACTGAGCTCCTTTAGAATGGACTGGTTGGATCTCCTTGCAGTCCAAGGGACTCTCAAGAGTCTTCTCCAACACCACAGTTCAAAAGCATCAATTCTTTGCCACTCAGCTTTCTTCACAGTCCAACTCTCACATCCATACATGACCACTGGAAAAACCATAGCCTTGACTAGACGGACCTTTGTTGGCAAAGTAATGTCTCTGCTTTTGAATACGCTATCTAGGTTGGTCATAATTTTCCTTCGAAGAAGTAAGCATCTTTTAATTTCATGGCTGTGGTCACCATCTGCAGTGATTTTGGAGCCCAAAAATATAAAGTCTGACACTGTTTCCCCATCTATCTGCCATGAAGTGATGGGACCAGATGCCATGATCTTCGTTTTCTGAATGTTGAGTTTTAAGCCAACTTTTTCACTCTCCTCTTTCACCTTCATCCCCAGGACTTAATAATTTTGTAACTAGAAGTTTGTACCTTTGGACCATCATCACATAGTTTACCCATCCCCACTCCCTTCTCTGTTTCAAGTTTCATTTGTATTTTCTAGAAAGGGGAAAAAAAAGTGAAGATGCCCTTTGAACTCTTGTAGATGGGTCAGTTCCACTGGATAGGGAGAAGCATACTTGGATGTGAATCAAGCCAGCTATCTGGTTGAAGAAGGACAGCTGCTATGGGTGGCCCTGGTTGGACCAGAACTGCTCCCATCAGGATTATGATTTTACCCAGAACAGTAAAGAAGCTTGTCCCCAGTGGAGCTTGCGAAGGCTGCTGCTTCCTGCGAGGGTGTGGCTCCTTCCCCCAAGGTCGTCCTCACCAGACACTGCCTTTATCCTAGCATCTGTCACTCTCCCCACGTCATCTTCCACAATCACCACCACAGTGGAGCCTCAGCACACACAGAGACTCAATTAAAGGCTGTTCCAAAGGCTGCCTTTGCCCACTTCTTTCATCTCATCCTGTGATAAATGCTCCAAACAAACAAGATGCTGAGAAAGGAGTAGGATCTTTGGCAGAACACAAGCGAGGGTTTGTGTCCGACCATTTTTCCCCTTGATCCGAGACCTCAGACGAGTTATTTCACACGACTGACTCGTCATTTCTCCATTTGAAAATCGAGGATTAGACTAGTCTAGCTCGCAGAGTCTTTGTGAGGGTTTAATGAAGTGATTTATGTGAACGCACACTGCCTAACCTCTGATGACTGCTGCGCAAATGTCAGTTCTCCCCCTGGGTCCCTCCCACCCGCCTCCCGGTGCCTCTGTCTCTGTCTCCTTCCCCGATTCCTCCATCCTTCCCGCCAGAACTCTCCCCCGCCTCCTCCCTGGGGCTCCTGTCTTTCCACCTTCCCCTCCGTCTCTCCCTCACCCTCCCCACGCATCCCAGGCTCACTTCTGGAACCTGAGCCCCTTTTGACAACTCTCTCCGCAAAGGTCACGATGCAGCTTTTACACTATGTCCCCCAACAGCCCACTTCTCACGGTATTTACCATCATGTCAACATCTACCTTAAAAAAACATCACTGAGGAGACGCCAGGGGAAAAACATACTCTGTGTTCCTGCCGTCTTAGCCCCAACCCGTGTGGCTTCTGATTTATCTAAATTTTAGCAAGCAAAGCCTTTTAAAAAAAAACCTTAATACAATTACCGGAAGATGCAAGACTTGTATTCACTGATGTGAGCATGCTACATAAGCACATACTTTTCTTGCCCTCAAGTTTCTCTGTGGAAGTTTGTGGTTGCTTCAGAAGCCACGCACACGCACACGCACGCACACGCGTGCACACGTGCACATGCACGCACACGCATGCGCACACGCACACACACACAAGAGTCGGGGCCACCACCCTGGGTCACAGAAGACCTGGGCTGTGTCAGCCACAAGGCCGCGAGCTTTCTGGCAAGCGGTCGAGCCCCTTGGCTGCCTGCAGAGAGGGCGCGCTGTCGGCCACTAGACGCAGGTGCCTCCAGAGCCCCTCCTGGACTCCCTGGGGGAGCATGACTCCCGCCAGGGGAGCCACCAACCGTCTCGCCTGCAGCGAGGCCTGAGAGGAACCGCCCCGGGGGTGGCCTCGTGCAGCAGAGCCCCGAACAGAGAGCTCCTGGAAGGCCTGCCACAGCTGAGCCGGGCAGAGGCCACACCTCCACACCTGGGGTTTCAGGGGATGAAAGAGCCGAACCTTCTAGAAAAAGCAGCGAGGCGAGCAGGACGGGGGTCTGTGGGCAAAGCCAGGCCTCCGCAGGCCCTGCTGCCTCAGGCGTCTCTCCCTTCTGTGGAGACGAGAGTCTGTGTATGAAATGATGTCAGTGCTGACTCTAGGGCTCTCCTTTTTTTCTTTACAGTTGATAGAAATTGTACATCCATATGTGATGTATTTGAGTATGACAGAAAATTAAATGGAAGGAAATAAAGACTTGAAAGTGTGTCTGTCCATGTTTTTCATTTTTGTGAGAAACCAATATACTCCCTTGATCTAGTTGCTAAGTCGTATCGGACTCTTGCGACCCCATGGACTGTGTAGCCCGCAGGCTCCCGCCTGTGGGATTCTCCAGGCAGGAATCCTGGAGTGGGGTGCCATGCCTCTTCCAATATACTTCCTTGATCTAGTCGCTAAGTCATATCTGACTCTTGAGACCCCATGGACTGCGTAGCCCACAGGGTCCTCTGTCCGTGGGATTCTCCAGGCAGGAATGCTGGAGTGGGGTGCCATGCCTCCTCCAGTATACTCCCTTGATGGGACCCCTTTTTGGCTAAGAACTCCCTCCGGGGTAGAGAGCGTGCTATGCCTTTGCTTTCAGTGGTGAATGTTCCACCGGGCTGAGGCCCCTGCACTCAGCGGCAGTCTCTTCTTCAGGAGGGTTCACCTGTCCTGAGGAGGAATCACTCCTGAACTGGGCGTGCGGGTCACGCTAACTGCTGCTGAAGAAGAGGCTTAGCTCAGCCCCGGTCCTCAGGGGCTGCTGAGTCCTTCAGGGGGCTGCAGCCGCGTGGCCGCCCCGTGTTGGGGTCCCTTGCTGTGACCGGCTGCGGCG
Source organism: Bubalus kerabau (assembly GCF_029407905.1). Classification (NCBI taxonomy): domain Eukaryota; kingdom Metazoa; phylum Chordata; class Mammalia; order Artiodactyla; family Bovidae; genus Bubalus; species Bubalus kerabau. The sequence continues at coordinate 203,135,795 of NC_073625.1, forward strand.
TCCAGGAGCCCTCAGTGGACATGCAGATCCCTGAAAGTCGCCATGGTAACTGACCCATTCCCCGCAATGCGTCCTGACTGTTCTTCCTGCTCCAATCAGGCAGAAAAAAAAATCAGACTGTCATCTCTGGTTTCTAACTGAAAAGACATTTGAGCCCTGCGCCAGGGTCACTGCGTATATCTCTTGTTAGCTTGTTCAGAACCTGCATCCACAGAACAAGGATAAAAGACATTTCTGATTCTTGGTTCTCAAAGTGTGGTCTGTGGAACAGCCACAACAACTTCATCTGGAAGCTGGTTAAAAATGCAGGTTTTGGATTCCGGCCCGGAGCTGTTGAATCAGTGTCTGCATTTTAACAAGATCCTCAGGTTTACCTGTTACACTGTTTTTTAGGAACACTGGATACACACTGGTTCTTGACTCTGACTACCCGTGAGAATTACATACACAGCTTTTAAAAGCCAGATTCCCGGCCCTAACCTCAAAGACTTAGGTTTAGTTTGCCTGAGAGGACGCCAAGCACTGGAAATGTTTACTGCCTCTCAGGCGGCTGCACACTGCTCCGGAACAGCGGCTCTTAAAATGTGGTCCCTGAGCCGAAGCATCAGTGTCGCTGAGAACTGGTGAGAAGTGCACATTCTCAGGCCCCAACCTGAGGTTACAGTCGGAAACCTGGGGGCGGGGGTGGCGTGGACCCCAGGGGTTCAAGATGATTCTGATGCCGCTAAAATCTGAGACCAGCCCAGGCTGAGGCAGGTCTCAAGCAGGTGAAACTCGGGCTGTAATAACACACTGTTATATGGCACATGTTTAATAACATATACATCAGTGTCAACCTTCTTCTAGGAGACTCAGCATTTTCTATTTCAAATCTTCCTCTGTGTTTTAAAATCATACTGATGGACACAGAAAACAAACTTAAGCTTACCAAAAGGGAAAGGGTGGGGAAGGGAACATTAGGAGTTTGGGATTAAAGCATACATACTATTAACACTAAATATAAAATAAAAAACCAACAAGGACCTACTATATAGCAAAGAGAACTGTATTTAGCATCTTATAGTAACCTATAATGGAAAGGAATATAAAAATAATATATATATGTATGAATCACTTTGCTGTACACCTGAAACTAACCCAACATTGTAAATCAACTAATTTCAATAAAAAAAATTTTAAAGATAGAGAATTGAAAAGAAAAATAAATAAAACCAAACCGATAGATGAACATATCACTTTCTGATTAGAATCAGTTCAGTTCAGTCGCTCAGTCGTGTCCGACTCTTTGCAACCCCATGAATCGCAGCATGCCAGGCCTCCCTGTCCATCACCAACTCCCGGAGTTCACTCAGACTCACATCCATCGAGTCAGTGATGCCATCCAGCCATCTCATTCTCTGTCGTCCCCTTCTCCTCCTGCCCCCAATTCCTCCCAGCATCAGAATCTTTTCCAATGAGTCAACTCTTCATATGAGGTGGCCAAAGTACTGGAGTTTCAGCTTTAGCATCATTCCTTCCAAAGAAATCCCAGGGCTGATCTCCTTCAGAATGGACTGGTTGGATCTCCTTGCAGTCCAAAGGACTCTCTCAAAAGTCTTCTCCAACACCATTGTTCAAAAGCATCAATTCTTCGGTGCTCAGCTTTCTTCACAGTCCAACTCTCACATCCATACATGACCACAGGAAAAACCATAGCCTTGACTATGTTGACTTTGTTGGCAAAGTAATGTCTCTGCTTTTGAATATGCTATCTAGGTTGGTCGTAACTTTCCTTCCAAGGAGTAAGCGTCTTTTAATTTCATGGCTGAAGTCACCATCTGCAGTGATTCTAGAGCCCAAAAAAACAAAGTCTGACACTGTTTCCACTGTTTCCCCATCTATTTCCCATGAAGTGATGGGACAAGATGCCATGAGCTTCATCTTCTGAATGTTGAGCTTTAAGCCAACTTTTTCACTGTCCTCTTTCACTTTCATTAGGAGGCTTTTTAGTTCCTCTTCACTTTCTGCCATAAGGGTGGTGTCATCTGCATATCTGAGGTTATTGATATTTCTCCTGGCAATCTTGATTCCAGCTTGTGCTTCCTCCAGCCCAGCGTTTCTCATGATGTACTCTGCATATAAGTTAAATAAGCAGGGTGACAATATACAGCCTTGCTGTATATTGTCTATTATTGTCTGATTAGAATAGGCTCTCTTCATTCCCATTTCCTATTTCTACTGTTTAGCCTAATGATATCCTTGTGAAAAATTGTATTCCTGGGAGAGCATCAGTGCATCTGTTTCATAAGGTCTGCTTTGGGGAAAGATGCTGGTTCACTAGAAGCATGGCCTGAAAGAGAAGCTTCCCCACAAGACGACAGACAGCACGTACCAGGGAAAACCAACCCCATGTCTTTCTTAGTGTTAGTTACAGAGATTGTGATACACGAAACAGAAGTCAAGGCTTCATCTGTCAACACAGAGCCAGCCGCACGTGTAAGCCACAAGAGCGACTTCATGCTGTTTTGATCACATTCATAGAAAATAACTAACAACCTATAATCTGACGTGGAGAGGTGGTACCTACTGACCGGGAACTATCACATACAGAAGAATGAGAAGGTAAAGTTTTCTGTTATCAGAAATAAAGTGAAAATGAAAGTCGCTCAGTAGTGTCCGACTCTTTGTGGCCATAGACTATACAGTCCATGGGATTCTCCAGCTCCAAGGGAGCTTCCCAACCCAGGGATCGAACTCAGGTCTCCCACATTGCAGGCAGACTCTTTACCAGCTGAGCCACCAGGGAAGCCCCAGAACACTGGAGTGGGTAGCCTTTCCCTTCTCCAAGGGAGCTTCTCAACCCAGGGATTGAACCCAGGTCTCCCGCATTGCAGGCGGATTCTTTACCAGCTGAACCACCAGAGAAGCCCAAGAATACTGGAGTGGGTAGCCTATCCCATTTCCACGGGATCTCCCCAACCAGGAAATGAACCGGGGTCTCCTGCATTGCAGGAGGATTCTTTACCAGCTGAGCCATCAGGGAAGCCCATATTTATTCTCACGATGCCCATGCGGCAGCTGTGGGAAACCTTTACAGAGCTTCACTGTTGACATTAAACACCCAGCATAGAGTAATATATTATCACAGTAAATTCCCACCTGCTTGAGACCTGCTTCAGCCTGGGTTGGTTGCTTTGTCGTCCAGACTAGAGCAACCACCAGCCGTCGCTGGGGTCCACCGCTGGGATTTCGGACTCTGGACGCCTGGGGTGGGGCCTGGGATTGGGGTTTCTAACGAGTTCTCAGTGACGCTGATCCTCCTGGTCAGGGGACGGCATTTCCAGAACTGCTGTTTCTGAGCAGTGTGTTTTCACTTGTAAACGAGTCAATTTTATCTTTATATATGGGACACCTGTATTCTAGACTAAGAAGTCTGAATTTATCTAATACCTTTACAGAGATACATGCTGAAGGACATGTAAATAACAAGACCGGGGCTGCGATGAGCTGAGCTTTTAGCTCCTCTTTGTGCATTTTTGACTTTGGACATGATCACTAAATCCTCAAACTCGTCCTTCCCTCATCTCTGAGATGCACTGTGTTCATTTGAGAACTAGGAGCCTGTCCTATAGTTTACTTGGGTGTGACTTCAGGAGACACTGGTAGGGAAATAAGTCAAGGAGGGAAAGGAGGTCCATAGAAGGTGCATTTCTAACTACTTTGTATTGGATCATAGTGGATTAACAATGTTGTGTTTGTTTCTGCTGCACAGCAAAGTGAATCAGTTATATGTCTACTTTTCTTTAGATTATTTTTGTATATAGGCCATTACAGAGTATTCAGAAGCATTCCCTCTGCTATATAATAGGTCCTTATTAGTTATGTATTTTTTATATAGTAGTGCATATATGTCAATCTAATTACCCTAACTGGCACCCCAGCCTTCTTCTCTGGTAACCATAAATTTGTTCCCTATAGCTGGGAGTCTATATTTTGTAAATAATTTCATTTGTATCATTTTTTTAGATTCTTCATGTAAGTGATACATTTGTCTTTCTCTGTCCGACTTACTTCTCTTAGTATGATAATCTCCAGGCCCATTCATGTTGCTGCAAAAGGCATTATTTCATTCCTTTTACGGCTGAGTAGTATATTCCATTGTATATGTCTACCACATCTTGCTTACCCATTCCTCTGTTGATGGACATTCAGGTTGCTCCCATGTTCTGGCTATTATAATACTGCAATGAACACTGGGGTGTTTCCTTGTGAACCATGTTTTTCTGAAGATATAAAAGATGCATTGTTGGGCAGATCATCTCTCTGAGCAGCTGAGGACCGATAGCCTAGAGGAGCTCTGGGAGACACTGTAAGCATGACCGTAAGTTGTACCATCTGAGGAGGAAGAAGCTGGTGTCTTCATCCTCCAGCTCTCAGCGGCCAATGGCTGCAGGAGGCTTGCAGACATGCTACCCCCACAGCAAGCCCCGCATGCAAAGACAAAGCCTTAGGATCAGATGCTTGCAGTCGACTCCTGGGGCAGGGAGTGGAATGGTGTGTGACGGCAGAGATGGGCAGGACAACAGGAGCATCTGCTACCAGGGGTGTGTATCAAGTCAGTCAAGGGACAGATGCGTGGAACAGGAAACACTTAAAGAATTAGCAATTACTTGTGGAGTATTAGCTCCTGTGAAGAGAAGAACGAGAAGGCTAAGGAATACCCTACAGTGGAGGAAGACGCTCCAAGGAAGGAAAAAATTTGGAAGAAGCATTCCTCAAGATAGGAGCCAGACTTGGTTGAAGAAGGTGGCGATGGAGCCCACTGAATAGCAGAGAGGTTTGCTTGATTGCCTGGACCAGAAATGGCGAGTCTCTGGCCTGAGGCTGGAGGGCAACGAAATGCACGTGAGGGCTACAGAAAGCCCCCGCTTGGGGTGGGCCAGGTGGATCAAGGCTGGTGCCATAAATGGCAAGCCTGAACGCGAGTGTCCCTGGGCGCCTCACATACTGCAGGTCACTTTATACCACAGGAACCACCCAAGAAGCAACCCACAGAGCCAGAAGGAGAAGCCCCCCTTTTCTTCTGCAGCATCTGCAGTGAGGGGTGGATTTCCAGGTGAAAGATGATCACACAAGGTAACACTATTCACCTAAGATCATTCTGTGTGAAGTAAATGAAACGGCAAGCATTAAGATTCCTTTTTAAACTGTAAAGTTCTCCTTTATAGTATTTTCCTAGTGTGTTTTCATTCAAAAACATCATCCAAATCACTGCTTGGAATAAAGGGTTTTTTTCATCGATACCACTAATTTATTGTTCTATGTAAAGAAACCTGTATTGTATGGAGTTCTTAACAGGATTTGTAGTCTATGTAAGAATGTTGTGAATTGACTCCTGGGTTCATACACATCTTCTTGGGTGGCCTAAAATTCCTATAATGGGAGCAAGTCTTTTCTGTACAATTGATATGTGCGATAGATTCATTTTAATCCATAGAAGAGAAGGCTCGACCATGTCTTATTTCTTTTACAGCAAATGTTCTCAGGCAGCAGCAGCAGTAAGTCATATGGCTGGGGTACAGGGTGAGTGAGCCATCACTGAATAGCTAGAAGGTCATTGCTTCCTCCCCGCAAAGACCCCCTGGAAACTGCACGTCTGCTTACCCTGGTTAGCGTAGTCAGTCAGGGTTCAGCAGGGCACCAAGTCGAAATCCTCTGATAGAGCACACTCCTACCCTCCTCGCTAGTGTGAGGATGTGACTGTCCACTAAAATGTCACCTTGAGATGTCTTTATCACACACACATCCAATTAATTAACCTTTCCACTAAATGAATTAGTCCCTTGACCTATTAATATGCTTCTGGCTATTAATTCATTGTTTTCTTTCAATTACCATCCATCTTCATAGTCACTCATAATTCTTAAAAATAGAAAATAACCTGTCTTAGGGAATGCTGGCTGGTCAGAGCATCCTTCTTTCTTCCTCCTCCTTCTGGCTTCATGAAACTTCAAAGACAACCAAAGGGATACATTCCCGTAACGTCATAACTCACAGAAGCCAAGGACCACACAGGGGCTCAGGAGAGTTGAGAGACAGGTCCACGGCAGAGCAACCGGGATTCTGAAGGAAAATATAAGCCAGGTGGTCAGAGTTGCTCGATGCACACTGGCCAAGGCCAGTGTTGAACTAAATTGGGCCAGGTTGCAGCTGAAACATTTCGCATTTAAGATCCTCCGATCATGAAGAAAGAAAAATAAGGTTAAGGGAAAAATTCCAAGGGCCTTTTGGACTCTAGTCTATGTGACCCACACTAGGGTTGATTGTCCACAGAGGCATGGAAATGGGGAGTCTGGACAAGAGTGAGAAATGATTTGGTAAGTATTCAAGCAGCTCATCCCGTAAATCACAAATCTTAGGGAAAATGACTTTTAGAACCACCAGGGAGAACTTCACCCCTCCTTCTTCTGATGCCAGGACTGATTCTGGGCCGGTTAATTCACGTCACTCTGGTGTTCAGCAGATCGGCTGGAGCAGGAGAAAGCAGTGAGATAAAGTGGAGAGAGATGAAAAGGAGCGGACACGGGGCCTCTGCCCCAGTCCACGGCTCAGTCACCACAGATCTGGGGTTCGCATCAGTGGACCTCCTTCTTGGGTTTCACTGCCCTTCTTCCAAAGTCTGCCTTTCATTTCCACCTTTTTTCTTTTCTTTTCATATCAACCCACACACATGTGTGCTCAGCTGCTTTAGTTGTGTGTGCCCTGACTCTGCGATCCCATGGACTGTGGCCCACCAGGGATGTCCATGGGATTCTCAGGAAAGAACACTGGAGTGGGTTGCCATGGCATCCTCCAGGGGGCCTTCCCGACACAGGGACTGAGCTCACATCTCTTTCTTCTCCCACAGTGGCAGGTGGGTTCCTTAGCGCTGGAGCCCCCTGGGAGGCCCCTTCATATTAACCTAAGATGACGGGATCAACCATCTGTTCTATGCCACGTACTTTAAACATGTGCTCCTTTAATACTCCCCAAAACTGCACAAAACACACTCTCTTCTCCCTTTATCACAAATAAGGAAGCAGAAGCTGAGAAAGCAACAAACAGGAAATACAGTCCTTTCTCTTACAGTTCTCTCAAACTCCACCCCGGACTTATATAAGCACAGACTTAACCCTCTCATGAACCTGAAGTTGGAAAACAAATCTCATTAATAAGCACATATAATTGTATCATCCCTTAAACGTGTGAGTGCTTTTATTGGAGTCTCTTGACAAACCTGTTATATCGTCAGGGCATATGATATTTGTTGTTATTTGGTCACTAAGTCGTATCTGACTCTTTGCAACCCCGAGGACTGCAGCGCACCAGCCCCCCCGTCCTTCACTATCTTGCGGAGTTTGCTCACACTCAACGTCCATGGAGTCGGTGATGCTATGATATGAAGCTTATTTTATAGATGAGGATATTGAGGCAAGAGTCTAAATCTGAAAGAAATGAAAACAGCTGATATTTAACAAACGCTTACAAGGTCACAGGCACTCTACTCAGAGTTTTAAATATCAATTCACTTTGTACTAATAATACAGTAAGCCCCTACATATGAAGCTTCACGTCACAAGCTTTCAGAGATGCAAATGTGAACATAGCCTCTGTCTAGCAGCTGTTGTACTTCTGTGCTTTTCAAGGTCCTGTGCTATTTGTGTTTGCTTGTTTCTTATGTCTCATTTGTGTGAAGCTTTATAAACCTATTGCAGTACAGCGCTAGCTAGCAGACTGCGTTAGTTGGGTCCCTAGGGGGACTTTGCTGCCTTTCAGATGAATTGGACATAGGCATGCGCTCTCAGAACAGCGCTCATTCGTGTGTGGGGACTTCTGCAATCCTAACAGAGGGTTAGTGCTGTTCTCTATATCTCATAGCTAGGAAAATGAGGATGCTGCTGCTGCTAAGTCACTTCAGTCGTGTCCAACTCTGTGTGACCCCATAGACGGCAGCCCACCAGGCTCCCCCGTCCCTGGAATTCTCCAGGCAAGAACACTGGAGTGGGTTGCCATTTCCTTCTCCAATGCATGAAAGTGAAAAGTGAAGCCGCTCAGTCATGTCCGACTCTTAGCGACCCCATGGACTGCAGCCTACCAGGCTCCTCCGTCCATGGGATTTTCCAGGCAAGAGTACTGGAGTGGGGTGCCATTGCCTTCTCCAGGAAAATGAGGATAAAAGAAGATAAATAATCTACCCAAAGTCATGCTTTTAGTGAAAGATTAAACCAGAATTTAAACCAAGTTCCATGGGTTCCAGAATCCTTGCTGTTCCTCTTAGCTATATTATAGTCCACTTTTGTGCTTTTTTTATTGGGCTTCCCTAGTGGTTCAGATGGTAAAGAATCTACCTCCAATGCAAGAGACCTGGGTTTGATCCCTGGGTTGGGAAGGTTCCCTAGAGTAGAACATGGCTATCCATTCCAGTATCCTTGTCTGGGAAATCCCGTGGACAGGGGAGCCTGGTGGACTAAAGTCCATGGGGTCACAAAGAGCTGGACACGACTGAGTGACGCTTTCACTTTTCCTTACCTCAGTGCCTCCTGAGTTGTAAGGCATTCCAGGACAGCCAGTCTTTCAGCAGATGTGTAGTCCCAACACAGCAACCTGGTCAGGGCCTGGCATGAAATGATTGCTGTGAAAATGTGACTGAAAGACCATGTAACCTAAAAAACAACAGTCATTTGCATGAGAAAGATTGTTCATTTCAGGGCTTCACCTGACACAGCATTCAAAGCAAATAACTGAAATGGCATTTAAATCAGCCACTGCTTCCAGGTCCCCCATCAGCTGTGCAGCAAAGGCAGGACGTAAAAGGATTTTTTTTTTCTTTTTGCCATGGTCTGTGGGATCTTAATTCCCTGATCAAGAATTGAAGCTGAGACTTCGGCAGTGAAAGCTCTGAATCCTACCCACTGGGCCACCAGGGAGTTCCCGTAACTAGGATATGATATGGTGCAGTCTATGCTCCAAACTGGAACCCAGAGATGGGCAGGATCTCCACACATTCCACACAATTTTCTTAACCATAAACAACCTCTTTCCTCAGGAAAAAATCTGAAGTCCCCCTTACTCTGTCAAATTTCCTCTCTAGAAATTAAAAAAATTTAGCTGTTTGTCTTTCAGTAAATGAATATTTCAGCAAGTGAATTATCCCTTCTGATTTTAAGGCAATAGCAGAGTCGCTGCACTGTGGCCTCTCTCTTTAAGGCAGCTTGGCTATCTGCGGGTACTAATTACCCTGCAAATCAGTAACCAGCATACTTAGCATTGCCACGCTTCGCAGGCGGTGCTAGTGGCCAAGAACCCGCCTGCCAATGCAGAGACTCCAGTTCAATCCCTGGGTTGGGAAGATCCCTTGGAGGAGGGCAGGGCACCCCACTCCAGCATTCTTGCCTGGAGAATCCCATGGACAGACGAGCCTGGTAGGCTGCAGTCTATGCAGCTGCACAAAGTCAGACACAGCTGAAGCCACTGAGCAGCCCCGGAGGTGTTTAGCATTACCAGCCTTATTAAAAAAAAAAAAGAGTCAAAGGAAATGGCACCTTTTCTTAAGGTTTAAGATCTTTGAACAGCCCAAGTCAATGGCTCAGACACTGCTAGTGATAAACAAAAGAACTGAAATACACCCAAACAGTTTTATTCCTCCATCAAAAGCAACATGGCAAGACATTCACACATGAACATCCAAGACAGGTACATACCTTTCCCTCCAGTCTCTCACTAAAACGGACAAGTTAACTGTGACCCTTGCCCCAGTTGCACTATTCTGGGTAAACATGCACCTTTTTTTTTTTTTTTGAGGACCCAAATTCTTTTTTTTTTTTTTTTTTAATTTGGCTGTGCCAGGTCTCCGCCGCGGCATGCGGGATCTTTCAGCTGCGGCACGCAGCATCTAGTTCCTTGACCAGGGCCCCCTGCACTGGGAGCGCAGAGTCTGAAGCCCTGGGAGACTTAACCACCAGTGAAGTCTCGAGGACACCAAATTCTTATGATTAATGCTAGAGCTTTCTGTTGGAACCAAGCCCTTTTCATCTGCCAAGCTCGAGACTTAGCAACAGCGTCTCTGCCCTTCCTTCCCTCCCCTCCTCCACGTCCCTCCTCCCCTTGACTCCGCCCCGCCCTCTACGCTGAAATATCAACACAAGGGAGTTGGCTTAAATGCGAGAGAAAATATTTCCGTCATCTGTTCGGAGACCTCTGCCAAATATCAAGGTTGTTGACCCACGCGAAGTGTAAATATACTTTGAAAACCACGTGTCAAGGGACCTCAGCTTACCTTATCCACCGGGCCGCTCAGAAGTACGCCGCTCGGAGAGGGGGCTACGCCAGAAGCCGCCGAGCGGCTGCTTCCTTATGGCCCTGGAATAGGGATGATTTGCTGGCTGTGATTCATTTATTGGAAAACAAACTGCTAAACCTTTTATTCGTAGGGAGGAAATTTGACAGAGCAAGTGGGACTTCAGGCTTGTCCTAAGATAACACCAAGGTTAGTTTTCAGGAATCGTGCGGACCCCCATCTTTGCTACCAGTATGTGGGCTGCTAAGTCACTTCAGTCGTGTCCGACTCTGTGCGACCCCAGAGACGGCAGCCCACCAGGCTCCCCCGTCCCTGGGATTCTCCAGGCAAGAACACTGGAGTGGGTTGCCATTTCCTTCTCCAATGCAGGAAAGTGAAAAGTGAAAGTGAAGTGGCTCAGTCGTGTCCGACTCTGTGCGACCCCATGGACTGCAGCCCACCAGGCTCCTCCATCCATGGGATTTTCCAGGCAAGAGTACAGGAGTGGGGTGCAGAGGAATGTAAAAGGCAGCTTCGCATTGGTCCAGTGGTCCCTGTCTCCTGGTGCTCACGCCCTCGTGTGATCTCCCCTTGAGTGTGTGCTGGACCTAACAGCGTACAGCCAAAGGGATGCAATATTCCTACCTCTGTGGTTGTGGTTTAGTCGCGAAGCTGCATTTGACTCTTTTCCAGCCCCATAGACTGCAGCCCCACAGACTCATCTGGGGCAACGGAAGACCGTGACACTTCCGGTTTCGGGTCTTCTCCTTTACTTACTGTGATGAAAGCGCCTCCAGGCAAGGACTGAGGGCAACTAGGAACTGATGCCTTCAGCCCAACAGCCCACAGAGAACGGAATCTTGCCAACCACCACTGAGTGAGCTTGGAAGCCAGTTTTACCCCAGTTGAACTTGGAGTTGAACCTTGCAGCCTCTGCCTACACCGCCACGGAAGCCTTGCAAAAGACCCTGCTGAGCGAGAGACCCAGCTGCCACACAACCTGTGAGATAATATACATGTATTGTCTCATGCCAATAATTTTGGAAAAATTTGTTATACAGCAACAGAGAAGTAATATAATAAGAATTAGGGCATATGCCCTTACACTGAACAGAAGCCCTAATGTCCTTTCTCAATATAAACGTAGCTGCCCCCAAACCCCAAGTGTTTCATGGTCATGGGATTGCTTGGTGAGCATGAGGAAAGGTGAATAGGAGTTCATTCACCTTAAAAGCTCTTTCATCCAGAGTTGAATAGCAGTTAATCTAACGATTTAAAAAGACTATTCTTTCCTTTAACAGGACGGGAAGGCACTTGTGAGCTTTGGCCTTTCAGACTACACAGGTCTTCTCTTGACCATCCAGTTACAATTCCTGCCTCCTACAGTCATCTCCCAACTCACGACCCTCTGACCGCACTGATTGGCTTGCATCGTTTCCAAGTCTCAAGCAGATGGTTCTACTGTCCACCCAATACTGACAGCTCAATCTTGTCCCAGCAACTACAGTACTGTTAGCTCAAGCTTGTGCATGAGCGAATCTGGAAAAGGTCTCATGACACGTAAGTGGAAGAGCCAAGAGTGGAATCTCGTCTCAAGGGCTCATCTCTAGGGCCACCCAGTTGCTCAGTACCATTGCTTCTTGATTCTTTGTGGAAATATCAATTCCAAGACTTGCACGCTGACTAATGCTCGCAGCTCCCACTCTACCTGCTTCTGCACTGAGATCCCGTTCTGCTTGATGCCAGCTTTTTGCCTTTTGGGGTTATGTAGTCCCTCTCCCCAGCTCTGTGTCTTCCAGAGTTCATTATGATCTCTTCCTCAGACTCTTAGAATCTTAGGCCTTTCCCCAAATGTTCTCTCTTGCCTCCTTGAAAGGCTTAGAAGAGGCATGAAATCGTGCCTTCTTGGGTTCTAGTTCTACCATTTACCAAATGTGTGAAATTTGAGAAAATTACACTAATATCTCTGGTTTTCAGTTTCCTAATAGTTTCTGAAAAAATGAAATAGTCATGTGTGTTTTCATAATTAAGTGAGATGCTGGATACAGGACATCAGCACAGAGGCTGCCACACTGAGGTGCTCAGCAGCTCTTAGCCCTCTCCTACCTGTCTGTTCTGTTACCCACCCCCCGGTCGTCTTTTCTGTGTAAATGGAAAGGAGTGGACTATTTTTCCTGGCTAGCAGACCCAGCATCAACTGAGTATTATTAAGATGCTTAAAACGCATGCATTCTTGCGTATGTTCATTCTGCCTGTGGTGTTGCTGGCCTGTTGTTACAGTTCCTTTCGGCATCCCCATGCAGCATGCCACACCTCACGTTAGGCACCAGGCACCGTTCAGGGTTGCTGGGGTAGGGGGTGTCGGTGATGGTGATATTAAATCCCAAGTCATTGTGAATGTTGGTCTCCAGGTAAATCTGCAGATAATCCCATGAGTTCATCTGCGTCTAAGAAGTGTTGTAACCCCTGACAAAAATCCCCAAAGCCCAAAGACGGTCAATATCAGATCATGAATCTGATGGTATGTGACTGACTCTTTCTTGGTGTGTGCCCTCTTCTGAGTCTGTTCCTCCCAACTGAAATTTCACATTATACAGAATCAGAAAGGCCCTTCATAGACCTTCCCTGAGCTCAGTCTTTGCACTTCAAGCCATGTGATAATCGGCCTATGTTTGTTTCCAAAAAGCTGTTTATCCGTGATTGTATTTTCAGATTTTTCTGATTAGTTTCTGCTTTTTCTCTGTACTAGGGGAACATAGCCTCCAGTTTTTGCATGAAACTGTATTCTGAGCTTTAAAGTATGGATACCTTTCCATTTTACTGATGCCTTTAGCCTAGGATGCATAACAGGTGCTGGGCTCACGGGAGAATCAGAAAGGAGTTAACAGGTAGTCTGGCAATGACTGACCACAGCCAGGTTGAAGCCCCACCCAGGGCAAACTTTCCTTCTGTATCTTCAAGATCTCCCGCTCTCTTTTCAATGATTTCTTACCCAAATGAAACAAGTGGATTTCTTATATTTAGGACAAGGTTTCAAGCTTTAAGTTAAGGAATGTAAGAGGTGCTGGAATTCCCTCTTAAAATTTGTGTGTGAAAAGGAAGCCACCATCATCTTTCTTTATTCTCTTCCCACTTAAATCATTGTTATTTTTTATAACCTGCGAGCAGAAGCCGGACTAGATTCTACTACAATTTTAATATGAAACTGGCGTTTCATATGGGAATTCAGCCTTCAGGTCCCAGCTCAAATGCCACTTTTTTAGGTTTATACTCTGAGAGTGTTTTGAGATTTTATTTTCTTTTTTAAAAAGTTATTCTATTTTAATAATTAAATTCATAAAATGTTTAATACCTTAATGCCAAAGTCTTAACCTATAAATGATTGTAAACCATTCTTAAAATGTGCTTAATACTCATGGCTGCCTATTTCCATGAATAAAGATAGTAAGAAACTTAAAGTCAACACCATTTTCTAGTTTTTAAGTCCACCATATGTGTTTTAGGCGTGAAAAACTAGCTTGATGTAGTGAAGAAAGAAAAAAAAAGAATTAAAGGTAATTGAGGCTTTTTTCCCCTCTTCTAAATTGCTATGAGATTTCCTTTTACAGATTTTAAAGTTAAAATGTATGCTATTTATTTGATTAATGTCTTCTACTTAGACTATAAACTTTTTGAGAGTAAGCACTTTACCTTTCTCATCAGTATTTCTGCAAAGAACACAGAAATTAATACACGTTTGTCTAATGAGTGAACAAATGAAGGAATGACTGCATGGATGAAGAGGCGCTGGGGTCAGATTCTCTGCGTGACAAGCTGTGTCCGTAAGAAGTCTCGTTGACACCCGGCCAGTCTCTGACTTGCATCCCCTACGTGTGTCGTGTCTACCGCTTCGTAAGGTAGTGGATCTTCCTGTAGACGAACTTTGAATTCTTTAAGCACCCTTGAAATCCCTAACAGTGTAACTACTCTGCTAGGTCCAAGCACGTCCAATCTCTAGCTTCCTCAGATTCTTCAGGTACTGGCTAAGAGACCACTATCAACATCCAGAACTTCTAGGCTTCTTATCTAAACACCACGAAGTTATATGCATTGGGTCAGAGTGTCCCCAAAACCGGAAAGCAATCTTGGACCTAGCACTCAGCCATACTTGAATACAGAGGAAAGCAGTGAAGGGTAGGGGTGGGGGAAGGCGGGAAGTGAAAGAGAAAGAGAGCAGGAAAGAGCATTTTTTTTTAATACAACCTTTGGAAGTAGCAAAAATAATAATCCTTAGGTAACTATATCATTCTACAATTAACAAAGACTTATAGCACATTTCTCAAAGCTCATGTTTCTAAAGCTGATAAGCAGATTGCTGAGACAGTGATATTTCCTCTTATGCTTCAATATGTTACTACTGGGAGCAGAGTATAACTTGTGTTTATGTTTAATTTAAGTTTCTACCTTTTATCTGTCAGGGGAAATTTGAATAAGGATACAGTGGTTTAGAATACCTCAAAGTTTCTCAGTTGTAGCTCGGCATGCAGGTATAATTAGTGGTGGGAATGGAAATTCCCTACTCTGGGGATTCTGGCTTTATTGCTATTAAATCTTGTGCACTGAAGGTCTTGGAACCACATGTTCCACGTCCCCCTCTGATTCTGTCCCTATTTCTGCTTCTGAGTAGATTTCCTCCAAGAACAAAATCATATGATGTAGAAGCTCCTGTTGCCATAGCAGCTAAAATGTTCAGTTGTTCTCTCCTCCTCTCAGAGATCTTAATCCATTCAGTGCCTGTCTTGGGGTTAGAACATAGCAGCTAGGCTAGGATTAGCCATAGATACTCTCTTAACCACTGAGATTAAGCTTCTGTGAGAATTCACAGGCTGTTGCTATTGCAAATCATCCTCAAGCCACTTGCAGCGTGAAAAAGAATCAACCAAATGATTGACTGATGGTTCTCGAGTAATACCATCTGTCTAGGGGCTCTCCTGAGAGAGAACAAAGAAGGCTAATTGAGCCTGAACTTTCTGTGGCTTAAAAAGTTGGTTACATCTCAAATTAGATTTACATGTTTGATTCCCTGCAGTTTAGTTTAGCAAGCAGTACCCCATTAAGGTTGGTTCTTCCTCTGATTGAGTCAGATAATTACTTGCTTACACTTCCAAGCTCTCACACTCATTCCAATTTCTTTTGTTTCCTCAATGGAACTGCTGTCTTGCTGGTTAGTTAGAAAGATTAAACCGTAACTGAAAATGAAGTAGAATTCTTTTTTGGAAGTGACTACTCTCTGGGTCTCCATAATAGAAACAGGAAAGGCAGTGAAATTTACAAACACTATCATATTTATTGCTAAGTTTATATATGTCTGTCCATTTCAAGGCATGGCTCTCTGAAGCTGTAGAAAATCAAATCAAAAAGGGAGACAGAGTATACAAAAGGAAAACAAAACCAGAAAAACATATGGCTACACAAAGACATTCACAAAAATCCATAGCAGCTTAATTCATAGTAGTTTTGAACTGGAACCAACACAAATGTCCATCGAGATGGGATGAGCAAACAGCTACTCAGCAACGAAAAGGAATGATCTACTAGATGTGGTCTAGAATATTACTCGGCCATGAAAAATAATGAAATACTAATGCCATTTGGCAACATGAATGGACCTAGTCTGACCTAAGTCAGACAGAGAAAGACAAATATAATATGATATCATGTATATGTAGAATCTATAAAGATGATACAAATGAACTTACAAAACAGAAATATACAAAAAGGGAAAGGAGAGAGGCATAAGTAGGGTGTTTGGGATTAACACATACACGCTACTGTATATAAAATAAACAGTACATACTGTATAGCACAGGAAACTCTACTCAACATCTTGTAATAGTCTATAATGAAAAATAATATATGTGTTTGTGTATAACTGGATCACTTTGCTGTATACCAGAAACTAACCCATTGTAATTCAACTACACTTCAATAAAAAATAAATTTAAAAAAAGGAATGACCTACTACTATACACAACATAGATAAACCTCAAAAGCATTATGCTGAATGCAAGAACCATAATGAGAAACTGAATTTACAATGACAAAAAGCATATCCCAGTTTTAAACACACACACACACACAAGGAACATCTGTAGGATGATAAAAGTGTTATGTATGTTGATTGTAGGTGTGCTTATGTGAGTGTATAAATTTATCAAAACTCATTCAGTTCAGTTCAGTGCAGTCACTCAGTCATGTCTGACTCTTTGCAACCCCATGAACCGCAGCACACCAGGCCTCCCTGTCCATCACCAACTCCCAGAGTCCACTCAAACCCATGTCCATTGAGTCAGTGATGCCATCCAACCATCTCATCCTCTTTGTCCCCTTCTCCTCCTGCCCCCAATCCCTCCCAGCATCAGGGTCTTTTCAAATGAGTCAGCTCTTTGCATCAGGTGGCCAAAGTATTAGAGTTTCAGCTTCAACATCAGACCTTCCAATGAATATTCAGGACTGATCTCCTTCAGAATGGACTGGTTGGATCTCCTTGTAGTCCAAGGGACTCTCAACAGTCTTCTCCAACACCACAGTTCAAAAACATCAATTCTTCAGCGCTCAGCTTTCTTCACAGTCCAACTCTCACATCCATACATGACCACTGGAAAAACCATAGCCTTGACTAGACAGACCTTTGTTACCAAAGTAATGTCTCTGCTTTTTAATATGCTGTCTAGGTTGATCATAACTTTCCTTCCAAGGAGTAAGCGTCTTTTAATTTCATGGCTGCAATCACCATCTGCAGTGATTTTGGAGCCCAAGAAATAAAGTCAGCCACTCTTTCTACTGTTTCCCCATCTACTTGCCATGAAGTGATGGGACTGGATGCCATGGTTTTAGTTTTCTGAATGTTGAGCTTTAAGCCAACTTTTTCACTCTCCACTTTCACCTTCATCAAGAGGCTCTTTAGTTCTACCCTTTCTGCCATAAGGGTGGTGTCATCTGCATATCTGAGGTTATTGATATTTCTCCCGGCAATCTTGATTCCAGCTTGTGCTTCCTCCAGCCCGGCGTTTCTCATGATGTACTCTGCATAGAAGTTAAATAAGCAGGGTGACAAGATACAGCCTTGACATACTCCTTTCCCATTAGAACCAGTCTGTTGTCCCATGTCCAGTTCTAACTGTTGCTTCCTGACCTGCATACAGATTTCTCAAGAGGCAGGTCAGGTGGTCCGGTATTCCCATCTCTTTCAGAATTTCCCACAATTTATTGTGATCCACACAGTCAAAGGCTTTGGCATAGTCAATAAAGCAGAAATAGATGTTTTTTGGAACTCTCTTGCTTTTTTGATGATCCAGCAGATGTTGGCAATTTGATCTCTGGTTCCTCTGCCTTTTCTAAAACCAGCTTGAAAATCTGGAAGTTCACGGTTCACGTATCCTGGCTGAATCCTGGCTTGGAGAATTTTGAGCATTACTTTACTAGAGTGTGAGATGAGTGCAATTGTGTGGTATTTTGAGCATTCTTTGGCACCACCCTTCTTTGGGATTGGAATGAAAACTGACCTTTCCCAGTCCTGTGGCCACTACTGAGTTTTCCAATTTGCTGGCATATTGAGTGCAGCACATTCAAAGCATCATCTTTCAGGATTTGAAATAGCTCAATTGGAATTCCATCACCTCCACTAGCTGTAAATTATATGCAATAAATGTGACATATATATTCTTCATTTCTTACTACTAAACCCTTTTCAACAAACTCTTGACTGTCACTTTCAAAGAGAGAAACAGATTCAACATTTAAAAACTGTTGTATTACAACACATTAAAAAGATCATACACCATGACCAAGTGGGCTTTATCCCAGGGATGCAAGGATTCTTCAATATCCACAAATCAATCAATGTAATACACCACATTAACAAATTGAAAAACAAAAACCATACGATCATCTCAATAGATGCAGAGAAAGCCTTTGACAAAATTCAACATCCATTTATGATAAAAACTCTCCAGAAAGCAGGAATGGAAGGAACATACCTCAACATAATAAAAGCTATATATGACAAACCCACAGCAAACATTATCCTCAATGGTGAAAAATTGAAAGCATTTTGTCTAAAGTCAGGAACAAGACAAGGGTGCCCACTTTCACCATTACTATTCAACATAGTTTTGGAAGTTTTGGCCACAGCAATCAGAGCAGAAAAAGAAATAAAAGGAATCCAAATTGGAAAAGAAGAAGTAAAACTCTCACTGTTTGCAGATGACATGATCCTCTACATAGAAAACCCTAAAGACTCCACCAGAAAATTACTAGAACTAATCAATGATTATAGTAAAGTTGCAGGATATAAAATCAACACACAGAAATCCCTTGCATTCCTATACACTAATAATGAGAAAACAGAAAGAGAAATTAAGGAAGCAATTCCATTCACCATTGCAATGAAAAGAATAAAATACTTAGGAATATATCTACCTAAAGAAACTAAAAACCTATATATAGAAAACTATAAAACACTGGTGAAAGAAATCAAAGAGGACACTAATAGATGGAGAAATACACCATGTTCATGGATTGGAAGAATCAATATAGTGAAAATGAGTATACTACCCAAAGCAATTTATAGATTCAATGCAATCCCTATCAAGCTACCAACAGTATTCTTCACAGAGCTAGAACAAATAATTTCACAATTTGTATGGAAATACAAAAAACCTCGAATAGCCAATGCTATCTTGAGAAAGAAGAATGGAACTGGAGGAATCAACTTGCCTGACTTCAGGCTCTACTACAAAGCCACAGTCATCAAGACAGTATGGTACTGGCGCAAAGTCAGAAATATAGATCAATGGAACAAAATAGAAAGCCCAGAGATAAATCCATGCACCAATGGATACCTTATCTTTGACAAAGGAGGCAAGAATATACAATGGATTAAAGACAATCTCTTTAACAAGTGGTGCTGGGAAAACTGGTCAACCACTTGTAAAAGAATGAAACTAGACCACTTTCTAACACCATACACAAAAATAAACTCAAAATGGATTAAAGATCTAAACATAAGACCAGAAACTATAAAACTCTTAGAGGAGAACATAGGCAAAACACTCTCCGACATAAATCAAAGCAGGATCCTCTATGACCTACCTCCCAGAATATCAGAAATAAAAGCAAAAATAAACAAATGGGACCTAATTAAACTTAAAAGCTTCTGCACAACAAAGGAAACTATAAGCGAGGTGAAAAGACAGCCTTCAGAATGGGAGAAAATAATAGCAAATGAAGCAACTAACAAACAACTAATCTCAAAAATATACAAGCAACTCCTACAGCTCAATTCCAGAAAAATAAACGACCCAATCAAAAAATGGGCCAAAGAACTAAATAGACATTTCTCCAAAGAAGACATACAGATGGCTAACAAACACATGAAAAGATGCTCAGCATCACTCATTATCAGAGAAATGCAAATCAAAACCACTATGAGGTTCCATCTCACACCAGTCAGAATGGCTGCGATCCAAAAGTCTACAAGCAATAAATGCTGGAGAGGGTGTGGAGAAAAGGGAACCCTCTGACACTGTTGGTGGGAATGCAAACTAGTACAGCCACTATGGAGAACAGTGTGGAGATTCCTTAAAAAACTGGAAATAGAACTGTCTTATGATCCAGCAATCCCACTGCTGGGCATACACACTGAGGAAACCAGAATTAAAAGAGACACGTGTACCCCAATGTTCATCACAGCACTGTTTATAATAGCCAGGACATGGAAGGCAACCTAGATGTCCATCAGCAGATGAATGGATAAGAAAGCAGTGGTACATATACACAATGGAGTATTACTCAGCCATTAAAAAGAATACATTTGAATCAGTTCTAATGAGGTGGATGAAACTGGAGCCTATTATACAGAGTGAAGTAAGCCAGAAAGAAAAACACCAATGCAGTAAACTAACGCATATATATGGAATTTAGAAAGATGGTAACAATAACCCTGTATACGAGACAGCAAAAGAGACACTGATGTATAGAACAGTTTTTTGGACTCTGTGGGAGAGGGAGAGGGTGGGATGATTTGGGAGAATGGCATTGAAATATGTATAATATCATATATGAAACGAGTCGCCAGTCCAGATTCGATGCACGATACTGGATGCTTGGGGCTGGTGCACTGGGACGACCCAGAGGGATGGTATGGGGAGGGAGGAGGGAGGAGGGTTCAGGATGGGGAACACATGTATGCCTGTGGCGGATTCACTTCGATATATGGCAGAACCAATACAATATTGTAGTTTAAAAATAAAATAAAATTAAAAAATAAATAAAAATAAAAAAATAAAAACTGTTGTATTTCCTTGGATTAGATGCTCTATATCTGTAGTACACTGGATAATATCCCCAAACATACCAAGTCCCAATCCTAGGAAACCGTAAGTGAAAAGAGCGTCTTTGCAGATATAATTAAATTAAGGGTCTTGTCCTGGACTGTTCAGGTAGGATCTAAAAAGCTACCAAGAGAAGTGAAAGTTGCACATGTCTGATTCTTTGTGATCCTGTGGCCTATACGGTCTATGGCATTCTCCAGGCCAGAAAACTGGAATGGGTAGCCTGTTCCCTTCTCCAGGGGATCTTCCCAACCCAAGGATCAAACCCAGGTCTCCCGCATTGCAGGCGGGTTCTTTACCAACTGAGTCACCATAAGAGTTCTTAAAAGAGACAGACAAAGGGAGATTCTGCATACAGAGAAGGAAATGTGAAGATGGACAGAGAATGGAGTAATAGAGCCATATTCCAAGGAATGCCAGCAACCACCAGAATCTCTTCTAGATAAGAAAAGCATTCTGCCCTGGGGCCTCCAAAAAAAGCATGGCCCAACTTGATTTCATCCCAGTGACATTGATTTTGGACTTCTAGTTCCAGAACTGTGAGAGAATGAATTTCTATTGTTTTAGGCCATCAAATTTGTGGTAATTTACTCTAGCAGCAACAGGAAAACTAATACAATCATTTTCATAGAATCCTGAACAATTAGAAGTTTTAAAATTCCATTCAGGTTAATAAAGATGTGATACATATATACAATGGAATATTATCCAGCCATGAAAAGGAATGATTTTGGGTCATTTGTTGTGATGTGAATGGACCTGGAGTGTCACACAGAGTGAAGTAAGAAAGAGAAAAATAAAAATACTGTATTAATGCATATATGTGGACTCTAGAAAAATGGTACAGATTAACCTATTTGAAGGGCAGGAATAGAAATGCAGACATCTAGAGTGGACATGTGAACATGAAGGGGTTGGGGAGGATGGGACGAATTGGGAGGTTATGACTGACACATATACATTCAGTTCAGTTCAGTTCAGTCAGTCGCTCAGTCGTGTCCAACTCTTTGCAACCCCATGAATCGCAGCATGCCAGGCCTCCCTGTCCATCACCAATTCCCGGAGTTCACCCAAACTCATGTGCATTGAGTCAGTGACGCCATCTAGCCATCTCATCCTCTATCGTCCCCTTCTCCTCCTGCCCCCAATCCCTCCCAGCTTCAGGGTCTTTTCAAATGAGTCAGCTCTTTGCATCAGGTGGCCAAAGTATTGGAGTTTCAGCCTCAGCATCAGTCCTTCCAATGAACACCCAGGACTGATCTCCTTCAGAATGGACTGGTTGGATCTCCTTGCAGTCCAAGGGACTCTCAACAGTCTTCTCCAACACCACAGTTCAAAGGCATCAATTCTTCGGCACTCAGCTTTCTTCACAGTCCAACTCTCACATCCATACATGACCACAGGAAAAAGCATAGCCTTGACTAGACGGACATTTGTTAGTAAAGTAATATCTCTGCTTTTTAATATGCTATCTAGGTTGGTCATAACTTTCCTTGCCAGGAGTAAGCATCTTTTAATTTCATGGCTGCAGTCACCATCTGCAGTGATTTTGGAGCCCATGTGTAAAACAGAGAGCTAGTGGGACACTGCTGTGTAGCGCAGGGAGCTCAGCTCGGTGCTCTGTGATGACCTAGGTGGGTGGGATGCGGGCAGGGAGGAAGGTTCAAGAAAGAGGACATATAAGTAAACACATAGCTGTTTCACTTTATTGTACAGCAGAAACTAACACAACATTGCAAAGTGACTATATTCCAATAAAATAATAAAAATAGATAAAATTCCATTCAATGAGAAAGGATTTAATGAGTGAATATTATAAATAAGACCTCAGGGAGAACCAAGTTCAAGTCAATTATAATCAAAAGGAGGAAACAGAAGCTAGAATCCAGGGCAGGTGAGAGAAGAACTGTTACGGAAGCTACGTGGGCCATGGGAAACAGAGGCGGGAAAGATGACATTTGACCCAAGGACCAGAGAATGCTTTGGGGGGGAAAAGCCATCTTAAAATTTCACCTTGAAAGTTGATAAGACTTCAGCAAACGTTGACAGGAAACCTGAGTATATTTGAGAGTCACTCACACGAGTTCACTCACAACTAAGATTTCCTGGGACTCTTGGTGTCGGCCAGTCTGTAGTTCACATAACATCCTGTGAAATCACAGTGCCACTCTCACTTGAAATGGAAAGTGTGTTAAACTGATGTCATTCTTACATCTCGATACCAGCCATAACCAGTGTGACCTCCTCTGTAGGAAACGTTCTAAGCTCAGGTGAATGTTAAAAATACAGCTTCTCTTGGCACTAAGCTTTTAAATCTGTGTCTAGACGCAGGAGTTTCAGGTTTTGTCCTTGTTTGAAAGCAGTCCCAACATCTCATTTGCCCAGAACTGTAATCCAAGAACAAAGGAGGAACACAATGCCTGAGGTGTGTTTCTCACAAAAGCTCTCTAGGGACTAGTGACCAACAGCCACATTTTTCAAAGATGAAAACCAGGTTCCAGGATTTATGGCTTAGTAACCTGCAAAATTCTCACTTCTCACCCAGTCTCCACATTCTCCCTCCATATACACACACGTTACCGATAAATAGCAATGAGCCCTACCAGGTCCGAAAGCACATTGTGTAATGAAATCAGCTCGCTGCTTGAGATAGATTGTTGGACTCAGTAATGGAGGAAGCAGAATCACACACAAATGCGGTAGGAGCCTGGTATGTGACAGAGTTAATATCGATACAAACACAACATGATATGGCGTGAGCCATAATGACATGAGAAAACAGCACTAAAAATTAGCTGGATTCTAATTCACTGCTTGCATTAAAACATAAATTCCAGAAGATCAAAGATTCAGGTATTTTAAAAAATGAAATAGTAAAACTACCAGAAGAACAGATGCACAAATACCCACACACACATGAAAGTCTTTGAGTATAGAATTCCTCTCCAGTCAGGACACAAAACCTAGTGCCATAAAGAAAAAATACTGAAAATACAAATAAAAAGACTGATAAATTTGATTACATTAAAATGAAAACTTTTGTACCAAAAAAAAAAAAATAGTATGAACAATGTTAACATTATGGACAAAATATATGCAACCAATGACAAAATGATAATTTTCTTAGTATATGGAACATTATAAATGTTAAATAAAATATATAAAAGATTAGTCATTCCATGGGAAAATTGATAAAGGGCAAAGACTGATGGTTTTCATTATTAATAAAACATCTATGGATGGTAGGTTAAACTGGTAACACCATCTAATGGGCAATTTGAGCACCATCTGTCAACTTTTTTAGCTAATTAGCTTATTTATTTATTTGGCTGTGCCAGGGCTCAGTTGCGGCGCATCTTCATTGCAGCAACTGTTAATTTTTAAGTGCATATACAATTTGATGGAGGTTCTAGAAAATTATTCTACAAATAATCTCAACCAAGTGTCCACAAATATTTATGTATAAAAATATATTTTATATGTGGTAGCATTGTGATATTCTCAGGCATATAAAATTGTTTAATCAAATTTGTCCATTAAGAAGAGAGTCTCAATTGTTTTATAATGGATGAGTATCATCAGTACTCTATGGAAAGAGGTATCGGTTTATGAAAAGTTTTTGCTATTATTATTATATGTTGAAAAGATTTTTATTGGAGAAAAGTCACCAACGGTGTGTGTTATGGAGAGGGAGAAGCAACCTATATTTATAGATTCATCTTGTATTATTTTATTTCAAAGAGCAATAGAATTTCAAAAAACATATGAAAAATAAACTTGGAATATAGGTATCTTCTTTGCTGAAACTCATTAAGATTTTTCAACCTCACTTCCTAAGGATTTCAGCTAATCATTTAAAAAATATCTCTACCACCACCAAATAAGTCAGAAAAAGTCATGTGGCAGAAATTCTGGGTGTGGGTTCCTTCTCCAATGGTGTTTTAGCCTGCTGAAGAGAACACTCGTCGATGACATAGGCGATCACGAGAGCAGTCTAACTTGAAAGGAAGGCAAATAATACAGGGAACATTTCATAACTTGCCAAAAATAAATGTCACTCCCAAATGTCAAAAAAAATAGCTTTTATAGATTTTTAGAGTTAAAACTATAGAACACCCTCCAGACAAGACCTGGGGTAGATTGCTGACTTTTCTCTGAGTATACAGAGTCGCCTCTGGAAAGCTACTTGAGAAAAGAAAGTCTCTGGTTAGCTTTCACTTGTGGTCTAAACCTTTAGTAACAGGGATGAAAGCTTTTGTTCTACCAACTCTCTAGCTGGAAATTTTGTTAAAATGACCACCAGCGACTTTAAAATTTAGCAGCAAGCACATGAACCCCTTGCCAGTAAATGGAAAGATTTATACCCTAGGAATTCTAATCTAGGACAACTGAAGAGCTGAGACAGGGTTATTCTAACATCACCATCTATTCTTACCGTGGGAGCACACCTGAGGGCTAGTCCCAGGTGACCGCAGGGGACGACTCCAGTCATAAACAAGAGACGTCAGCTTCTGCGGTCCGCAGCCCACGCTTCTCTCATCACTCCCCCGGCTCCTGTAATAACAGACCAAGTGCTTGTTCCAGTTTTCAGAGACGTCAATTTGCCCAAACATGCAGAGTTTTAAAGATGCAAAAATGCTCAATGCCAGTCACCGTTTTCAAGCGCTGCTACAGCCACGTCTGCTCAGCGCTGCTCTTTGCTCTGCGGCAGCTTTATACATGCTAGTTGAGATCTCACATGAAGCTACAACCTACTCTCTCAATGGCACCAAAAATTCTATACACTTATTGGCCACTTACAAATATATTTTTAAGTAGACTCTCAGAGAAGTTGTATTTTTGAGATGTAGTAAATACCTATTGTCAACCCAATTATTTTTGTTGTTGTTGTTGTTGTTTGTTTATTTTTTTTATTTTATTTTTAAACTTTACATAATTGTATTAGTTTTGCCAAATATCAAAATGAATCCACCACAGGTATACATGTGTTCCCCATCCTGAACCCTCCTCCCTCTATTTTTATTTTAAATCAAGCTGTAGCAACTTAAATACACATATATTCTACCCCAACTTTATCAATACAAAGTGTTACAAACTTTAAAAAAATTTTCTATTCAGTGTTGCTATAGTCTACATTTTTAATAATTTCTCATTTTGTTTTCCATTGGTACTTCTATTTTAATTGAAATATAGTTGATATAAAATATTATAATGTTTGTTTCAGGTGTACTACTTAGAGATTTGGCATGTGCATACATTAGGAAATGTTTACCATGATAAGTTTAGTGAACAACTCTCCCCATTCAGTTATCACATACTATTGACCATATTCCTTAAGCCGTATAATAAATTCCTATGACATGATACTACTGGAGGCTTGTCCCTTTTAATCTCCTATACTTATCCACTTTCTCCTCTCACTCCCCAACCTCTGGCAACTGTCCGTTTTGCCTCTGTATCTGTATGCCTGTTTTGCCTGTTTTCATTTTGCTTTGTTTATTGTGTTTTTTAGATTCCACATAGAAGTGAATATATATGTATATATATGCACTACATTTTCCTTCTCCATTCATCTATGGATCAACACTTGAGTTGCTTCTATATCTTGGCTATTTTAAATAATGCTGTTATGAACATTAAGGGTTCATATATCCTTTCAAACTAGTGGGGATTTTTCCTTCAAGTAAACATCCAGAAGTGAAACTGCTGGATCACATGGCAGTTCTATTTTTGATTTTTCGAGGCACCTCCACATTGCTTTCCATAGAGGCTACACTAATCTACCTTCTAACTGCACAAGCGTCTGACTTCCTCTACATCCTCACCAGCACTTGTTATTTGGTGTCTTTTTGATAACAGCCTTTCTGACAGCTGGAGGCGGTATCCTGTTGTAGTCTGATTTGCTTTTCCCTGATGGTTAGTGATTCAGATCATCTTTCATATTCTGTTAACCACAATCTTCTTTGGAAAAATGTCTATTCAGCTCCTCTGTGCATTTTCAACTGGGGCTGTTTGCATTTTTTATGTTGATCTCTTTTAGTTCTTTGTTTATTTTGGATACTAACCCTTTGCTGAATATATCGTTAGCCAATGTCTTTTCCTGCACAGTGGGCTGCCTTTTCACATTGGTGATAGTTTTCTTCAGCACATAAAAGCTTCACAGGGTTTGACGCAGTCTCAGTTTTTGCTGCTGCTTTTCTTGCCTGGGGAGACATACCCTCCCAAATATTGCTAAGACCAAAGTCAAAGACGTAGTGCCTGTGCTGCTTCCAGGAGCTTTTTGGTTTCAGGTCTTACAGGTAGTATTTAATCTGTTTCGAGCTAATTTTTGTGTACGACATGAAAACATAGTCCAGTTTGATCCTGTTTCATGTGGCTGTCCAATTTTTCTAAAACTATTTATTAAAGAGACAGAATTTTCCCCATTGCATACTCTTGCCTCCTTTGTCACACTAATTAAGTACATATGTGCTGTGTCTGTTTTGTTTTTTTTTTTAATGGTATCACACTATTTTGATTACTGTAGCTTTATGGTATAGTTTGAATCAGGGCATGTAATACCTCCAATCCAGTTTTGTTACTCTTTCTCAAGATTATTTTCACTCTTTAGGGTCTTTTCTGTTTCCATGCAAATTTTAGAATCATTTGTTCTAGTAGTGTGAAAAATGATACTGGTATATTTGTAAGAATTGCACTAAATTATTGATTGCCATGAAGAATAGAATTATTTTAACAGTATTTAAATCATTCAATACAGGAACAAGGTATATCTTTCCATCTGTGTCATCTTCAATTTCTTTCATCAACATCATACAGTTTTCAGAATATGGTATTTTCCCTCCTTCAGTTCAGGAGCTCAGTCGTGTCCAACTCTTTGCAACCCCATGGACTGCAGCACACCAGGCCTCCCTATCCATCACAAACTCCCCAAGTTTACTCAAACTCTTGTCCACTGAGTCAGTGATGCCATCCAACCAACACATCCTCTGTTGTCAACTTCTCCTCTTGCCTTCAATCTTTCCCAGCATCAGGGTCTTTTCCAATGAGTCAGCTCTTTGCATCAGGTGGCCAAAGTGTTGGAGTTTTTGCTAAAACATCAGTCCTTCCAATGAACATTCAGGACTGATTTCCTTTAAGATGGACTGGCTGGATCTCCTTGCTGTCCAAGGGACTCTCAAGAGTCTTCTCCAACACCACAGTTCAAAAGCATCAATTCTTTAACATTCAGCTTTCTTTACAGTCCAAATCTCACATCCATACATGACTACTGGAAAAACCATATGTTTGACTAGACAGAACTTTGTCGACAAAGTAATGTCTCTGCTTTTTAACATGCTGTCTAGATGGTCATAACATTCTTCCAAGGAGCAAGCATGTTTTAATTTCAAGGCTGCAGTCACCATCTGCAGTGATTTTGGAGCCCAAGAAAATAAAGTCAGCCACTCTTTCTACTGTTTCCCCATCTATTTGCCATGAAGTGATGGGACCAGAGGCCATGATCTTAGTTTTCTAATGTTGAGCTTTAAGCCAACTTTTTCACTCTTTCACTTTCATTAAGAGGCTCTTTAGTTCTTCTTCACTTTCTTCCATAAGGATGATCTCATCCGGATTATCTGAGGTTATTGATATTTCTCCCAGCAATCTTGATTCCAGCTTGTGCTTCTTCCAGCCCAGCACTCCTCATGATGTACTCTGCATATAAGTTAAATAAGCAGGGTGACAATATACAGCCTTGACATACTCCTTTCCCTATTTGGAACCAGTCTGTTGTTCCATGTCCAGTTCTAACTGTTGCTTCTTGACCTACATACAGATTTCTCAAGAGGCAGGTCAGGTGGTCTGGTATTCCCATCTCTTTCAGAATTTTCCACAGTTTGTGGTGATCCACACAGTCAAAGGCTTTGGCATAGTCAATAAAGCAGAAATTGATGTTTTTCTGGAACTCAGTTGCTTTTTTGATGATCCAGTGGATGTTGGCAATTTGATCTCTGGTTCCTCTGCCTTTTCTAAAACCAGCTTGAACATCTGAAAGTTCACGGTTCACATATTGTTGAAGCTTGGCTTGGAGAATTTTGAGCATTACTTTACTAGAGTGTGAGATGAGTGCAATTGTGCAGTAGTTTGAGCATTCTTTGGCATTGCCTTTCTTTGGGATTGGAATGAAAACTGACCTTTTCCAGTCTGGTGGCCACTGCTGAGTTTTCCAAATTTGCTGGCATATTGAGTGCAGCACTTTCACAGCATCATCTTTCAGGATTTGGAATAGCTCAACTGGAATTCCATCACCTCCACTAACTTTGTTCATAGTGATGCTTCCTAAGGCCCACTTGACTTCACATTCCAGGATGTCTGGCTCTAGGTGAGTGATCACACCATCGTGGTTAGCTTGGTCATGAAGATCTTTTTTGTGTGGCTCTTCTGTGTATTCTTGCTACCTCTTCTTAATAACTTCTGCTTCTGTTAGGACCATACCAATTCTGTCCTTTATCGAGCCCATCTTTGCCTGAAATGTTCCCTTGGTATCTCTAATTTTCTTGAAGAGATCACTAGTCTTTCCCATTCTATTGTTTTCCTCTCTTTCTTTGCACTGATCACTGAGGAAAGCTTTCTTATCTCTCCTTGCTATTCTTTGGAACCCTGCATTCAAATGGGTACATCTTTCTTTTTCTCCTTTGCTTCTCTTCTTTCCACAGCTATTTGTAAGACCTCCTCAGGCAGCCATTTTTCTTTTTTGCATTTCTTTTCTTTTAGAATGGTGTTGATCCCTGTCTCTGGTACAATGTCATGAACCTCCATCCATAGTTCATCAGGCACTCTGTCTAACAGATCTAGACCCTTAAATCTATTTGTCACTTCCACTGTATAATCAATCTGATTTCAATATTGACCATCTGGTGATGTCCATGTGGAGAGTCTTCTCTTGCATTGTTGGGAGAAGGTGTTTGCTATGACCAGTGTGTTCTCTTGGCAAAACTCTATTAGCCTTTGCCCTGCTTCATTCTGTAGTCCAAGGCCAAATTTGCCTGTTACTCCAGGTGTTTCTTGACTTCCTACTTTTACATTCCAGTCTCGTATAATGAAAAGGACATCTTTTTGGGGTGTTAGTTCTAGAAGGTCTTGTAGGTCTTCATAGAACCATTCGACTTCAGCTTCTTTGGTGTTACTGGTTGGGGCATAGGCTTGGATTACTGTGATATTGAATGGTTTGCCTTGGAAATGAACAGAGATCATTCTGTCATTTTTGAGATTGTGTCCTTACAAAAGTTTATTCCTAGGTATTTTATTCTTTGATGTAATTATAAATGGGAATGTTTCCTTAATTCACCTTTCTGATATTTCACTGTTAACATATCAGTTCAGTTCAGTGGCTCAGTTGTGTCCGACTCTTTGCAACCTCATGAATCGCAGCATGCCAGGCCTCCCTGTCCATCACCAACTTCCGGAGTTCACCCAAACTCATGTCCATCGAGTCGGTGATGCCATCCAGCCATCTCATCCTCTGTCGTCCCCTTCTCCTCCTGCCCCCAATCCCTCCCAGCATCAGAGTCTTTTCCAATGAGTCAACTCTTGGCATCAGGTGGCCAAAGTATTGAAGTTTCAGCTTTAGCATCATTCCTTCCAAAGAACACCCAAGACTGATCTCATTTAGAATGGACTGGTTGGATCTCCTTGCAGTCCAAGGGACTCTCAAGAGTCTTCTCCAACACCACAGTTCAAAAGCGTCAATTCTTCAGTGCTCAGCTTTCTTCACAGTCCAACTCTCACATCCGTACATGACCACTGGAGAAACCATAGCCTTGACTAGACGGACCTTTGTTGGCAAAGTAATGTCTCTGCTTTTGAATATGCTAAATCTAGGCTGGTCATAACTTTCCTTGCAAGGAGTAAGAATCATTTAATTTCATGGCTGCAATCACCATCTGCAATGAACGTATAAAATGAAGCAAATTTCTACATATTAATTTTGTATCCTTCAAATTTATTGAATTCACTTATTCTAATAGTTTTGAGGTGGCATCTTTAGAATTTTCTACAAATAATATCATGTCATCTGCAAACAGTGACATCTTTACTTCTTCCTTTTCAACTGGGATACTTTTTATTTCTTTTTATTATTTGATTTCTGTGGCTAGGATTTCCAATACTAAAAGTGATGAGAGTAGGCATACTTGCCTTGTTCCTGACCTTAGAGAAAAGGTTTCAGCTTTTCACCATTGAGTGTGTTAGCTGTGAGCTTGCATACATGGTCTTTTTAATATTCAAGTGTGTTCTTTCTGTACCCAACTTATTGAGAGAGGTTTTTTTAATCATAAATTGATATTGACATCTGTCTAAAGCTTTTTCTGGCTCTATTGTGATGGTTGTTGCTGTTGTTTAGTCACTGTGTTGCGTCCAAATCTCATGTGACCCTACGGACTCTAGGCCAGCAGGCTTCTCTGCCTGCAGGATTTCGCAGGCAAGATTACTGGAGTGGGCTACTATTTCCTTCTCCAGGAGATAATCCTGACCCAGGGATCAAACCTGCATCTCCTGCATTTCAAGCAGGTTCTTTATCATTGAGCCACCAGGGAAGCCCATCACTGAGATGATTATATGATTATTATTCTTCAATTTGTTAATGTGGTAATGTGATGCTGGTTAATTTGTGAATATTGAACCACCTTGATCCTTGTGCTAAATCCAACTTGATCACAGCATATGACTCTTCTAATGTATAGCGGAATTTGGTTTAGTAATAGTTTGTTGAGGATTTTTGCATCCATGTTCCCCAGTGATGTTCGCCTGTAACTTTCTTGTGTGTGTGCGTGTGTGTGCGTGTGCATGTGTGTGCATGTGTGTGTATGTATGTGTGTGCGTGTGTGTGTGTGTGTGTGGTGGTGGTGGTGGTATTGGTATCAGGGTAATTGTGGCCTAATACAATGATTTTCAAAGTGTTTTTTCCTGTTTAATTTTTCAGAAGAGTTTGAGAAGTATAGGTGTTAACATCTCTAAATGTTTGGTAGAGTACAACTATAAAGCTATAATATCTGACCCTGGACTTTTTTTCATTAGGAGTTTTGTAATTACTGATTCAGTTTCATTAGCTGTAACTGGCCTGTTCATATTTTCTATTTCCTTCTGGTTCAGCCTTGAGAGATAGTACATTTCTAGGAATGTCCAATGCTTCTACATTTTCTACCTTATTGGCATATGATTATCTATAATAATCTCTTATCATCTTCTGTATTTTTGTGGTGTTGGTTGCAACCTCTCCTCTTTAATTTTTAAAACTTATTTAGGCCTTCTCTCTTTTTTCTTGATTAGTCTGGCTAAATGTTTATCAGTTTTCTTTATCTTTTCAAAGAACCAGGAGTTAGTTTTTTGTAAGAATCTATTTCTTATATTTCCACTTAGATATTTATTATTCTTTCTTTCTGATGACTTTGGATTTTGCTTGCACTTGTTTTTCTAGTTCCTTTTGGTATAAAGTTAGGTGGCTTATTTGAGATTTTTTTTGTCTCCTGAAGTAAGAACGTCCCTCTTAAAATTGCTTTTGTTGTGCTGCATAGATTTTGGATCATTATGTTTCCATTTTCATTTGTTTCTAGATATTTTTTATTTCCTATTTGATTTCTTCAGTGACCCACTGGCTTTTTAGTAGCATACTGCTTAGCCTCCATGTTTGTGGGTTTTGCAAGTTTTTTTATAGCTGATTTCTATTCTCGTTCCATTGTGGTCATTGATATGGTTTCAATTTTCTTAAATTTACTGAGACTTGTTTTGTGGCCTAGCCTGTGATCTATCCTGAAGAATGTTTGAAGTGCACTTGAAAAGAGTATGTTATCTGCTCCTTTGGGGTGGAATGTTCCATATATAACCATTAAGTCCACCTGGTATAATGTGTCATTCAAAGCCAGTATTTTCTTATTGATTTTTCTATCTGAATGATCTGTCCATTGATGTGAGTGGGGTGTATATAGTTCTCTATTACTTACTATCAGTTTCTCCTTTTATATTAATATCTGTTAATATTTATGCATTTAGACACTCCTATATTGGGTGCACTTTGCCAACAAAGGTGTGTGTAGTCAAAGCTATGATTTTCCAGTCATCATGTTTGAATGTGAGAGTTGGACCATAAAGAAGGCTGAGCACCAAATAATTGATGCTTTCAAATTCTGGAGCTGGAAAAGACTGAGAGTTCCTGGACTGCAAGGAGATCAAACCAATCAGTCCTAAAGGAAATCAACCTTGAATATTCATTGGAAGTACAGTTGCTGAAGCTGAAGCTCCATACTTTGGCCACCTGAGGCAAAAAGCCTACTCATTGGAAAAAGACCCTGATGCTAGGAGAGATTGAAGGCAAAAGCAGGAAGAGGTGGCAGAGGGTGAGTTGGTTAGACAGCATCACTGACTCAATGTACATGAATTTGAGCAAACTCCGGGAGATAGTGAATAACAGAGGAGTCTGGCGTGCTGCAGTCCCTGGGGTCACAGAGTCAGACATGACTTAGTAGCTGAACAACAACAAATGCCCTAAAATCATTCTGTCCACTCATTCATGGTAAGCAAACACTAAATTAGATATTCTTGTTTCTTGTAAAGTCAAAATTTAAATATTGTTTCAGTTAAAATAGTAAAATACTTAAAATAATAGAAAGATATGGTTACATTTTGCAATACATATGAATATCGAATCACTGCTGCATACCTGAGACTAACACAATGTTATATTTCAGTTGCACATCAATAAAAGCTTAACAACTGGGAAAACTATAGCACCATATAGAAAAATATAAAAATAAATTGAGAAATACTTCTTTGCAAATAATTACTTTTTAATTATTCTCTTCTATATTTATTATTTCTCTTGTGTTTTGTTATAATTAATAGACTTCATTTTAGAGCAGTTTTAAGTTCACAGAAAAGTTGAGCAAAAAGTACAGGGAGTTTTCATATACTCCCCCACTTCCCCTTCCCCTACTATTAATATCTTGAATTAATGTGGCACACCTGGTATGATTAATAAACCAATAATGATACAATATTATTAACTAAAGCCCATCATTTACTGTAGGGCTTACTCTTTGTGTTATTCAGTTCTGTAGGTTTTGACAAACACATAATATTGTGCACCCACATTTGGCTTCAAATATTTGAAACCAAACAAATAGCTTCACTACCCTAAAAACCCCCTATGTTTCTATTCTTACAACCCTCATCCCCTCCCAGAACCCCTAACAACCATTGGTTGTTTTGTTATCTCTACTTCTTTTGTCTTTTCCAGAATGTGATATAGTTGGAAGTATACATTTTATGTAGCTCATATCAGTTTCTTTCAACTTGCTTTATGCTTTTAAGATGCCTTTCAATGGGTTGATAGCTCATTTCTTTTTATTGCTAAATAATACTTCACTGTACAGATATGCCATAGTGTTATCCATTTACCTATTAAAGACAGTTAGTTAATTGCTTCCAATATGTGGAAGATTTCTCATTCCTTTTCTCTGTCTTTCAAAGTGCACCGCATTAGGAAATAGGAAAGATAAAATTGGGCATAATTATTATATTGTCCTTGAGTTTAAAGGAATGTCTATACTTCATTCAAACACAATGGTGGCTTTGTGCTCACAAGTGAAGCACAAAGATTCTTAAAACTGAATATGATTTTTTTATTATACAACAAACCAAGGAAGGGAAATTCTTCTAAGAATCAGTGATATCTTTATTCAAGTTTTATTTTAAATATGTCAATAAAGATTTACACTTTATAAATTCTACATAGTTAACTTTTTGGACAATAATATTTTTAATGATTTGAAATTTATGTTTTCTTGCATCAATTTACATATTTGTTTTAAAACACTTTAAATGTTTTGAAGAATTAATATTCTTATAATGGTCATAATACCCAAAGCAATCTACAGATTTAATGCAATACCTCTCAAAATACCCACAATATTTTTCACAGAACTATGACAAATATTTCTAAAATCTTCGTGGAAACATAAAAGACACAGAATTGCCAAAATAACCCTGAGGATAAAGAACAAAGCAGGAGGCACTACCTGCTCTGACTTCAGACAATGCTGCTGCTGCTGCTGCTGCTAAGTCACTTTAGTCGTGTCCAACTCTGTGCGACCCCAGAGATGGCAGCCCCCCAGGCTCCCCCGTCCCTGGGATTCTCCAGGCAAGAACACTGGAGTGGGTTGCCATTTCCTTCTCCAATGCAGGAAAGTGAAAAGAGAAAGTGAAGTCGCTCAGTCGTGTCTGACTCCTAGCGACCCCATGGACTGCAGCCCACCAGGCTCCTCCGCCCATGGGATTCTCCAGGCAAGAGCACTGGAGTGGGTGCCACTGCCTCCTCCCACGACTATGCTACTAGGATACAGTAATCAAAGCAGCACGGCACTGGCGCAGAAACAGACATGTGGGTCAGTGGAACTGAATAGACGCCCAGAAATAAACCCACACCCCTATAGACAGTTAATCTTCAGCAAAGGAGGCAAGAATATACTATGAGGAAAAGACAGTCTCTTCAGCGAGTGGTATTGTGAAAGCTGAACAGCTGCATGCACAAAAAATAATCTTGAAATGGCTGAAAGATGGCAAGATACCATAAAACTCAGAGGAGAACATAGGCAAAGCATTCTCTGACATACGTGCTACCAGTGTTTTCTTGGGTTAGCCTCCCAAGGCAATAGAAATAAAAACAAAAATAAGCAAATGGGAACTATTCAAACTTATAACTCTTTCATACCAAAGGAAACCATAAACAAAACAAATAGACAACCTATGGACTAGGTTGCAAATGATGTGACTGACAGGGGCTTAATTTCCAAAATATACAAACAACTCCTACAATTCCATAACCAAAAAACCAAACAACCCAATAAAAAAATGGGCGGAAGACCTCAAAAAACATTTATCCAAAGAAGAGATACAAATGACCAATAGGCACATGGAAAGATGCTCATTATTGTTAATTGTTAGATAAATGAAAATCAAAACAACAATAAGGTGCTAACACCAGTCAGAATGGCCATCATTAACATGTCTACCAATAGTAAATGTTATAGAGAGTGTAGTGTAAAGGGAACCATGTTACAGTATGGAAAAAAATGTAAATTGGTACAGTCACTATGGAAAACAGTATGGAGGTTCCTCAAAAAACTAAAAATAGAGTTGCCATATGATACAGCAATGCCACTGCTGGGCATATACCCAGTAAAAACTATAACTCAAAAAGATATAAGCACCCATATGTTCATAACAGCACAATTTACAATAGCCAAGACATGGAAACAATCTAAATGTCTATTGACAGATGAATGGATAAAGAAGAATTGAACACTACTCAGTCGTAAAAAGGGCTTCCCTTGTGGCTCAGCTGGTAAAGAATCCTCCTGCAATGCGGGAGACCTGGGTTCAAACCCTGGGTTGAGAAGATCCCCTGGAAAAGGGAAGGGCTACCTACTCCAGTATTCTGGCCTGGAGAATTCCATGGACATGCGGTTGCAAAGAGTTGGACATGACTGAGTAACTTTCACTTCACAGCCATAAGAAAGAAAGAAGTAATTCCATTTGCAGCAACATGGATGGACCTAGAGATTATCATACTAAGGGATGTAAGTCGGAAAGAGAAAGACAAACGCATATGATATCACTTATATGTAGAATCTAAAACATGACACAAATGAACGTACCTACAAAACCAGACTCACAGAAATGGAGACCAGCTTGTGTTGCCAAGGGGGAAGGTGGTGGAAGAGGGAAGGGCTGGGAGTCTGAGATTAGCACATTCAAACTATTTCACACAGGATGAATAAACACGGTTCTACTGTATAGCACAGACAACTATATTCAACATCCTTTGATAAGCCATAACGGAAAAGAATGTGAAAAGTAATATTCAGTAACTGAGTCACTTCGTGTACAGCAGAAGTTAAACACAACATTTTAAATCAACTATACTTCAATATAATTAAGGAAAAAAAAAACTTTAAATGCTTATCAGTGCAAGGTGGTAATTCATTTTTTCCATGAGTTGGTAAGTTTTCTAGCTTTTAATCACTGAAACTGAAGTGAAAGTGAACGTCACTCAGTCGTGTCCGACTCTTTGTGACCCCATGGATTACACAGTCCATGGAACTCTCCAGCCAGAATACTGGAGTGGGCAGCCTTGCCCTTCTCCGGGGGATCTTCCAAACCCATGGATTGAACCCAGGTCTCCAAGATTGCAGGTGGATTCTTTCCCTTCTGAGCCACCAGGGAAGCCGAAGAATACTGGAGTGGGTAGCCTATCCCTTCTCCAGCAGATCTTCCCAACCCAGGAATCAAACCGGGGTCTCCTGCATTGCAGATGGATTCTTTACCAACTGAGCTATCAGGGAAGCCCCTTTTAATCATTAGTAATATTCAATCTGTTCAGTTCAGTTCAGTCGCTCTATCATGTCCAACTCTTTGTGACCCCATGGACTGCAGCATGCCAGGCCTCCCTGTCCATCACCAACTCTAGAAGCTTGTTCAAACTCATGTCCATTGAGTCAGTGATGCCATCCAATCATCTCATCCTCTGTCGTCCCCTTCTCCCACCTTCAATCTTTCCTAGCATCACAGTCTTTTCAAATGTGTCAGTTCTTCACATCAGGTGGCCAAAGTATTGGAGTTTCAGCTTCAGCATCAGTCCTTCCAAAGAACACCCAAGACTGATCTCCTTTAGAATGGACTGGTTGAATCTCCTTGCAGTCCAAGGGACTCTCAAGAGTCTTCTCCAACACCACGGTTCAAAAGCATCAATTCTTTGGTGCTCAGCTTTCTTCATAGTCCATCTCTCACATCCATACATGACTACTGGAAAAACCATAGCTTAGACTAGACAGACCTTTGTTGGCAAAGTAATGTCTCTGCTTTTTAATATGCTGTCTATGTTGGTCATAACTTTCCTTCCAAGGAGCAAGTGTCTTTTAATTTCATGGCTGCAGTCACCATCTGTAGTGATTTTGGAGCCCAAGAATAAAGTCTGTCACTGTTTCCCCATCTATTTGCCATGAAGTGATGGGACCAGATGCCATGATCTTAGTTTTCTGAATGTTGAGTTTTTAAGCCAGCTTTTTCACTCTCCACTTTCACTTTCATCAAGAGGCTCTTTAGTTCCTCCTCACTTTCTGCCATAAGGGTGGTGTCATCTGCATATCTGAGGTTATTGATATTTCTCAATCTTGATTCCAGCTTGTGCTTCATCCAGTCCAGCGTTTCTCATGATGTACTCTGCATAGAAGTTAAATAAGCAGGGTGACAATATACAGCCTTGATGTACTCCTTTCCCAATTTGGAACCAGTCTGTTGTTCAATGTCCAGTTCTAACTGTTGCTTCTTGACCTGCATAAAGATTTCTCAAGAGGCAGGTCAGATGGCCTGGTGTTCCAATCTCTTGAAGAATTTTCCCCAGTTTGTTGTGATCCACACAGTCAAAGGCTTTGGCATAGTCAATAAAGCAGAAGTAGATGTTTTTCTGGAACTCTCTTGCTTTTTCAATGATCCAACAGATGTTGGCAATTTGCTATCTGGTTCCTCTGCCTTTTCCAAATCCAGATTGAACATCTGGAAGTTCATGATTCATGTACTGTTGAAGCCTGGCTAGGAGACTTTTGAACATCACTTTGCTAGCGTGCAAGATGAGTGTAATTGTAAAATTCCATTTGTATATGTCTATATTACATATATATAGATAGCATATTCAAAAGCAGAGACCTTACTTTGCCAACAAAGGTCGGTCTAATCAAGGCTATGGTTTTTCCAGTAGTCAGGTATGGATGTGAGAGTTGGACTGTGAAGAAAGCTGAGCACCGGAGAATTGATGCTTTTGAACTGTGGTGTTGGAGAAGACTCTTGAGAGTCCCTTGGACTGCAAGGAGATTCAACCAGTCCATTCTAAAGGAGATCAGTCTTGGGTGTTCTTTGGAAGGAATGATGCTAAAGCTGAAACTCCAGTACTTTGGCTACCTCATGCTAAAGGAGTTGACTCATTAGAAAAGACTCTGATACTGGGAGGGGTTGGGGGCAGGAGGAGAAGGGGACAACAGAGGATGAGATGGCTGGATGGCATCACTGACTGGATGGACGTGAGTCTCAGTGAACTCCGGGAGTTGGTGATGGACAGGGAGGCCTGGCGTGCTGCAATTCATGGGGTCGCAAAGAGTCGGACACGACTGAGCGGCTGAACTGAACTGAACTGACTGATACATATATGTGCATATTCATACATATATTTATACAAAAATTTTCTAGTCACTTTTCCAAGTATTTCCATCACTCTAGGGTTTTTTCTTTTAATTCCTTACATTGTGATGTTTTGTGAGATTACACATCTAAGATCACATTTGTTCTGTAGAAAATACTTGTGGAAACTTCTAGCTTCCAAAATAAGCTCTGTAACATGCCTTTTACTTTGTCACATGTACTTTGTTTTTCTGTGTATTTAACTTTTTCTCATTAGATCTGTAGTAGATTAAATACAATGAATTAAAATCCTCTGCTTTTCCTTTTATTTTTCATAATTTCTTTTGTTATTTTGTGTATGCATGAATGTTTCACTTGTGCATGTGTTAGTGCGTTAGTGATATAAACTCATTATAATTAATACCATAAATACAATGGTTATATTTCACTTATGATAGCTTTTCCCTTGCCTCTGTCATTTTTGATACCCCTTTATACCTTTGGTCCATTTGTTTCAGCACAGATCTAAGAGCACCAAATCCCTGGGACCACACCTGGACATGGCATTCCTGCATTTCACTCTTTTCCCTCACAATATTTAAATATTGTTGTATTATCTTTTGATTTTGATAGTATGATATAGAAGTAAGAGCTAGACAAATTTTAATTCCTTTGGTCTTTAATTTTAAGATGGGAAAGGAATAAAAACAACATTCCTACTCTGAAAGAAAGATATGAAATAGCCAGAGTATGTCTTATATTTTTCTTTTTTTTTAACTCATCTGAGAGAGTAAGGACTTCCCTGGTGCCTCAGATGGTCAAGAATCTGACTGCAATGCAGGAGACCTGAGTTCGATCTCTGGGTTGAGAAGAATTATGGAGAAGGAAATGGCAACCCACTCCAGTATTCTTGCCTAGAAAATCCCATGGACAGAGGAACCTGGCATGTTGCAGTTCATGGGGTCGCAAAGAGTTGGACACGACTGAGCAACTAATATTTCTCCAAGACAGTAAGACTTCATTGTCTAATTTTTTTAACATCTGTATTTTTCATGTATACTATTGATTATCAATATGTTCTTTTATTCTAACTTTTTATTAAGTAACTCCTATTTTCTCTCAAATTTACCTTTTAGTTAATTTCTTATCTTTCACCATGGTGGTGGTGGTGGTGGTTTAGTCGCTACGTCGTGTCTGACTCTTGAGACACCGTGGACTGTAGCCTGTTGGGCTCCTCTGTCCATGGAATTTTCCAGGCAAGACTACTAGAGTGAGTGGCCATTTCCTTCTCAGGGGATCTTCCCAACCCAGGGATTGACACAGAGATTGAACCTGAGTCTCCCACATTGCAGGCAGATTCTTTACCATCTGAGCCATTAGGGAAGCCCTAGCTACCAGAGCGAAGCTAACACCACTGCGTTAGGGCTGGATCTGTATGCCAGGGCTCCCATGACAAGGTACCATCCACGAGGTGGCCTAATCAACAGAAACGTTCTTTTCCCATCTGAAGGCTAGAAATCCAAGATTAAGGTGATGGCAGGGTTGGTTCCTTCTGAGAGTTGTGAGGGGGAATCTGTTCCAGGCCTCTCCCCGACCTTCTTGTGGTTTGCTAGAAGCCTTTGGTATTCCCTGGCTTGTAGGTGCATCACGCTCATCTTCGTCTTCATGTGCCTTTCATGTACTCCCTGTGTGTGTCCATCTCTGTGTCCAAATTTCTCCTTTTTGTAAGGACACCAGTCATACTGGATTATGGTTCACCCTACTCACCTCAACTTAACTTGATCATCTGCAAAGAGCCTGTTTCCAAATCAGGTCACAAGTACTGGGGGTTAAGATTTCAACATCCTTTGAGTGAGTGAGTGAAAGTTGCTCAGTTGTGTCAGACTCTTTGCAACCCCATGGGCTATACATTCCATGGAATTCTCCAGGCCAGAATACTGGAGTGGGTAGCCTTTCCCTTCTCCAGGGGATCTTCCCAACCCAGGGATCAAACCCAGGTCTTCCATATCACAGGTGATTCTTTACCAGCTGAGCCTCAAGGGAAGCCTTCAACATCCATTTGTAGGATATAATTCAACCCACAGCAGATGAGGACATCAGATTTGCAAAGTTAAGTAAGGGTTTCAGCTTTGATCAGTAGCAGCCTTTCTATACTTGTGTTTTAATCAGATGACATCAAGTTAGGGACTAGATCAAATTAGCTATTGCAGATGTTTTCAATCCTGCTTCTTCAGGATAAAACACATAAAAATCTCTTCTGGTGATTTTAAATATTCTTCAATATTTGGGGGTTTCCCCAGTGGCTCAGACAGTAGAGAATATGCCTGCAATGTGGGAAACCCAAGTTCAATCCCTGGGTTGGGAAGATCCCCTGGAGAAGGGAATGGCTACCCACTCCACAATTCTTGCCTGGAGAATTAGATGGACAGAGGAGCCTGGCAGGCTACAGTCCACCGGGTCCCAAAGAGTCGGACACGACTGAGTGACTAACACTTTCACTTTCAATATTTTTGTTTAGGCCAGTGAAAACATTTTCCTTCCAGATTAAATGATCTCCTATGCTTTTTTGAGAAATTAGAAAGTGAAAGTGAAGTCGCTCAGTTGTGTCCGACAGTTTGTGACCCGTGGACTATAGCCCACCAAGCTCCTCCGCCCATGGGATTCTCCAGGCAAGAATACTGGAGTGTGTCGCCATTTAAGAGGAGGCCTATTGGTGTTTTCCAGAACTCAGCCATCTTCCTAGCCATTATCAATTTGAGATTATTGTCAGGAAGAATGTCTCTCTGCCAATCTCAATCAAATTAAAATAGCAAACATGTGGTATAATTTCTACTTTCCAATATCCATTAGAAATGCTTAAAACAACATCAGTGGTGATTTTATAATGATTTTCAATGACTCCTCCAACATTTTCTCATGCTGGGCATTCATTCATTCACACACACCACACACACACACAGAGAGAGACAGACACTCATTCAGTTGGTGATAGCCAACCCAAATTTAGTGCAAGAAGTCTGTATTCAGCCATAGCCTTCATTCCAATTAAAGGTAGTAATACTGCAAGCCTTCACAGATATTAATTTTCTGTTTTTCTTTAATACATTTTTTTAGCATGGATAGCAGTAGCAGTGTTAGTCACTCAGTCATGTCTGACTCTGCGACCCCATGAACTGTAGCCCGCCAGGCTCCTCTGTCCATGGGATTCTTCAGGCAAGAATACTGGAGTGGATTGCCATTCCCTTCTCTAAAGGATCTTCCTGCCCTAGGAATCAAACCCAGATCTTTCGCATTGCAGGCAGATTCTTTACCATCTGAGCTACAGGGAAGATCCAGATTTGGCATGGATGCTTTTGAGCAGATATTTTCTTCTATGCCTATATTTCCAAAGTTTCATCACTTTAGGCTCCAGCATTTAAGACTTGGATTTTAGGGGTTTTGCAAGCAAATTGTAGTCGGGTAATAAATGAATTAATGAATGAACTCAAGATCACTTTTACTGAAGAAGGTGGTTTTCAGCCAACATCATCAATTCCCATTATTCCCTGTGATAGAACTAATTTATAGGACTTTTACCATTAAAATACTCCTGATTAAATATATCAAACTGATAGTTATAAGAAAATCTTTGTACTAAGTTAACACATTGGAGAAGGAAATGGTAGCCCACTCCAGCGTTCTTACCTGGAGAATCCCAGGGACGGGGGAGCCTGGTGGGCTGCTGTCTATGGGCTCGCACAGAGTCGGACATGACTGAAGCGACTTAGCAGCAGCAAGTTAACACATACATATTATATGGAATGTTTTGCCATCAAATTTGTATCTGCCATCACATTTACTCTATACTAAAATATTTATCATTGACCTGAAATCATAGGAATCCTTACCTCCACATGATTATGTGAAGTATATCTTGCCATTTACTGGGTTTCCAAAGCTCTAGGATGTGGAAGATAATTGGATGCTGGAAAAAGCAGTCTTAGTTCCAAAGTTTCCCCTCTACCATACAGAAAGATTAGCAATCCCAGCT
Organism: Bubalus kerabau; assembly: GCF_029407905.1. Lineage (NCBI taxonomy): Eukaryota > Metazoa > Chordata > Mammalia > Artiodactyla > Bovidae > Bubalus > Bubalus kerabau. Next base: position 203,178,693 of record NC_073625.1, read on the forward strand.
CCATCCCCCAGAGGCCACACTGAATCTGGAGTATCAAATGCAGTTGGAATATCTCTGTCTCCGGTGGTTGGAAATGGTCATTGACATTCAGACAGCTAGTCTCCTTTTTTAGCATTTCTTTTCTCTAGAATTTACCTTCAATATGACCGTCATTGCTGAAAGGACCTAGGAAAACAAAAAGGATGAGAATAAAGAATGACAATGAAGGAGCACGAAGGAGGGCTGAGCAATCAGAACATGACTTTCCATAATGTCTGAAAGATTATAAGACAGCTATCTTTCAGAATTATTTTATGTATATACCTAATTGATTGCCATGTCATTAAGTAGAAGTTTTGATCTATTTCATTTTTTCTCAAGCTGCTATGTGAATTCATATTCATCATATAGCTGAGAAAGCTTTCATTTTTCATGGATAGTACAAGGAATGAAAGAGGGGTAAAGACTCAGAGGCAAAGAAAAGAAAGGAACAAAACTCAAGATTCAGAGAATTCTAACAATGCACTCCACTACAGAGAAGGGTGTGGAAGTGGCTGGGAGGGTAAACTCCAGGACCCAATCTGAGACAAACTTCCTCCTGAGCTTTCTGGGGATAACAATCCTGTTAGAATTACAATGTTGAGATGGGATAAATGCCTTATATAAACAGAACAGAAGTGGCTCTTCTGGGTGATGACCATGAAGCAGAGGATGCTGTGCAGGACCTTGGTCAGGGTCCAGTGCCCCCAGGATGATGTCATGGCTGTGAAATACAATTTATCATGATATTGTTGGATTAAGGGTTGCATTAAGGAGTCTACAGAGAGCTCAGACCTGCTTATTGAGGTGCTAGACGTGTCGTATTGGGTGTGAGCATCAACGATTTCTGTGCCGTATATGAGTGATACCCCTTAGAGCGGTGGTGACAAGGCCATAGCAATGAAGAAAGCAGCCTTTCCACGCAAGTATCTTCTAGTCAAAGGCCGTCTCTGCCATTCTGACCCAGAGGCACTGTGCCCATGGACACTTGGGATATCCTAGTGAATACCCCCTGAAGAGACCTTCTTGTGGTGAGACTATCTCACTTGACCTCAAATAATACAGTCTAAACAACCAGATACCTACCTCGTGATTTCGGGTGTCCATCAAGTACACAATAGAGAACACTCAAGCACAGCCAAGACCTTCTTGGCATCGTGTAAACTTGTTGGCTGGACTGAAGATAGATATTCCATTTCTGGGTATTCAAATGTCATTTCTTAAGATGGTTTCCCAGTTGCTACAGAAATATTCAAGCCAGAAGTCCACGTGAGGATACATTTCTCAAGCCCAGCAGAAGACCTGCGATGGAAGCCCTACAGAGGCAGGCTTTGAATATGGCGGACAGCCAGGAAGTAAGGCCTCTCCTGCTATCACAGGCTGTACTCATTTGGAGTAACTACCCTGCAAAGCTGCAGAAATGGCTCCAGGTTGAGGGACAATGGGATAGCAGAACTAGACCTGACTGGTTCCTTTCCACTGGTAGACCTGGCGGATTTCCCTGTGGTGAGGGTAGCATCTCTTGTATCACACAACCCGCCTCACTGCGAATTGCACCTGCGTCCCTCCCATATTTGCCATTACTTGGAATGGGCCTGCTTGAGAGACACCAAGAGGGAGAAGGAATAAACAGATACATCATGGGTTTTTCTCTCCCCTCCTTGGACAGGGACCTGCCACATCTTCATGTTTCTACAGCTGAACCACCATTTGTGGCTGCCCTTCGGAGGAGGTGAGGGCAGGTCCCAACCCTGGCTCCTGCCTAGTGTCACAAATGCCTATCAGTTCAGGAAATTCAGGGGTTGATAATAATAGCAGTAAGAGAGCACTGCAAAATAATCAGAACAATAAGAAACGTTATTGAAAGTTTATTATATTCCAACCACAGTGGGTGGCATCACCGACTCAGTGGACATGGGTTTGAGCAAGCTCTGGGAGTTGGTGATGGACAGGGAAGTCTGGCATGCAGCAGTCCATGGGGTCACACGAGTCGGACACGCCTAAGCGACTGAACTGACTGAGGCACCATGCCACGCGCTTTACATCCACTATCTTTCTTATTCTCACAAAAACTCTGTGAAGTAGATACTATTGTAATCTCAGGAATGTGAGATGGATAGGCTGAAATAACCTCCCTGATATCACATATTGAGTGAGTAGCGGAAGAAAGCTGAAATTCAGTTCCATCAGATATGGAAGCCCACATTCTTAAACATGGTGTGGAAACACACAGACATTTCACATATACATATATCCATCATGTACAGATGAGGAAGATTATTCTCTGAAGAGAGATTTTGCAAGGCTCTCTGCTGCTGCTACTGCTGCTAAGTCGCTTCAGTCATGTCCGACTCTGTGCGACCCCATAGACGGCAGCCCACCAGGCTCCCCTGTCCCTGGGATTTTCCAGGCAAGAACACTGGGGTGGATTGCCATTTCCTTCTCCAAGGCTGCAAGGCTCTCTACTTACCTACTAAACATCCATTCTCCCCTACTTTTTTAATAATCAAAAGCCTGATTTGCAGAGTGTTTCAAATTTGCCAAACTAGAAATTTTGGTTTCCTGGCCATTTTTGCAATTATAGGTGATCCTTCAGTCTTACTCAATGAGACAGCACTGGACGGGAATGTACTGCGAATTTCATTCAGGCTAGAATATGCATTTGACACTTGAAGGTATGGGGCTACTCACAAACTTTGGGGAGGAGGTTTCCACACAATAAGGATGGTTAGTTAGTTAGTTCAGTCGCTGTCGTGTCCGACTCTTTGAGACCCCATGGACTACAGCACGCCAGGCCTCCCTGTCCAACACCAACTCCCAGAGCTTGCTCAAACTCATGTCCATCGAGTCAGTGATGCCATCCAACCATCTCATCCTCTGTCATCCCCTTCTCCCACCTTCAATCTTTCCCATCATCAGGGTCTTTTCCAATGAGTCAGTTCTTTACATCAGGTGGCCAAAGTATTGGAGTTTCAGCTTCTGCATCACACTTTCAATGAATATTCAGGACTCATTTCCTTTAGAATTGACTGGTTGGATCTCCTTGAAGTCCCTTGGAGATTGCGAGTCTTCAAGACTTGCAAGATTCTCAAGAGTCTTCTCCAACACCACAGTTCAAAAGCATCAATTCTTCAATGCTCAGGTTTCTTTATTGTCCAACTCTTATATCCATACATGACTACTGGAAAAACCATAGCTTTGACTAGATGGACCTTTTTTGGTAAAGTAATATCTCTGCTTATTAATATGCTGTCTAGGTTGGTCATAGCTTTTCTTCCAAGTAGGAAGTGCTTTTTAATTTCATGGCTTTAGTCACTATCTGCAGTGATTTTGGAACCCAAGAAAACAAAGTCTGTCACTGTTTCCACTGCTTCCCATCTATTTGCCATGAAGTGATGGGACTAGATGCCATGATCTTAGTTTTCTGAATGTTGAGTTTTAAGTCAGCTTTTTCACTTCCTCTATCACTTTCACCAAAAGGCTCTTTAGTTTCTCTTCACTTTCTGCCATAAGGGTGGTATAATCTGCATATGTGAGGTTATTGATATTTCTCCCAGCAATCTTGATTCCAGCTTGAGCTTCATCCAGTCCAGCATTCCCCATGATGTACTCTGCACATAAGTTAAGTAAGCAGGGTGACAGTATACATACAGACTTGACGAACTGCTTTCCCAATTTGGAACCAGTCTGTTGTTCCATGTCTGGTTATAACTGTTGCTTCTCGACCTGCTACAGATTTCTCAGGAGGCAGGTAGGGTGGTCTGGTATTCCCATCTCTTTAAGAATTTTCCACAGTTTGTTGTGATCCACACAGTCAAAGGCTTTGGCATAGTCAATAAAGCAGAAGTAAATGTTTTTCTGGAACTCTCTTGCTTTTTTGATGATCCAGTGTATGTTGGCAATTTGATCTCTGGTTCCTCTGCCTTTTCTAAATCCAGTTTGAACATCTGGAAGTTCAAGGTTCATGTACAGTTGAAGCCTTTGGAGAATTTTGAGCATTACTTTACTAGCATGTAAGATGAGTGCAATTGTGCAGTAGTTTGAACATTCTTTGGCATTGCCCTTCTTTGGGATTGGAATGAAAACTGACCTTTTCCAGTCCTGTGGCCACTGCTGAGTTTTCCAAATTTGCTGACATACAGAGTGTGGCACTTTCTCAGCATCATCTTTTAGGATTTGAAATAGCTCAATTGGAATTGCATCATCGTCCACTTGACTTTGCATTCCAGGATGTCTGGCTCTAAGTGAGTGATCACACCATCGTGATTATCTGGGTCATGAAGATCTTTTTTGTATAGTTTTTCTGTGTATTCTTGTCACCTCTTCTTAATATCTTCTGCTTCTGTTAGCTCCATACAGTTTCTATCCTTTATTGAGCCCATCTTTGCATGAAATGTTCCCTTGGTATCTCTAATTTTCTTGAAGAGATCTCTAGACTTTCCCATTTATTGTTTTCCTCTATTTCTTTGCATTGATGGCTGAGGAAGGCTTTCTTATCTCTCCTTGCTATTCTTTGGAACTCTGCATTCAAATGGGTATATCTTACCTTTTCTCCTTTGCCTTTGACTTCTCTTTTCTCAGCTATTTGTAAGGCCTCCTCAGACAACCATTTTGCCTTTTTGCATTTCTTTTTCTTGGGGATGGTTTTGATCACTGCCTCCTGTACAATTTCATGAACCTCTGTCCATAGTTCTTCAGGCACTCTATCAGATCTAATCCCTGAAATCTATTTCTCACTTCCAGTGTAAATAATCTTAAGAAATTTGATCTAGATCATACCTGAATTGTCTCGTGGTTTTCCCTACTTTCTTCAATTTAAGCTGGTGGAAGCTGGCAAGATGGTGGAGTAGGACATGCGGTCATCTTCTCCTGCAAGAACTCCAAAATAACAATTCGCTGCTGAACAACTATCCACAGGAGAATATTGGATCCCACCAAAAAAAGATATCAGACATCCAAGGGCAATGGAGAAGCACCAGTAAGATGGTAGGAGGGGAGAAATCACACTTATAATCAAACCCCATACCTGCCAGAGACTCTTGTAGGGCTCAAACAAAACCTTGTGCACACCAGTACCCAGAGACCCCACAGAGACTGACCAGACCTGTGTCTGAGTCTCCTGCAGAGGCACGAGTCAACAGTGGCCTGCTGCAGGGGCAGGGGCCCTGCATGCAGCTCCCTGGGCACACAGCCTGGGGCATGAGCCCTCTTGGAGGAGTCGACCTTGAGCCGCCAAGCAGAAGACCCACAAACTGCAGAACAATTATACCAAGGAAATTCTCGCACTGTTAAGAAAGTTCTAGAACCCACAGCAGATTTCCCAACCTGGGGATCTGGCAAAGGAACTGAGAACTCCCAGAGAATTTGACTTTAGAGGCCAGTGAGATTTGATTACAGAACTTACAAAGGACTGGGGAAACTGACTCTTGGAGGGCACAAACAAAACTAAGGATGATAGAGTGGGGCATTGGAAGAAACTGGAGGCCCTGATGGCACCAGAGTCCTACTGAATAATTTCTCAACTTTGTCTGATAAAAAAAGTCTTATTTGTTTAAATCATTTTTTCATGGATTTTCTTCTGCTTTAAGCAGAATATATTCCTAATCAATGTAAATATTAATGAACACTAGTTTCATATTTGATAGCTCAAATTTGAGAATTAGAAACTCTTTTTTCCTAAGTCTTGTTGTAAGGGGGTTACTTGGTAGTGAGAGGGTAACAGGCAGGGCGGCCAGGGGTCTCCAAGCGGAGGAATAGGCTGCAAGTGTCAGACATTTTTTGTCTCTCTATTAAGCGGCAGGAGGAAACAAACTAATTGTGTTATATTTTTTCCCCTTCTCTATACAAATTTTAAAAGAGGTTTCTTTTAAAACTCTGCGTTGCCTTGACGACACCTGGCTCCACCTGAACTTAACTTTTCTCAAACCCTGAGCTAACCCATGCACTTTTCTTAGGGAAATGTTTGTCTTAAGCTATGTTAATGTTCTATGTATTTACCCGAGACTCCGTCTTCAGGTCGGTTCCCCCTAAGACTCGGAACCAACTTGACAAACCTGTATGTTTTACTCATACCTTGCTCTCCTAATCTATGTTAATGAAACTCTACATTTACTTGGAAACCTGCCTCTCTTCAGGGTTCATGTCCATCATTTTATGGCCTGGGATGACTCACCTGGTGCCAATGTTATCTCAAAATACATGTTGTGGGTGAGGGGCCTGGTGCCAGTCTCTGAGCTCTGAGACATCTCCTTTCTATAAGTCACAGCTTGCTAGTAACTATATAACATCCTATCCAGTTAAAGACTAGCAGAGGAGCACTCTTTCTGCCCTCCCCTGACATCTGTGTCAGAAGCTTTCTCTATCTCTTTTGTACTTTAATATAACTTTATCACACAAAAGCTCTGAGCGATCAAGCCTCGTCACTGGCCCCGGATTGAATTCTTCTCCTCCGAGGCCCAAGAGTCCTGGCGTCTTTCACGGCTGAGCAACAACCTTTCAGTAGTGAACTCGTTTAGATTGTGGCAATACTCCTCCCAAACTACAAGACTTCTCTTCCTTTTTTTCTTGCTTATTTGTTATTTTATTGTTATAAGTTTGAGATAGTATATGTAATTCTAATAGTAATCACATGGGAAAATCTTGTATTAATAGTAATTTTTATGAAAATTTTATTGGAGTTACAGTTGATTTATAATGTTAGTTTCTGCTGTACAGCAAAGTGAATCGGTTATGCATATACATATATCCACTCTTTTTTAGATTGTTTTCCCATATAGGTTGTTACAGAGTACTGAGTCGAGCTCCCTGTGCTATACAGCAAGTCCTTATCAGTTATCTATTTTATATATAGTCAGCTTCCCTGGTGGCTCAGAGGGTAAAGAATCTGGCTGCAAGGAAGGAGACCTGGGTTTGATCCCTGGGTTGGGAAGATTCCTCGGAGAAGGGAATGGCTACCCACTCCAGTATTCTTACCTGGAGAATCCCACGGACAGAAGAGCCTGGTGGGCTATAGTTCGTGGGGTCACAAAGAGTCAGACATGACTGAGCAACTAAGCACACACAGACATATAGTGCTGTGTATGTGTCAAGCCCAATCTCCCGATTTATAAAACTTTTCCATAAGCCACTCCTTGTGGTTAAAGCAGCAACACAATAATGCACCAAAAAATGCCGTGTCCCAGGCACACCACAGCTTAGGTGCTGCAACCTGATTAGTTAAGCTGAATTACCAGGGGTCGTGGGGAGGAAATGTTGTGAGAGCTCCTGCTGCTCTCCAGCCAATTTGCACATTTTCCTAGAATTATTTTAGGTGTTATTATCACCCAAACACCTGCTGCTACACAGGCAGGAAAACAAGCCAAAAACAAATGAGAAAGCAAAACAGACTAAATTAAAGACAAATGAGCACAATCCCTAAGTACAGGATACAAATCATAGCCTTCAAATTTGAGGCCCAGTTCTCCTGGCTATTAACCAGTCTCTCAGGCACTGTAAGTGCCCAAACTGAAAAAAGGAGGCAAAACCATCCAGGTAATTTCCATGTTGGTTTCTCTTCTTTTTCCTCTATGTTTTCTGCAGAATGAAAATATATATATATTTCAAAGGATACATCCTTATCTACTCTCCTCTTTCTTCAGCTAACTCAACTGCTACTTTATTTTGCTGTTGCTGTTCAGGCACTGAGTCATGTCTGACTCTTTGTGACCCCATGCACTACAGCACCTCAGGCTTCCCTGTCCTCCACTATCTCCCTGAGTTTGCTCAAACTCATGTCTATTGAATCATGATTCCATCCCACCATCTCACCCTCTGTCACCCCCTTCTCCTCCTGCCTTCCTCTTTCCCAGTATCAGAGTCTTTTCCAATGAGTCAGCTCTTTGCATCAGGTGGCCAAAGTATTGGAGCTTCAGCTTCAGCATCAGTCCTTCCAATGAATATTCAGGGTTGATTTCCTTTAGGATTGACTGGTTTGATCTCCTTGCTATCCAAGGGACTCTCCAGAGTCTCCTCAGCACCACAGTTTGAAAGCATCAATTGTTCAGCATTCAGCCTTCTTTAGAGAATGCAATGGCACCCCACTCCAGTACTCTTGCCTGGAAAATCCCATGGATGGAGGAGCCTGGTAGGGTGCAGTCCATGGGGTCGCAAAGAGTCGGACACGAATGAGTGACTTCACTTTCACTTTTCACTTTCATGCATTGGAGAAGGAAATGGCAACCCACTCCAGTGTTCTTGGCTGGAGAATGCCAGGGATGGGGGAGCCTGATGGGCTGCCGCCTATGGGGTCGCACAGAGTCGGACACGACTGAAGCGACTTAGCAGCAGCAGCAGCAGCCTTCTTTACAGTCCAACTCTCACATCCATACATGACTACTGGAAAAACCATAGCTTTGACTATATGGACCTTTGTCTGTAAAATAATGATGTCTCTGCTTTTTAATATGCTGGTTGGATTTGTCATAACTTTTCTTCCAAGGAGCAAGCATCTTTTAACTTCATGGCTGCAGTCACCATCTGCAGTGATTTTGGAGCCCAAGAAAATAAAATCTGTCACTGTTTCCATTGTTTCCCCATCTATTTGCCATGAAGTGATGGGACTGGATGGCATGATCTTGGTTTTTTTGAATGTTGAGTTTTAAGCCAGCTTTTCATTCTCCTCTTTCACCTTCATCAAGAGGCTCTTTAGTTCCTCTTTGTGACTTTATTTACAGCAGTATTTTTACCCAAAACATCTTTTAGCCATCTCAAAAACCACACACATACACAATACTCAGAAGTAGGGATGAAATATTGATATTAAACATAACTTCATATGATTTAAATACTGAAAGCTGTTGGTTTTTTTGGGTTTTTGTTTTTTGGGGTTTTTGTTTTTGTTTGGTTTGGTTTTTTTTTTTTTTTTTTGGCTCTGTTGACTCAGTGGACAGGAGTGGGGAACTGGGAGAACAACTCAGAGATTCTAAACTGAATAATTTAAGACTGGTTATTAGGATAAATACTACATTTCCAGCGCCTTTCTTTATTCCTAAGATTGCCCATGAAAAAGTTTCCTCTACATTTCCTTCCTAATTGAGTTTGGGAGAAAGGAACCAAAGGAGAAAGACATCAAGATCCAAACTCTGATTTCTTATTGCCAGCCCTTTCTAGAGAGATAACTTTATTTATCACTGTTTCAAAGCAGGGTTGATGCCTGCTTATCATGAGACAGGCCTTCAGAACAGGGACAAAAGCATCTTCTCAAGGGTCACACACAGTTGTTCTGAGAAAGTGTGTTGTATACCGTGTACAATTGGGGAGGAGAAAGTCAATGAAACACAGGAAGGTGCTGATGGAATCTATGAGAGAGACAGCGGGGTTGGTGGGAGGAGGTTTTAAGCAGTGGCCATAGTACTCTTGCCTGGAAAATCCCATGGACGGAGGAGCCTGGTAGGCTGCAGTCCATGGGGTCGCGAAGAGTCAGACATGACTGAGCAACTTCACTTTCACTTTTCACTTTCATGCATTGGAGAAGGAAATGGCAACCCACTCCAGTGTTCTTGCCTGGAGAATCCCAGGGACAGGGGAGCCTGGTGGGCTGCCGTCTCTGGGGTCGCACAGAGTCGGACACGACTGAAGCGACTTAGCAGCAGCAGCATAGTAGGGAAAAGTTTCAAGGACAGAGAGAGATCAAAAGAGGATATTTATAGAAAGCTTTGTGTCTTGGGTGAAAGAGCTCGTGCTGCCATTTGAAACCCTGCAGTGCTGATGGACATGATTCTTTAAAGCTTCAGTAATGGACAGTGATTCCTTGAGGGTAACATGAATCCTTAGGTGACCAGGATTCCACTGGTTGTATGTTGGGGGCCACCGCACAGGCAGTATGAACGTAGGCCCAGTCCTGGCCTATGCTGAGACAAAACACAGTGAAGATCCAAGCCCCAGAGTGCCCTGTCAACCACCCCAACTCAACCCCCAGAAAAACAGTGTCAAAGACCATCAGATCATGTCAGACACCAAACGTACGCTGTGAGGGTTCTGGGGATATTATTGCAAGCCCAGATTGACAGTTTGGGGAAGAACACCATTTTAAATTGTTCTTGGGAGAAAACCAGATGGAGGCAGCATTATACGAATTCTCTAAATTTATGGAAGTCTAAAAATTTGTGAAAATTTTTGTGAAATTTGTGAAAAATTTTGAAATTTGTGAAATTTTGAAATTTGTGAAAATTTTGTGAAAATTTGTGAAAATCCTGAAAATTGGGTTTTAAGCTAGACCTAATCAATGATCTATAACTTTCTTAGGAACTTAGTCTTTTTTTTTTTTTTTTTTTCTGGAAGAAGTGAGGGGAAAAAGGCAGATAACTTGAGACTGGATTGTCTCTTGCCCGTCCCAGCATACCGAGATATTTTGAACTGTAGTTTTACTTTGGGCCTTGAAATGGTCCTGTCTGCTGTCTATTGGGCTTCCCTGGTGGCTCAGAGGTTAAAGCGTCTGCCTGTAATGCAGGAGACCTGGGTTCGATCCCTGGGTCAGGGAGATCCCCTGGAGAAGGAATTGGCAACCCACTCCAGTACTCCTGCCTGGAGAATCCCATGGACGGAGGAACTTAGTGGGTCACAGTCCACGGGGTCACAAAGAGTCGGACATGACTGAGTGACTTCACTTTCTTTCTTTCACTTTCTGCTGTCCATTAGAAAGAAAGAAAAGATTTTCAAGCACAGCTGATGGATGTTAGAGGGCCAATGCCAGTCCCGTGATCCCTGCTTCCTTCATGCCCTTTCTCCTCTTGAGAGTGGGCTGAACCTAGTGATGCATTAGTGAGTAAAATATGGCAAAGGCAATGTGATGTCATTTTCAAACGCAGGTTACAAAAAGACTATGGACTCCATCTCAGGAGCAGTCCGTGGGGTCGCAAAGAGTCGGACATGACTGAGCTACTGAACAACAACAACAAAATAAAGTCACAGTTGAGTTCGCTGAAAAAAGAGGAGAGGAGATAAGAATGTATCCTTTGAAATATTTTTTTTCCATTCTGCAGAAAACATAGAGTAAGAAGAAGAGAAACCAGCATGGAAATTACCTGGAAGATTTTGCCTCCTTTTTTCAGTTTGGGCACTTATAGTACCTTCAGTTCAGTTCAGTCGCTCAGTCGGGTCTGACTCTTTGTGACCCCATGAATCGCAGCACGCCAGGCCTCCCTGTCCACCACCACTCCCTGAGAGACTGGTTAATAACCAGGAGAACCGGCCCTCAAATTTGAAGGCTATGATTTGTATCCTGTACTTAGGGATTGTGCTCATTTGTCTTTAATTTAGTCTGTTTTGCTTCTCATTTGTTTTTGGCTTGTTTTCCTGCCTGTATAGCAAGCCCATTCCAGGAGCTACATGATCTGTACAACTTTAATACCTTTTCACAAGAGCACTCTTGAACACCTCATTAGGTTTTTACTCCTTGCCAGATTCTGCCCTGAAACACACCTTTTGATGCTTGTGAAGCAGAGTGTCAAAAGGTTACATCTTTGAGGTCTTTTGAGCATACTGACATAGGGATTTTTTATCGTTAGAGAACATATATTAAAAGATACGATGCCTTTGTTATACATCGTTAAAAGCAATAGCATCTTACAATGGCTACTTCTAGAAGGAATAGTGACTGCAAAAGGCACAGAAGGGCTTCAGCTGATACTGCGACGTTGTTTGGGTCTAGGCTGCTAATACGGGTGCTTTCCATTTCTGAGACTACATCAAGTGTACATTTATGATTTGTGGACTTTCCTGTATGCACACCATACTTCAACAAACATGTCACTAAAAGCAAATGATAGATACTTGACACCACTGTCCCACCCGTTTGGGGAAGACTAATTTATTCAAATATTTATGAGGCACTAAATAAGAGCAGGGGACTATTCCAGATGCTATGTGACAGGGCTTTTCTCTTCCTCCAGGAGTTTTCTAATCAGTAAAAGAAAGAGAAGTAACCCACCACTAATCCATGTGCAGACTTCCCTGGTGGCTCAGTGGTAAAGAATCTGCCTACCAACACAGGAGACAGGATTCAATCCCTGGGTTGGGAAGATCCTCTGGAGAAGGAAATGGCAACCCACTCCAGTATTCTTGCCTGGCATATCCCATGGACAGAGGAGTCTGGTGGGCTACTGTCCATGGGATCACAAAACAGTCAGAAAAGTCTTAGCAGCTAAACAACAACAAAATCCATGCACACTGCAGTGTTAATAAGTGTGTACTCAGTCACTAAGTCATGTCCGGTTCTTTTGTGACCTGATCCAGGACTGGAACCTGTGTCTCCTGCATTGGCAGGCAGATTCTTTACAGCTGAGGTGCCAGGGAGGTCAATACATAAATAATATAAAATAATAAGCATCAGGTATTATAGGAGTGTTGTGGATGCAGCATCAGGGTTATAGAAATTGGAAGAAGGAAAGATCACTTTTGGTGGTGAACACCATGGTATGAATTTTCTATTGCACCCCCCTCCCCATCCAGAGTCCTGAAACAACTGTCTTATTGATGGGCCTTAACTAGATGATTGGAAGCAGATAGGGAAGCAGCAAAAGGCTTTAAGACAAAAACAGAGCATAGCTGGTTGGAATCCCAGTCCCACCACTCACAGACTGTAAAGCCATGGGCAGGTTATTCAGAGTAATCTATTATTGGCCTTATTTTCCTAGCCCTTCTCTCCTTTCAAATCAAAATCATTAAGGAGAAGTGGGTGGACCCTTTCTTTCCTGATTCCAAACTTGAGGCTACAGTGGAAGCAATCAGTCTTAGCGCCCAATCCCCACCCACTCTCACTGGTCCAGGAATGGGTGCATGGATCAGATCAGCTACTCAGTTATCGCCTATCTCTCTTGAGAGGAAAAATTATGGGATAAAAAGCAGCCAAGAGCCATGTTTCCAGCCATACACAAAAGCCAATGTGAAAGATTGAAACTCATATGCAGAAAGATGCAGGGAGAGTGAAGAGCCAGCAGGAGACTTGTCCCAGCAACACTGCTCTCTCTGTTCCAGAACACTCTGGGGCTCAGCCTTGTCCTTGCCCTTTACATAGTCTGGGATTTACACCAATTAATTCCCCATTTTGCCTTTACTAATTCAAACTGGGTTTTTGTGATCTGCAATTAAAAGAGCCATGACTAACACATTCCCCTCACTGAACTCTAGTTTTCTGAGTGCAAAATTGATAATGCAGCTATATAATGCAGAAGTTTGAAACAAAGGCAAATTATCACTACATGTAAAGATACTTGTTCAATGTTAACCCCTTATCATCAATGTCCCGCCAATGTGAGAATTCATGTCATCCATTCAAGGATTCTTCAAGCTAGGATGAATGTGTATTGCCTCTGACTTTATACAGCAGCTGGACAATCCATGAACCACACTCCCATCATCTGATAAAGGTAAAAAGTAGACTGATTTCAGATATTTCTTATGACTCTCCTTTCTTTTTCTCTGATCAGCTCTCATTCCAAACTCATTCTCCTCTCATTCACCAGAGTGTTCCCCATGCCAAACTTGACACCACCTCTAATCTGTTATAGGATTCCATGCTTATTCTCCACAGCATTTTGAGGTCCAACATCCCTAAATAATTTTTTTAATTGATATGCCTCAAATACCATCCCTCTCCCCAAGGCAAATTAAGCATACAGTTACTTTGGCCCCTTGAATTTCAACCCCTGACAAAATCTGTGTGGTCAGCACCTCTTGGTTTAGCTACTAACTCAGTTTTCACCCTTTTTCACAGCAAGAGTTCCAACAGCCTCAGATGACATCCAAAATACCCCAAGATTTATCAATTATAGCTAAAATTCATTGAGCTCTAACATGACAGTCTCTGTACTAAGCTCCATGTTTATTCCATTGACTCCTCGCTGCAGCGCTGCAGGGTAGGTCCTTTTATTTTCCTTTGTTACCAAAGAAACTGAGACAAAGTAATATAAAATTTTCAAGATTTTTATGGCTATAAAGCTATAGAGTCCATAGTTAAATTCAGGTAGTTGGATGCTAGAAATTAGATCCTAAACACTGTTCACAGTTATGAAATAAACCATATGCCTGAGATTTCAGCTCTGACCCGCCTTCCCTTCTCATGCCAGGAATATTGGTATACAAATCGGCTTATAATGTTTCATAGATTCAAACTAAGAGAAAAACACTACTGTGTTTTCCACTCCTCCCACCGTTAGGGTATTTCCATCCCAGGAAACACAAAAACATGTTCGTGTGAGGTGAAAACTTGGGCATCAAAGTATTTAGTAGAGAGATTTACTTATGAAAATGTTGGCAAATTCAGACTGACTTGTCAAAAAAATATGACAAATGTAAAGAGAAAAAAAAAACTGTGAAATTACCTAAGTTATACAGTTTGCATTAATCTCTTCTTAGTAGAAAAACAACTTTCTCCCATAATTCTCATGCTCACAAAGCATGTTGCCTGCCTTTAGAAATGAACTTTGTGAAAGCCAGGTTATAGTTGTCTTGCTTGGGAGTGAGTAATTGGAAGAAATGCTCAAAGTTTCACAGATCTTAGGAAATAGAACCAGACAGGGTGGCCCTGTTATTTCCAGTCCACCCACTTGGGGACATCATGCATATATGTTTATCGTTCACAAAGGCGGCGGGACGGAGTGTTCATCTTCTTCCACTCTGGCCACGACTGACATGGCTGGGATCGCCCGAGACAATGGTTAGATCATCTTGATAATGTGGAAGATAATGAAAATAACTTCTGGCTAACTCAGAAACCATGTCATTGGTGAAGTGGTTATTACTATTAACCATGGAAGGAAAGGTTATAGGGAAGGCACTTTAATGAGCTCAGAGACCTCTGTTTATCCCAATTTTAAAAAGACAACACAGTCTTGCTGAAAGAACACAGGCTTGGGGAGACTGAACCTGAGCCCTGATTCCATAAATTACCAGAGTTTGACACTGACAAAGTCATAGTGTTGTGACTTTGGAATATAATGATTTTTTGCTATTGATGGGGCAGAATAAGAAAGAGAAAAATAACCATGAAAAATAAAACCAAAACATAAAATAAAATTAATAAGTCCAAACATGGGTATTGTCAAAAGACTCAGATGGAGAAGGATACTGCACAATAGATAAATCAATGTCTGTCAAGTGTCAGAGTGGCACCTTACGTGTACACCAGGCAGGCAATCAATGCTACTTATTGTTATCAATTTTTTAGGTTTATAAAAATTTTCAATTTTTAATTGAAAGTTGGGGCTTCCAACTTAAACAGAAGTCTCTGTATGCAGTACAAGAATTAATTAATATTAACTTGACAGAATGTTAACCGTAAGTGGGGACCTGTGGTGCACTTGGTTGGTCACTTTGACTTTTATATAGTCATTAACATGATGGATATTCAGATCAGATCAGTCGCTCAGTCGCGTCCGACTCTTTGCGACCCCATGAATTGCAGCACACCAGGCCTCCCTGTTCATCACCAACTCCCGGAGTTCACTTAGACTCACGTCCATTGAGTCAGTGATGCCATCCAGCCATCTCATCCTCTGTCGTCCCCTTCTCCTCCTGCCCCCAATCCCTCCCAGCATCAGAGTCTTTTCCAATGAGTCAACTCTTCGCATGAGGTGGCCAAAGTTCTGGAGTTTCAGCTTTAGCATCATTCCTTCCAAAGAAATCCCACGGCTGATCTCCTTCAGGATGGACTGGTTGGATCTCCTTGCAGTCCAAGGGACTCTCAAGAGTCTTCTCTAACACCACAGTTCAAAAGCATCAATTCTTCGGCACTCAGCTTTCTTCACAGTCCAACTCGCACATCCATACATGACCACAGGAAAAACCATAGCCTTGACTAGACGAACCTTTGTTGGCAAAGTAATGTCTGTGCTTTTCAATATGCTATCTAGGTTGGTCATAACTCTCCTTCCAAGGAGTAAGCGTCTTTTAATTTCATGGCTGCAGTCACCATCTGCAGTGATTTTGGAGCCCAGAAAAATAAAGTCTGACACTTTCCACTGTTTCCCCATCTATTTCCCATGAAGTGATAGGACCCGATGCCATGATCTTCGTTTTCTGAATGTTGAGCTTTAATCCAACTTTTTCACTCTCCACTTTCACCTTCATCAAGAGGCTTTTTAGTTCCTCTTCACTTTCTGCCATAAGGTGGTGTCATCTGCATATATGAGGTTATTGATATTTCTCCTGGCAATCTTGATTCCAGCTTGTGTTTCTTCCAGTCCACCATTTCTCATGATGTACTCTGCATATAAGTTAAATAAACAGGGTGACAATATACAGCCTTGACGTACTCCTTTTCCTATTTGGAACCAGTCTTTTGTTCCATGTCCAGTTCTAACTGTTGCTTCCTGACCTGCATACAAATTTCTCAAGAGGCAGATCAGGTGGTCTGGTATTCCCATCTCTTCCAGAATTTTCCACAGTTGATTGTGATCCACACAGTCAAAGGCTTTGGCATAGTCAATAAAGCAGAAATAGATGTTTTTCTGAAACTCTCTTGCTTTTTCCATGATCCAGTGGATGTTGGCAATTTGATCTCTGGTTCCTCTGCCTTTTCTAAAACCAGCTTGAACATCAGGAAGTTCACGGTTCACATATTGCTGAAGCCTGGCTTAGAGAATTTTGAGCATTACTTTACTAGCATGTGAGATGAGTGCAATTGTGTGGTAGCTTGAGCATTCTTTGGCATTGCCTTTCTTTGGGATTGGAATGAAAACTGACCTTTTCCAGTCCTATGGTCACTGCTGAGTTTTCCAAATTTGCTGGCATATTGAGTGCAGCACTTTCACAGCATCATCTTTCAGGATTTGGAATAGGTCAACTATGGAATTCCATCACCTCCACTAGCTTTGTTCGTAGTGATGCTTTCTAAGGCCCACTTGACTTCACATTCCAGGATGTCTGGCTCTAGGTCAGTGATCACACCATCGTGATTATCTGGGTCATGAAAATCTTTTTTGTATAGTTCTTCTGTGTATTCTTGCCATCTCTTCTTAATATCTTCTGCTTCTGTTAGGTGCATACCATTTCTGTCCTTTATCAAGCCCGTCTTTGCATGAAATGTTCCTTTGGTATCTCTGATTTTCTTGAAGAGATCTCTAGTCTTTCCCATTCTGTTGTTTTCCTCTATTTCTTTGCATTGATGGCTGAAGAAGGCTTTCTTATCTCTCCTTGCTATTCTTTGGAACTCTGCATTCAGATGTTTATATCTTTCCTTTTCTCCTTTGCTTTTCACTTCTCTTCTTTTCACAGCTATTTGAAAGGCCTCTCCAGACCTCCATTTTGCTTTTTTGCATTTCTTTTCCATGGGGATGGTCTTGATCCCTGTCTCCTGTACAATGTCACGAACCTCATTCCATAGCTCATCAGGCACTCTATCTATCAGATCTAGGCCCTTAAATCTATTTCTCACTTCCACTGTATAATCATAAGGGATTTGATTTAGGTCATACCTGAATGGTCTAGTGGTTTTCCCTACTTTCTTCAGTTTAAGTCTGAATTTGGCAATAAGGGGTTCATGATCTGAGCCACAGTCAGCTCCTGGTCTATTGGTGAGTATGTAAACAATTTCTCAATAAAAAGATACTACATTTCCTCCATAATTTGTAGCTTACTGAAATTTCTAATATATTAAGTCATTTCAGCTGCCAGAAAAGTCATTCTGAGTAGCCTTATTTTAACATCGTTATCAAAGGCTAGACCCTGTGAAGTGTTTGTACATCTTACATATGTAGTATTTTGAATGAAAAGTAAAGAGAAATTTCCAAAGGAATTTGCCAATCAACTTATTTTAAATCAAATTATCTTGACTTACATTATAATTTTAGAACCATGCAACCATTTCTAATGGCTTATTGATGGTGACTTCTATTCATTACACTTAAGATCTCTACTTAGTGATTGAGCACTAAGCAAGTAAGCAATCATTTACCTGCCCAGAAAAAAAAAAAAAACACTACATATAAAAGAAATCTGCAAACTTTCATTTTAAATTTGGGTCTTACTAAAGACAACCAATCCTTAATAATTCAAGTTTGCAGTTTCTTTTTTTGCATTTTCTAATTTTGTTTTTTTTTGATAGCACACATTTATGCCCTATTTTTGGCCTTCTTTTTCTTTGTCAGACTGGTAATGGCTCACACAGCAGGGGTCCACTGTAGGGATCTTTTCCCATCACATAGAAGTGCAGCCTCTGAAGTGAACGATTTCACAGCCAAGAGAGGCTGAGCGGACTTTTGATCACACAAGCTGTTAATTTCCCAAAGGGGATTCGGTCAGGGCAGTGAAGTTCATGGATTTGGAGAAAACTTAGTGAAGCTTTAACAGTGATCAAGACCTCAACTTTGGCATCTTGTGTTAAAGCTGGAAACAAAGCCAAGGAAAGGCGGCGTCAGAGCAAATAGAGTCCATTCTGAAAAGGAGGTTCTGGTAGAATTGCCATTTTGCAGCGCCAGCATATTCTTAACTTCATTACACTTGAAATTATGAAGAAAATCCCAAATTTTTGTTTATATGAGTTATATCCATCAATATTTATAGTATTAGAAATTAGAACAGGGAAATATTTTAAGCATTTATTAATTGATTTTAGAATACATTCATTATATTGTTATGGCAAAAATAACACATTGTGTGAAAAATAACTATATTTTCCCAAACAAAAAGATGGAGAGTAGCATCATTTTACATTTTTGCAAATCCCTTTAATGTCCTGCTTAATAAAACAATTGGATTCTTATATCAGCTTCTTTTATTTATCCAAATATTATGTGTTTTTGAAGTATGTGAAGAAAATCAGGCCTCACCAAAATATGTAATTAGAAAAAGAGGAGTATTTTAATAGCCTTTTCAGATATTTTTGGATTTTCTTTTTTGATGCAATGTCAAAACCAAACAAGCTACAATAAGGAATCTGAAAAAAAAAACTCAGTTAACTAACTTTGCTTGCTCTGTGACATTAAAATCCATTGGTCTATCCTGCACTCTGAATGGATCTTTTAATCATGAATCATTTGTAGCATGAGATGGCCATTTGGAAAATACTTGTTCTCTGACTTTTGCATATCTCCAGGATGTTAACACATTTTATTATAGAATATCAAAACAATATTAGTTGATAACACCATTGATCTCATCAGAAAAGTCCTTGCAAAACTGTCAAGATCACATATCAAATGCAAGTTTTCTAAAATTCTGATTTTCATGTGAAAACTTGAGTGACAGCTGACTTCATTGATTTTTGAGAAAATATTTGCCAAATACCCAAGTCAGAATAACCACGGCTGGTCTGTCAATAGATCTTTCGAGTAACAGTGAAATTCCCAGTCTCATGAAAACAGTTTTAAACTCAAAACACACATGTGCTTTATGTATGCTGCTGCTGCTGCTAAGTTGCTTCAGTCGTGTCCGACTCTGTGCGACCCCATAGACGGCAGCCCACCAGGCTCCCCCGTCCCTGGGATTCTCCAGGCAAGAACACTGGAGTGGGTTGCCATTTCCTTCTCAAATGCATGAATGTGAAAAGTGAAAGTGAAGTCGCTCAGTCATGTCCGACTCTTGGCGACCCCATGGACTGCAGCCTACCAGGCTCCTCCATCCATGGGATTTTCCAGGCAAGAGTACTGGAGTGGGGTGCCATTGCCTTCTCTGGCTTTATGTATACTTACCATTATATCACTCTGAATATTTTAAAAGTGTTGTCTAGGGTGATTTAATAAGACTAATAATTTTACTAGTTCACAAAGGACATTCTTGGGCTTCCCTGGTGGCTCAGATGGTAAAGAATCCACCTGTAATGCAGGAGACCTGGGTTTGATCCCTGGGTTGGGAAGATCCTTTGGAGAAGGGAATGGCTATCCACTCCAGTATTCTGGCCTGGAGAAT
Organism: Bubalus kerabau; assembly: GCF_029407905.1. NCBI lineage: Eukaryota > Metazoa > Chordata > Mammalia > Artiodactyla > Bovidae > Bubalus > Bubalus kerabau. The sequence continues at coordinate 203,198,592 of NC_073625.1, forward strand.
GCCATGCAGGAGCCTGGTAGGCTACAGTCCATGGGGTTGCAGAGTCAGACACGATCCAGCAGCTAACACACTAAACAAAGGACATTCTTAAGTAAAATTGATGCTTGTGAGTGTAGCCACGAAGCATACAATGACTGCTAACTAATAGTTTGGTAGAACCGCCTTGATCTGCACTTTAATACCAGTCACTTCACACACCACAGCTTCCACCATCAGCACAAATGTCAACGCGATGCAAAAGGCAAATCGTCTTGTATCGATATTATTATGAAAATAACTCCAACCTCACGAACTTCCTGAAAGACTTTTGAGTACCCCAGACCCCTGTGGGCCATATTTTGAGAACTGTTGTTCTAGAGAATTCCAGTCCTGTTCAATGGGACCAGTTTTTAAAAGCCTGTTAAGAAGGGCCTGATGTCTTCAGTTTCAGCTATCCTTTCATGAGCTAGCTGAGAGCCAAACAACGGGGCCCTAGTTGCCTGATGATATAAGATCCTCAGATATTCTCAAATTAGAAAAATACAAAATACAAAACCTTAGTTCATTTTTAAAAACAAAACAACTGAGTCATTACATTATTTAAAACTTTTAAGCCCCATTAGTGTTCTACCAAATTCTATGTCACTGTGTATAAAATTCTAAAAATAGTGCAATAGTTAAAGAACAAAAATTAAGATGACACCATAATTTAGAAAAATCTTTAGTGTAACAAACCACGTATCTTGCTCTTTCATTCTGAACTTGCCTAAATATGTCCAATATCTATGCATAAAATTTTACATAGATATACATTATCTGTTCTGAAACCCCTCTTTTTTTTACAGAGAACATAAATTGAAGCTCAAAGAATTTTCACTTGAACCCTAGAAACTTTGAACTGAAACAGTCTTTTAGATCACCTAGTTCAGCCTTCCTTCTAAGTGAATTTCATCCTTCTTAGATGAGCTTCCAGGCTTGCTTTGAACCACTCCAGTAACAAATAGCTCACTGCCTCAGGAGGCATTGCTGCATTTCAGACAGGCCATCGTCAGCAACTTAGGTATTTTTCTTTAGATTGAGGCAAACAATTCTTAGATATGCTTCATAATTTAATATAGTATTTCTCTTTCCTAAGACCATATTAGGTTTTTCAGCATTCAAACCATATTGTTCGTTTATGGTGGCCAGATAGTCTCTGAAACCCGAGTTGTTATTAAGTCTATTTAAATCCATCTTTGGACTGTACTATTGTTATTTTTCTTTAATGGTTAGGTTTTATAGTTAAATTTCATATGGATCATTTTGATCCACAGTCATCTTCTTATGATCAATTTCAACTTCAATTTATTCAACACTAATTGACATTACCTACAATGGTAATAAGGGGTGTCGGGGTTAATCATATCTTCATCTAACTTTGTTTCTTGCTAATGGTGTAATATTCACATATAACCTACACACGCCCTCCCATGTGCTTTATTTTTCTTTGTTTCGCTTTGGCTGTGCTGGGCCTTTGCTGCCATGGGCAGGTGTCTCTACCTGGGGCACCCGGCGGCTCCGGTCTAGTTGTGGTGAGCAGGCTTCTCCTTGCAGCAGCTTCTCTCGTGTGGGGCGCAGGCTCAGAGCACATGTGGGTCGGCAGTCGCAGCACGTAGGTCAGGACCTGGGGCACGTGGGCTTAGCTGCCCCACAGCAGTGGGGCCCTACTTCCCAGACCAGGGATTGAACCCATGTCCCCTGCATTGGCAGGTGGATTCTTAACCACTGGACCACCAGGGAAGTCCTCTAATTTTGCTTCTAATAGGAAAATAACAGGAGAATAGGACTGTGGCATGACACCAGAGCTACACATTTATTCAATCACATTAGTCAAGATTTCATAGTACTGTTCTAGGACCTTAACTAACTACCTAGCATAAAGGAGAAGAAAGAGAAAGGGACAAAAAGTCTATTAAAGCAATACTGGCTAAAAACTCCTCAAACATGGGGAAAGAAATGAACATCCAGATTCACAAGGCCTGAAAGAAGCAAGATAAAAAGGATATATGAAACAAGAAACAAGAAAATGACAACAGCTAAGTATTTACCTGTCAACAATTATCTTAAATGTAAATTGATTAAGTTACCCAATAAAAAGACATAGAATTGCAAAATGGATAAAAAGAACAAGATCCAACAATAAGCTGCTTATAAAAAAACTCACTTTGTATCAACCTAGAGGGGTGGGATGGGGCGGGAGATGGGAGGGAGGTTCAAAAGGGAGGGGACATATGTACACCTGTGGGTGATTCATGTTGAGGTTTGACAGAAAACAACAAAATTCTGTAAAGCAATTATTCTTCAATTAAAAATAAACAAAATTTTTAAAAAAGAATTGTAGTAAAACAACGACACACCAGAGTGTCTACATGCCTGTCATATATTTACCTATCTGACCGCCTCTCTATAAATTAAACTATTGAAATATCGACTAGGGTGCAATAAACAATGCAATGTAACTGGTTTTGAATTAAAATTTTTAAAAAACTCACTTAACTTTAAGGAAACTCATAAACTGAGAGTGAAGGTACAAAAAAAAAAGACTTCAAACAAATAGTAATGTGCTTACATCTTTAGATTTTAAGCAAAAAACAGACGAATGGGACAAAAAATGGCATTTGATAATTATAATCAATCCATCATGAAGAAACAACAATTATAATATTTATATACCCAACATTGGATCATGTAAATATATAAAGCAAATATCAACAAAACTAAAAGGAAAAATAATAGCACTATGATAAGCACTGGAGACTTTAACATCATATTCTCAACAATGGATAGACCATCCAGACAGAGAATCAATAAAGAAATAGTGTAATTAAATATAGACCAAATGAACCTAAAAGACATATATTGAACATTCTATCCAAAATCAGCAGAATACACATTTTTCTCAAGTACACACAGAACATTTGCTAGGATAGATTATAGGTAAAGCAACAAAATAAGTCTAAACATATTCAAGGAGATAGAAATTATATAAGGCATCTTTTCTGACCACAAAGTTAAAAAAAAAAAAAGTAACTGGAAACCAATAACAGAAGAGCCAGGAAATTCACAAATACATTGATTTACAGAAATTAAGCAACACATTCTTGAATAACGAATGGATCAAAGACTAAAAAGCAAGAGAAAATTTTTAGAAATGTCTTGACAAATGAAAATGAAAATACAACATACCAAAACTTATGGGATGCATCAGAAGTAGAAGTACAGGAAGTTTACAGTAATAAATGAATATATCAAAAACAAAAATTTCAAATGAACAGCTTAACTTTTCATCTCATGGCACTAGTAGAAGAAAAAGAACAAACTAAACCCAAGGTTAGCAGAAGAAAGGAAATAATAAAAATTAGAGCAGAAATAAATAGGAAAGTAATAGAAAAGCTTCTAAAAACTAAAACTGGTTCTTGAGAAGATTTTTTTTTTTTAATGACAAATCTTTACCTAATCTAACCAAGGTAAAAAAGAGAAGAGAAAGTGTTTCCAAAGCACATATCTGATAGGGCATTAATATCCATAGTGTAAGGAATTTGTGCAACTCAATATTTAAAATCTCCTTTTTAAAAATGGGTAAGAACCTAAATCAACATTACTCCAAGAAGATTTTCAAAAAGCCAAAAGGTACACAAAAAGGAGCTTGAGAACATTAATCATCAGAGATATGCAAATCAAAACCACAAACCCTAAAGACTCCACCAGAAAATTACTAGAGCTAATCAATGAATATAGTAAAGTTGCAGGATATAAAATCAACACACAGAAATCCCTTGCATTCCTATACACTAATAATGGGAAAATAGAAAGAAAAATTAAGGACACAATCCCATTCACCATTGCAACGAAAAGAATAAAATACTTAGGAATATATCTACCTAAAGAAACTAAAAACCTATATATAGAAAACTATAAAACACTGGTGAAAGAAATCAAAGAGGACACTAATAGATGGAGAGATATACCATGTTCATGGATTGGAAGAATCAATATAGTGAAAATGAGTATACTATCAAAAGCAATTTATAGATTCAATGCAATCCCTATCAAGCTACCAACAGTATTCTTCACAGAGCTAGAACAAATAATTTCACAATTTGTATGGAAATACAAAAAACCTCGAATAGCCAAAGCAATCTTGAGAAAGAAGAATGGAACTGGAGGAATCAACCTGCCTGACTTCAGGCTCTACTACAAAGCCACAGTCATCAAGACAGTATGGTACTGGCACAAAGACAGAAATATAGATCAATGGAACAAAATAGAAAGCCCAGAGATAAACCCACGCACCTATGGACACCTTATCTTTGACAAAGGAGGCAAAAAATATACAATGGAGAAAGGACAATCTCTTTAACAAGTGGTGCTGGGAAAACTGGTCAACCACTTGTAAAAGAATGAAACTGGAACACCTTTTAACACCATACACAAAAATAAACTCAAAATGGATTAAAGATCTAAACATAAGACCAGAAACTATAAAACTCTTAGAGGAGAACATAGGCAAAACACTCTCTGACATACATCACAGCAGGATCCTCTATGACCCACCTTCCAGAATATTGGAAATAAAAGCAAAAAGAAACAAATGGGATCTAATTAAAATTAAAAGCTTCTGCACAACAAAAGAAACTATAAGCGAGGTGAAAAGACAGCCTTCAGAATGGGAGAAAATAATAGCAAATGAAGCAACTGACAAGCAACTAATCTCAAAAATATACAAGCAACTCCTGCAGCTCAATTCCAGAAAAATGAACGACCCAATCAAAAAATGGGCCAAAGAACTAAACAGACATTTCTCCAAAGAAGACATACAGATGGCTAACAAACACATGAAAAGATGCTCAACATCACTCATTATCAGAGAAATGCACATCAAAACCACAATAAGGTTCCATCTCACACCAGTCAGAATGGCTGCCATCAAAAAGTCTACAAGCAATAAATGCTGGAGAGCGTGTGGAGAAAAGGGAACCTTTTACACTATTGGTAGGAATGCAAACTGGTACAGCCACTATGGAGAACAGTGTGGAGATTCCTTAAAAAACTGGAAATAGAACTGCCTTATGACCCAGCAATCCCACTGCTGGGCATACACACTGAGGAAACCAGAATTAAAAGAGACACGTGTACCCCAGTGTTCATCACAGCACTGTTTATAATAGCCAGGACATGGAAGCAACCCAGATGTCCATCAGCAGGTGAATGGATAAGAAAGCTGTGGTACATACACACAATGGAGTATTACTCAGCCATTAAAAAGAATACATTTGAATCAGTTCTAATGAGGTGGATGAAACTGGAGCCTATTATACAGAGTGAAGTAAGCCAGAAAGAAAAACACCAAAACAGTATATTAACGCATATATGGAATTTAGAAAGATGGTAACAATAACCCTGTATGTGAGACAGCAAAAGAGACACAGATATATAGAGCAGTCTTTTGGTCTCTGTTGTGGAGGGGGGGGATGATTTGGGAGAATGGCATTGAAACATGTATAATATCATATAAGAAACGAATCGCCAGTCCAGGTTTGATCATGGCATCCAGTCCCATCACTTCATGGGAAATAGATGGGGAAACAGTGGAAACAGTGTCAGACTTTATTTTTCTGGGCTCCAAAATCACTGCAGATGGTGACTGCAGCCATGAAATTAAAAGACGCTTACTCCTTGGAAGGAAAGTTATGACCAACCTAGATAGCATATTCAAAAGCAGAGACATTACTTTGCCAACAAAGGTTCATCTAGTCAAGGCTATGGTTTTTCCTGTGGTCATGTATGGATGTGAGAGTTGGATTGTGAAGAAGGCTGAGCGCCGAAGAATTGATGCTTTTGAACTGTGGTGTTGGAGAAGACTCTTGAGAGTCCCTTGGACTGCAAGGAGATCCAACCAGTCCATTCTGAAGGAGATCAGCCCTGGGATTTCTTTGGAAGGAATGATGCTAAAGCTGAAACTCCAGAACTTTGGCCACCTCATGCGAAGAATTGACTCATTGGAAAAGACTCTGATGCTGGGAGGATTGGGGGCAAAAGGAGAAGGGGACGACAGAGAATGAGATGGCTGGATGGCATCACTGACTCGATGGACGTGAGTCTGAGTGAACTCCGGGAGTTGGTGATGGACAGGGAGGCCTGGCGTGCTGAGATTCATGGGGTCGCAAAGAGTCGGACACGACTGAGCGACTGATCTGATCTGATCTGATCTGACAGGATGCTTGGGGCTGGTGCACTGAGACGACCCAGAGGGATGGTATGGGAAGGGAGGTGGGAGGAGGGTTCAGGATGGGGAACACGTGTACACCTGTGGTGGATTCATGTTGATGTATGGCAAAACCAATGCAATATTGTAAAGTAATTTGCCTCTAATTAAAATAAATAAATTTTTTAAAAAAAGATATAACCTCACACCTGTTAGAATGGCTGTCATCAGAAAGATAAGAGATGAGTGCTGGCTAAATGTTGAAAAGGGAATTCTCGTGCACTGTGGGTAAGAGTAAATCTGGGCAGCCACCCCAGAAGGCAACACGGCGCTTTCTCAAAATATTGAAGATAGGACTGTCATATGATCTAGCAGTCCCACTTCTTAGTACACATCCAGTGGAAATGAAATCCCTACCTTGAAGAGTGGTCTGCACTCCCACTTTCATTGCAGCATTATTCATAATGCCCAAGACATGGAAACAACTGAAGTGTCCACAATGGATGAGTGGATAAAGATGCATTTTATATATGTCTATATATAGGTATCCAGAGAAGGCAATGGCACCCCACTCCAGTACTCTTGCCTGGAAAACCCCATGGATGGAGGAGCCTGGTAGGCTGCAGTCCATGGGATCGCTGAGAGTCGGACAAGACTGAGCGACTTCACTTTCACTTTTCACTTTCATGCATTGGAGAAGGAAATGGCAACCCACTCCAGTGTTCTTGCCTGGAGAATCCCAGGGACGGGGGAGCCTGGTGGGCTGCCATCTATGGGGTCACACAGAGTCAGACATGAGTGAAGTGACTCTGCAGCAGCAGATATATAGGTATCAGTTCAGTGCAGTTGCTCAGTCGTGTCTGACTCTTTGCGACCCCATGAATCACAGCACGCCTAGGCCTCCCTGTCTATCACCAACTCCCGGAGTTTACCCAAACCCATGTCCATTGAGTCGGTGATGCAGTCCAACCATCTCATCCTCTGTCGTCCCCTTCTCCTCCTGCCCTCAATTTTTGCCAGCATCTGGGTCTTTTCAAACGAGTCAGCTCTTCGCATCAGGTGGCCCAAGTATTTATCTATATTTAAAATGGAATAGTATTCAGTCATAAAAAGAACAAATCTTGCCACTTGCAACAATATGGATGAAATTTGAGAGTGTTATGCTAAGCGAAATAAGACAAAGAAAGACACATGTTGTATGAGCTCACCTAGAGGTGAAATCTAAAAGCAGATCTAAAAACAAATCTAAACTCATAAAAACAGAGAGCAGACTGGGGGTCGGGGTGGGGCAGAAAGGGCACAGAGGTCCAGGCATGAGATGAGAGTGCGGGGATGTCACGCACAGCATGGTGACGGCAGTTAGGAACACTGCGTTGGGGACACGAGCCCAAGCAAGCTCCAGGAGACAGTGGGGGACAGAGGAGCCTGGAGTGCTTCACGTGCAGTGCTGCAGAGCCACACAGGGCTCAGCGACTACACAACAGCAGCAACACTTGAAAATGCTGAAGAGTAGATCTTAAAAGTTCTTTACACACACACAGATGTAGATATGTCAGGCGATGGATGTATTAACTAAATTTACTGTGGTAATCATTTCACAAGATACATATACTTCAAATAATTATGTTGCATATCTTAAATTTACACAATGTTTTAGCCAATTATAGCTCAGTGAAGCCTGGGGGGGGGGGGGCGGGAATCTGAGAAGCTCAGCTTAGTTCAAGTGTCCGTTGAGTTAAGGTCCAACTAACAGTAATAGCACAGAATGTGTAAACCCCCAATTACATCTACATTTGTTGGCATGTGTCATTTGTAACTCCACAGGCTGAGCTCCATGAAGATGACATAGATGCTGTTAGTGCTCATTTGAAAATCACTCCACTTTTTACCCAATATATGAATTCTGTATTTGGGATTGAGGGCTGCCACTTCTCACAGTAAAATAAACATTGCTATTTCTTAGGATTTATATTACCATCTACAACTCACCTTCATAATATGCTCTCTTTTTAGCCTTTGCACACTAGTATCTCTATATTCGAGCCCTGGATTTTAATAAATTCTCCCTGATGAATTTCATTCATTCATTCATTCATGACTCTCTTCATTTATGCATCTATCCATTCACTTTATTGAGTGCTTGCTGTTTGCTTGTCACTAGGGACTCCAAGAATAATATAGAAACCCACTGAAGATTAAATTTGTTTCTAAGAAAAGGGAGAGCCAACATTTTTTCAAGTACTTAAAAAATATACCAAGATGTTACTAGTGATTATCTCAAGTAGTAGTTTAGTTTAACTCTTTGATCTATATTTCTGCCAAGACATGCTTAATCTTATAATCAATAAAATGCAGTGAATTAAAAATGCTATAGTTTAAAAAAGGATATCAAATTTTCAATTAAGTGATATGATATTAAATAGCATGATGAGATGAAAATCATATGTATGGGTAAATATATCTCTACGGTATCTAGGTGCAGTCAGCCAGAAGACTGGTCACACAACAATTCAGTAAGTTTACTGATCATCTAAAACATTAGGTACAATTTATCTCTCTTTCATATTAACAACATAATATAATTTCATTTTCTTCCTGTAGTTTATGATAAACATTATGTCCAGTATTGTTCTGTTTTCATCTCTACTAAGAATAAGTCTAATGCTCAGTCACTAAGTCATGTCTGACTCTTGTGATCCCATGGACTGTAGCCCACCAGGCTCCTATGTCCATGGGATTTCCCAGGCAAGAATACTGGAGTGGTTTGCCATTTCCTTCTCCAGGGCACTTTTGTGAACCAGGGATCGAACTCATGTCTCCTGCATTGGAAGGCAGATTCTTTACCACTGACCCACCAGGGAAGCCCCTTACTAAGAATACATGATTCCATAGTCCCATATAGGAGCCACTTTTCAGATCACATGATCTGATTTAGGATTCAAAGAATATGCCCCTCCAGGGGGTTGATTTGCAGAGCTTTCCTGGGAACCTGATTGCAGATCCCAAGGAGAGAGTTGGGAGATGGAAAAGAAAGGTGGATGAAGGAGAATGAAAAGCTTCCGCCAAGTTCTCAAGTCTTAATTTCAGACTCCACAGATAGCGCATCTCTGAGTAGGATTATGGAGAGTTGCTAGAGCATTCTCCCTGAGACCAGAGTCAAAGGGTTATCAGGATGATTAAGAACACGGTGGTATGTGAGGTCGCATGATCTGATTGCCACACGTTCACAGGCAGCACTGAGAGACCGCAGCGGCCACCAGAGCAATCAGCAGGGGTCGTGTTGTAAACACGACTCTCCCTTCTCCACCATCTTCCTTTTCACCCGCTTTCTCTTTTGCTGCACTTTGTTGGATTAATAAACTTTCAGATTCTCCCTTTTTCCCCCTCTTCTGGAGAAAACTAGAGGCTACTCTTAGAGTTTAACGTACTTATTGGAGTCTTCATTTTTCTAAATTTGAAGCTGTTCAAGATTTCTTTCTCCCTTCTGAGAAATGACATTGATCTTATATCTTTTAATTTTCAACAGAATGGTGTACACATGTTGTCACTGCTACCTTAAATATTACCCTTTTCCTTTTTATTCACACAAAATATTTGTTTGGCATTATTTTTTATATCCAATAGTGTTTTTATATAAAAAATAGCATTTTTATATCCAATAGTTGATGAACACTATGCAAAATGTACATTAAACTGTGTACAAATCCTTAACTGTTCGCATCTCACTCCCCTCAGTGTTTAATTTTCTTCAGAATCCACCTGCAATGTGGGAGACCTGGGTTCGATCCCTGGGTTGGGAAGATCTCCTGGAGAAGGGAGCAGCCGCCCACTCCAGTATTCTGGCCTGGAGAATCCCATGGACTGAGGAGCCTGGCAGGCCACAGTCCCCCGTGTTGCAAAAAGTCAGACACAATTTAGAGACTGAACAACGACACAGCAACACACACCGATGTACATATTTTCTGCAATTCCTTCCTTTAGCTCTGTGACTTCTTCAGTAGATTATGAGCTCTTCACAAAGGAAGATGTACTTATGTTTAATATGCCCAATGATATTGGATGGAGCAACTGAAGAATAAACGAAAGACCACTTCTTTTAGCTTTCATTATTTTCAATGTGAGCAGGGTAGTTTATGTCTAAAATCTAACTCAACTCTTGCTCCTTTTTCTAGACCAAAGCTGTCCGATGGAAATGGAAGCCACATATACAACTTTAAATTATCTAGTAACCACAAAGAAAGGAAAAAGAAACAAATGGAATAATATATTTTACTTAATTCCATATTTCAAAATTATGATTTCAACATGTAAATAATATTTTTAAATTATTATGAGGTATTTTACATTTTGGGCTTCTCAGATGGTGCTAGTGCTGAAGAGAAGGGCGTGCAATCGCTGGGTCGGGAAGACCCCCTGGAGGAGGGCATGGCACCCACTCCAGCATTCTTGCCTGGGGAATCCCACGGACAGAGGAGCCTGGGGGCTACATCCATGGGGTCGCAGAGGTGAACATGACTGAAGTAACTTAACACGCACACATTTTGCATTATTCTTTTCATACTAAGAAACCCAGTGTGTGTTTCACACATGCAGACTAGTCACACCTCAAGCGCTTAATAGCCGTATGTAGTTAATCAGTATTCCACCAGACAATTTCGTTCCATATGCTACCTCAAAATGTGAAGCTAACATTTTTCCAATACAAGACTCTAAGAAGCAAGAGAGCCTCAGACACAGTATTTAGATCGGGCTTTCTCAACAGCGGCACATTGGCGTTTTGGCTCAACGCGGCTTTGTTTCCGAGGGCTTTCCTGTGCTTTGTAGGATGTCCAGCAGTATTTCTGGCCTCAACTCATTAACAACTTTCTCCTCCAGTGTGACATCAAAAATGTCTCTTAGCATTGTCGAATATCCTCTGGTGGTAAAACTGCCCCACGTGAAAACCTCTGAATTAGACTATCCTTTTTAGCTTTGGGAACCACTTTAGCTCTGGAATCTCTGCTTGCTGAGGCTTTGTTGATCTGCCAAGAGCACCCACACCTTCCTACCTGTGGCCATTGTGGGACACAGCATTTTTCTTGACTGGTATTTGTCCAGGGAGTGCACCAGAAAGAGACATTTCCTGGCACTTTCTTTCACATTTCATAGGGCAGTCCGATATTTCCTGCTTGTAAGCAATAGTGATTGATTCTGGGTAAACAGAAAATAATTTATTGGGAGGTTAACAGGAAGGTTGCTTTCTAAAATACTTTGAGAAAGCATCTGCAATGATACTATAAGCTCATTAAGAAGCTGAATAGTATTAACCTTCTAAGTTAAAGACTGAGAGTTAAAATCTCCCCTTAACGACATGCCAACTAGATACATTAATGTGACTCACCACTATTATATCAATAGTTATAGCCCTGTTTACTGTATTTCACTGAAAATTTCTAAATATACTTATCCTTCAGGCCTATAACTAAAATCAACTAAAACCCAAAAACACTCTACCCCTTGAAAAACAAAATGCATAAAAATGTATTTGCCTCTTCTACCACCTCAACCATAACAGGATTACCTATTGACATGTTTAATCATTATACTTCTGAGCTTTCTATTTACCACACTCAAATGACTGATTAATGACTTCATAATCTCTATTCAACAGTGACTAGTTCAACTCATATCAAAACAGATCATGACTATCTGCAACTACAAGGGACAAACTTGAACACTAATTCTCATGTCACACATTAATTGGCTCAGCAAACCTCTTAGGTCTCTCACCACACTCATCTGTGACCATGAAGCAACTTTCAATGAATTTAGGCACAGCAGTTTCTCTATGAGCAGGAGCTGCAATCACCGGCTTCTACCATAGAACAGAAGCATCTCTAATGCACTTTCTACCACAAGGAACACCAATTCTTTTTATCCCTATGCCTGTAATTGTTGAAACTATTAGCTTATTTGTTCAATCAATAGCTCTGGCCATATGGCTAACAGCTAATATTATGGCCACTCACCTATTAATCCATTCAATCCAAGGAAAAGCCCTGGCCCTAATAAGATTTCATTCAGCTCAGTTCAGTCTCTCAGTCATGTCTGAATCTTTGCAACCCCATGAACTGCAACACGCCAGGACTCCCTGTCCATCACCAACTCCTGGAGTTTACTCAAACCCATGTCCATTGAGTCAGTGATGCCATCCAACCATCTCATCCTCTGTCATCCCCTTCTCCTCCTTTCATCAATCTTTCCCAGCATCAGGGTCTTTTTAAATGAGTCAGCTCTTTGCATCAGGTGGTCAAAGTATTGGAGTTTCAGCTTCAGCATCGGTCCTTCCAATGAACACCCAGGACTGATCTCCTTTAGGATGGACTGGTTGATCTCCTTGCAGTCCAAGGGACTCTCAAGAGTCTTCTCCAGCACTACAGTTCAAAAGAATCAATTCTTCAGCACTCAGCTTTCTTTACAGTCTAACTCTCACATCCATACATGACCACTGGAAAAACCATAGCTTTGACTAGATGGACCTTTGTTGGCAAAGTAATATCTCTGCTTTTTAATATGCTGTCTAGGTTGGTCATAACTTTCCTTCCAAGGAGTAAGCATGTTTTAATTTCATGGCTGCAATCACCATCTGCAGTGATTTTGGAGCCCCAAAAAATAAAGTCTGACACTGTTTCCACTGTTTCCCCATCTATTTCCCATGAAGTGATGGGACCAGATGCCATGATCTTAGTTTTCTGAATGTTGAGCTTGAAGCCAACTTTTCACTCTCTTCTTTCACTTTCATCAAGAGGCTTTTTAGTTCCTCTTCACTTTCTGCCATAAGGGTGGTGTCATCTGCATATCTGAGGTTATTGATATTTCTCCCAGCAATCTTGATTCCAGCTTGTGTTTCTTCCAGTCCAGCGTTTCTCATGATGTACTCTGCATATAAATTAAATAAGCAGGGTGACAATATACAGCCTTGACGTACTTCTTTTCGTATTTGGAACCTATTGTTCCATGTCTATTTTCCCATGTCCAGTTCTAACTGTTGCTTCCTGACCTGCATACAGATTTCTCAAGAGGCAGATCAGGTGGTCTGGTATTCCCATCTCTTTCAGAATTTTCCACAGTTGATTGTGATCCACACAGTCAAAGGCTTTGGCATAGTCAATAAAGCAGAAATAGATGTTTTTCTGGAACTCTCTTGTTTTTTCGATGATCCAGCGGATGTTGGCAATTTGATCTCTGGGTCCTCTGCCTTTTCTAAAACCAGCTTGAGCATCTGGAAGCTCACAGTTCACATATTGCTGAAGCCTGGCTTGGTGAATGAACCCTGCTGCTGCTGCTAAGTCACTTCAGTCGTGTCCGACTCTGTGTGACCCCATAGACGGCAGCCCACCAGGTTCCCCCGTCGCTAGGATTCTCCAGGCAAGAACACTGGAGTGGGTTGCCATTTCCTTCTCCAAAGCATGGAAGTGAAAAGTGAAAGTGAAGTCGTTCAGTCATGTCCAACTTAGTGACCCCATGGACTGCAGCCTACCAGGCTCCTCCATCCATGGGGTTTTCCAGGCAAGAGTACTGGAGTGGGGTGCCATTGCCTTCTCCGGTTTATAATCTACGTACGTAAATTATACGTACGTATAATTGGCATGCCCACCTCCTGCAAACACACTTTTTCCCCAGTTCAGTTTCTGTGACTAGCTAATTTGTACGTACCTCACCAGAGAAGGCACTCTGGGACGTTTCAATTAGTCATCACCACCAACCATACATCTGAGTCCAAGCATAAATCTGATGCCAGAATGATAGATGCCTAATTAAAAATGAAGAACATTTGCTTCTAAAACATTCTAAGTTTCTAAGACAGCCTGAAGAGAAATTAAGTAAGCCTTTCCCTCAAACGCCTGTGGTTGGTCCACGCAACTCAGTCTAGAACAATTCAAAGCAAAGTGGGCTGTGTCAGGCAGGATGGCTTCTTCACAGCTGGCAATCTGGAAGCAAGGCTGGAAGCAAGCCAGGCGTGGCCAGCTTCCCTTCCTCATTCACCCGTTCTCAGCCCGACTGTCTCCCCCGCGGGGCTGGTGAGAAGCTACAGCTGAGAGGGGAGCAGGCAGGAGGGCCGGGGTCTCCAAGCGGAGGAAACCGGCTACAAGTGTCAGACTTTTTTCTCTTAAAATTCTGTGTTGCCATGACGACACCTGGTTCCACCTGAACTTAACTTTTCTCGAATTGTGAGCTAACCAGTGCGTTTTTCTTATGGAAATGTTTTTCCTAAGCTATGTTAATGAAATTATGTATTTGCTTTGGAATTTGCCTTTCTTCAAAATGATTCCACCCAAGACTAACTTTTGGCTGATAACAGCTCAACAGACGAGTATTCTTATCCACTGTTTTTATGGCTGGGGGATGACATGCGTCATGCATCCTCTCTCAACAACGCACGCTGTGGGAGAGGGGCCTGGTGGCAGTCCTCAGCCCTGAGGTGCCTCTCTTATCTGAGTAACAGCTTCTAACAGACATGAAGCCTCCGCTGAAGACTAGCAGGGGGCACGCTCCGCCCCGTCTGATGTCTATGTCAAGCTTCTCTGTCGCTTTTTATACTTTAATAAAGCTCTGCTACACAAAACCTCCTGAGTGATCAAGCCTGGGCCCTGGTCCCAAAGGCAAACCTTCTTCTTCAGAGATCATGAGTCTGACACCGTTCACCATAAGCTACCACAACCCGACTCACCGACCCGGATGGTTCTTCTGACCCGAGAAGAGTAAACTCCATGGAAACTAAAATAAGAAGCTGTTTGACTCTCATTTGCAGCAGGGAATTCTGCTTTGATAAAACTAGCTTATTCCCTAAGATTAAAAGGTGAGAGAGAATAAGAGGAAGCAACCTGCCCTGGAGTCACTGCTGCTGAAGGTCACTGCCTTTCTAATGGCCTCCCCTTGGTGCTTTGAGAAAGACTTCTGTCTTTGTGAGAGCCTGTCACTCACGCGCCAACCTGGATCCACACCTTGGAAAGAGGCAAAGCCGGAAAGCCTCTGCTAAAGAAACAATTGAAAAATTAAGGTCAGTGTCTGCCAGCGCCCGCTGCCTCAGTTCTGCAGATTCAAAAGCCCCCGTGGTGGGCAACAGACAGCCAAGGTAGAGCTAGAAATAGTGAGCAGAGTAAAACGTGAGGGAAAAGTGAGACAGGCAGGAGGAAGCCGCTCAGGAGATGAGGAGACCGTGAGGGGGGAGTGGGACAGGAAGAAAGATAGAAGCAGGAGGAGACGGGGCAGCCTCAGAGGCAAGCAGGGGCAGAGAGGGGCAGAGACAGAGAGGGGCTGAGAGGGGGAAACGGGTAGAAGTGGAAAGAAGAAAGATACCTGTGGTGGGGCTATGAGAAAAAGAATATTCCTTCAGCAGGAATCTACTGAGCAGCTCTCTGTGAGGGGCCGTGTTGGCAGGCCGCGGGACTGGAGAGGAATCCGGCACATTGCCCCTGCAGAGCCGAGTGCTCCCTGAGAAAAGGAACAAAGTGGGAATTCTCAGCTGGGATCGGCAGTCTGGCACCCTCTGGGGAAAGGTACAGCCCTTTCCTCCTAATAAATGTGCAGAAAAAGTAGTTTAGCGTTTACAAACGGTAGGCTCAAAAGGCTGAATTTCATCTGATTTTCAGCCTTGCTACATATTGTCCTTTGAACTCATAACTCTCCTTATCAGAGTGGCCACAAGTCCAGTCAATATGTAAAAAGCAAGCAATAAATGATTTCTTTAAGGCAATTTACTTCCGTTATTGGAAAACTGTCATAATGTGCTGGCTTTTTAAGAACAAAATACTGCTATCTGCTGAAAAAACTATCTTAATAAACATAGACATCTTTCATGTGGACTATGTCAACAGGGACTCATGGTATGTGTGTTCCTGGGCACTGCCCAGTCTATATCGGTCTATACAACCATACACAACAGCCCTGCCCTGAATGCCAATATATTCCCTTCCTCAGGCTGGGGTCTCAGAAGTAAAGTAATGGAAATATTTCTGCAACTTCTGGATCATCCATGTTCAGGACTTCTAAGCTAGAAGCCTACAGGTTGATGTGCCCCAGAGCTCTGCTTGCTTTTATCTGAAACTCTGAGAAATCGGAGTAGCTAAGAACCCAAATTTTTGGTTTCTCTTGCAGAATTTGTTCTGATCCTAAGTCTTGGTCCCTCATGCAACAGCCTGCAGGAGTAGAGGGCTCCCCCTGGTGGCTCAGGGCTGAAGTGCTAATGCAGGAGATGCAGAAGACGTGGGTTCAATCCTTGGGTCAGGGAAGATCTTCTGAAGTAAATTCAACTCACTCCAGTGTTCTTGCCTGGACAATCCCACGGACAGAGGGAGCAGAGTAGCCCTGCCCCTTGAGTCAAGGCACATGCTCAGAGGACAACCACCTCCCATTCTCCACTGTTGCCGTTGTTCAGTCGCTAAGTCGTGTCCAGCTCTTCGGGGCCCCACGGACTGCAGCACATCTGGCTTCTCTGTCCCTCACCATCTCCCCAGGTTTGCTCAAGTTCAAGTCCATTGAGTTGGTGATGCTGTCTAACCATCTCATCCTCTGTCTCCCCCTTCTCCTTTTGCCTTCAGTCTTTCCCAGCATCGGGGTCTTTTCCATTCTCCACTATTTCTCACCAATCTCTGGAACACTGAGGCCAAAGATCAGTGTCGTTCATCATAATACTTCTACTGTTGTCTTGCTTTTATTCGGTCAACTTCTCATATTTATATAACCTGCCTGGCAATTGAATTTGAAAATGTTGTGTTGTCCAATATGACAGCCACTAGCCACATGTACCTATTGAAATTAAAGTTAATTAAAAGTTAAGTTTCTGTTCCTCAGTTTCACCACGTCACAATTCAGGTCCTCAGCGGCTGCTGGAGGAGGTCATCAAGAGGACATGGCCACCATCTGACTGGAGACCTGGACCCAAACAATCGAAAGCCCCTACTGCTCCCCTGTCCTTGGAAGGTAGAGTCTGCCCCCGTGTCCTGTCCTGAAGACAAAGCCTTGAGAGAGTGAGGTGCTGCTGAGACCATCTGCACAGGGTCTGCAGCTGAGCCCAGTTAAGTCCTCTGTGTAAACTTTCAAGGTCTGGCAGGCATGTGGCGAGATCTGCTTGTCTTGCGATGTCTGCAGCCTCAGATGTAAAGCTCCTTGCTTATTAGCATGGAATGCTCTATCCTTTCTTCAGCATCTTCTAGCCCTCCACGTACAGGGTCTGGTTCATATCCAGGAAGCTCATAAAGTTGAGAACTAATGGACACCTCAGATCTGACACTTTCGTCATTACAGAAGCTTCCATTGGATGTGGTTAATCTAAAGAAGAAAAAGAAATGGCTGGAACCAGCACTTGCCCTTAAATTTTGCCCCAAATTTGGACACAAGAGCCAGGACACAAGATGATCATATAACTTTGGAAAACGTTATCTGTATTGAAGTCTTAAGGCCAATGTAACAAATTATTATAAACTTGATGGGTTAAGACAACACATACTTATTATTTTACAATTCTGGTGGCCAGAGTCCAAGGGGGGTTTCTCTGAGTTAAAATCAAGGTGTTAGCAGGGCTGCGTTTCTTTCAGAAGATCCAAAGTAGAGTAATTTTCTTGCCTTTTCCAGCTTCTAGAAGTCACCCCCTTCCGTCTTCAAGGCCAGGAACAGCCAGTCAAGTCTTCCTCTGACTCTGAAACTGTCTCTTCTGATTTTGTCTTCCAGTTTTAAAGATGCTTGTAATCCCACCAGCCCCACTTGATATTCCATGACAACTTTACCATCTTAAGCTCAGCTGACTGTCAACAATAGCCATCTGTAACCTTAATTTTCCCTTGTCATGTAACACACATTAACAGGTTCTGAGATTAGAACACAAGCAAACTTGGAGATATTACTCTGCCTGTCATGCTGTGTTAGATACAAATTAAGCAGGGATCTTTACAGAAGGGCGTTGATGAACTTCGGGTACCCAAAGAACAAAGTGAACTGGTAAAGGACTGCATGATATATTGTTCACTAAATCTATTTCATCACATAACTTTTTTATAAAGAACATTTATTAAGTGTTTCAAGGGACAGAACTAAAAAATACCACTGTTAGAAGTCAAAAAGAATGACTTCGGAAGAAGTAATCCTTCCAGTTAAAGACCATGATAATAGTGTAACTCTAAATAGCATATGGAAATTGTTTTGCAGATACTTACAGGGTCCTCTTGAGATCTTGTTCCCTTAAACAAGACTGGGTGGAGGAGGTGGGAATGAGCCAGACACACAGAAAGTTTACTGAGCCTATTTGTTCTGTGTTGTACAAGGGGCACGCTCTTGCCTGGATCCTGCCATACTCCCCCTGATTGTGGAATAGTCATGGGACATTATAGCTGTCAGGAAACTTAGGAGTAATCTAACCTAAAGGCCTGGAGTATTAATTCATCCTATATCATACAGCTAATACGTATCTAAGGACAAACCAGATTTTTATATCCCTAAGTAAATATTCTTCCCTCCTGTAATGTTGCATCTTCCCAAAATGTAGAAAGTCAAGTCTCATAAATTAAGTTGTTGGTAACTAAACCCTTAAGATATTATCTGTGTCTCTTCTAGGTGTTAAGCAATAAAGGCTTTCATTAGAAAGAAGTGCAATATCATTCTGCTGTTGGTTTCTTCCCTCAGAAGTTTCCCAGGAAGTCACATGGAGATTTTAGATTTGGCTTCCCTGTCCATACTGACACTCTAATAAAAAGGGAGATTAAGGCTCTGACCTGACCTCCTTGCCAAAGTCCCTTCAATGGACTTCTGCAATGGACTTGCTTCTTTCATGAAGCAAGAAACCAAAATACACTACGGAAAGGATGAAATTAGACAGAGCTGATAAGGTGGGAAGTCCTTACATAAAAATATGAACAAGGACCGTTTTCTCCAAGGACGAGAAGGAAGGATTAATGACTTTGCTCTCAGCTTCAAGCTGGAAATTAATCTCCGGCAGCCATGCCTCCACCAGGTCAGAAGGCATCTGTACAATGTGTGCTACGAGAGGGACGCCCAGCCCAGCCAGTTCCCAACAGAGATCTCACAGTGGACTTGAAAACTTCAAAAATTCTTAACAAATAACCTTTGCTATTTTAACAGTACATTTTTCAGACTTGTCATCTGTCTCACTGGTTGTTGATAACCATTATATCTACTACTGTGGGCAGGAATCCCTTAGAAGAAATGGAGTAGCCATCATGGTCAACAAGAGAGTCCCAAATGCAGTACCTGGATGCAATCTCGAAAACAACAGAATGATCTCTGCTAGTTTCCAAGGCAAACCAGTCAATATCACAGTAATCCAAGTCCAAGTCCCAACCAGTAACGCTGAAGAAGCTGAAGTTGAACGGTTCTATGAAGACCTACAAGACCTTTTAGAAATAACACCCAAAAAAGATGTCCTTTTCATTATAGGAGACTGGAATGCAAAAGTAGGAAGTCAAGAAACACTTGGAGTAACAGGCACATTTGGCCTGGAAATACAGAATTAAGCAGGGCAAAGACTAATAGAGTTTTGCCAAGAGAACGCACTGGTCATAGCAAACACCCTCTTCCAACAATACAAGAGAAGACTGTACATGAACATCACCATATTGTCAACACCAAAATCAGATTGATTATATTCTTTGCAGCCGAAGATGGAGAAGCTCTATACAGTCAGCAAAAACAAGACCGGCAGCCGACTGTGGCTCAGATCATGAACTCCTTATTGCCAAATTCAGACTGAAATTGAAGAAAGTAGGGAAAACCACTAGACCATTCAGGTATGACCTAAATCAAATCCCTTATGATTATACAGTGGAAGTGAGAAATAGATTTAAGGGCCTAGATCTGACAGATAGAGTGCCTGATGGACTACGGACGGAGGTTCGTGACATTGTACAGGAGACAGGGATCAAGACCATTCCCATGGAAAAGAAATGCAAAAAAGCAAAATGGCTGTCTGGGGAGGCCTTACAAATAGCTGTGAAAAGAAGGGAAGTGAAAAGCAAAGAAGAAAAGGAAAGATATAAGCATCTGAATGCAGAGTTCCAAAGAATAGCAAGAAGAGATAAGAAAGCCTTCCTCAGCGATCAATGCAAAGAAATAGAGGAAAACAACAGAATGGGAAAGACTAGAGATCTCTTTCAGAAAATTAGAGAAAGGGAACATTTCATGCAAAGATGGGCTCGATAAAGGACAGAAAGCAGAAGATATTAAGAAGAGGTGACAAGAATACACAGAAGAACTGTACAAAAAAGATCTTCATGACCAAGATAATCATGATGGTGTGATCACTCACCTAGAGCCAGACATCCTAGAATGTGAAGTCAAGTGGGCCTTAGAAAGCGTCACTACGAACAAAGCTAGTAGAGGTGATGGAATTCCAGTTGAGCTATTTCAAATCCTGGAAAATAATGCTGTTAAAGCACTTCACTCAATGCCAGCAAATATGGAAAACTCAGCAGTGGCCACAGGACTGGACAAGGGCAGTTTTCATTCCAATCCCAAAGAAAGGCAATGCCAAAGAATGCTCAAGCTACCACACAATTGCACTCATCTCACACGCTGGTAAAGTAATGCTCAAAATTCTCCAAGCCAGGCTTCAGCAATACATGAACCATGAACTTCCAGATGTTTAAGTTGGTTTTAGAAAAGGCAGAGGAACCAGATATCAAATAGCCAACATCCACTGGATCGTGGAAAAAGGAAGAGAGTTCCAGAAAAACATCTATTTCTGATTATGCTAAGTCACTTCAGTCGTTTCTGACTCTGTGCGACCCCACAGACAGCAGCCCACCAGGATCCCCCGTCCCTGGGATTCTCCAGGCAAGAACACTGGAGTGGGCTGCCATTTCCTTCTCCAATGCATGAAAGTGAAAAGTGAAAGTGAAGTCGCTCAGTTGTGTCCAACTCAGCGACCCCATGGATTGCAGCCTAACAGGCTCCTCCATCCATGGGATTTTCCAAGCAAGAGTACTGGAGTGGGGTGCCATTGCCTTCTCCATTTCTGATTATAGCCATGAAATTAAAAGACACTTACTCCTTGGGAGCAAAGTTGTGACCAACCTAGATGGCATATTCAAAAACAGAGACATTACTTTGCCAACAAAGGTCCGTCTACCCAAGGCTATGGTTTTTTCAGTAATCACGTATGGGTGTGAGAGTTGGACTGTGAAGAAAGCTCAGTGCCAAAGAATTGATGCTTTTGAACTGTGGTGTTGGAGAAGACTCTTGAGAGTCCCTTGGACTGCAGGGAGATCCAACCAGTCCATTCTAAAGGAGAGCAGTCCTGGGTGTTCTTTGGAAGGACTGATGTTGAAGCTGAAACTCCAATACTTTCGCCACCTCATGCAAAGAGTTGACTCATTGGGAAAGACTCTGATGCTGGGAGGGATTGGGGGCAGGAGGAGAAGGGGACGACAGAGGATGAGATGGCTGGATAGCATCACCGACTCGATGGACATGAGTTTGGATGAACTCCAGGAGTTGGTGATGGACAGGGAGGTCTGGTGTGCTCCAATTCATGGGGTCGCAAAGAGTCGGACATGAATGAGCAACTGAATTGAACTGAACTTGCAGAAGAAGAATATTAATCACAGTATAAATGTTTACATTTGGAAACGAAATCAGAAATATTCTGAAGGTAGTAGCCATCGAGAAGTTGAGGGAGATGGTTAGTTTTTGGATAGTTCTTACTCTTGGAATCATAAAAAGACACAGAACATTCTATTTTTGAATATTTGGGGGTAAACTTATATAGGAAAGTAATACAGACGTTGTGAAAGACCTCACACTCATTCAGACTAGCTCTACAGAGTTTAGAGCTCATGTAATTAATTTACACAAACAACTATAGAGGCATTGCTCAGTTTTCTAATCATGGTCTGAACTCTCCTCACTAGAAGAAGCCTTGTTTAGGGCTAAGTGCCTGGATTTCCGCTGCTGCTGCTGCTGCTAAGTCGCTTCAGTCGTGTCTGACTCTGTGCAACCCCGTAGACAGCAGCCCACCAGGCTCCTGCGTCCATGGGATTCTCCAGGCAAGAGTACTGGAGTGGGTTGCCATTGGCCAATGACAGCCACTACCCACCCCCCAACAACACTTCAACAGTTAAAACTGGGTCTTGGGAAATTATGTAGATTACTAAAGATAGACGAAAGGTTGTTAATATGTTTGCTTGCTTTTTAATAAAACACTGAAGGAGACTACAGGCTCAGATTTCAATTTAAAACACTCTAACCTGCAGCAAAACCACATTATTCATCACTGGAACTTAACCAAATGACAAGTCAGAAAGCCAAAGCATTAAAAAAGGAAAAGAAGGAAGGAGAAGAACCTGCCAGCTCAGCAAGAGTTGACAGGTATTCAAGGATTTAGGCTAATTAATTGACCACATGGTTGATGAATTAGACAGAATCCTTGTTTGGAATGAAGTAAGCTCTTTATGCAGTTTGAGGGGGGTAGTGAGGAGCAGAAATAGGGGAAACATAATTGAGATTGAAATTAAAGGTAACAAAAAGCATTAGTAAATGAAAAAAAAAAAGAGTAATGGGCAAATGGGAACTCCAGCAATTTAGACAGTCATCCTGAAATAGAATACTATTTGGGTCTAAGACCTGCATGCCTTATAAGACTGGCAAAAATTCTATGACCTCCAAGTCTTTTACAGAAAACCATATGTTTTAAAATGATGATGAAAGCTGGAAGCTAACAGACTGAAGATATATTTACCACCCACCACACCCTAAGCCAGTGCTCTTTGAGACAAACTCTTCCTTCAGAAGCTAAAAATATTCAGATTGTCCAAGGAAAGGTTAATAGCACGAACACCCTCTAACAGGCTTGCTGAAATGCTGTGGCGTTGGGTATCAGAGCTCAGGGAGGGATAAGCCAGTCCAGGAAACTTCAGTTCAGTTCAGTTCAGTTGTTCAGTCATGTCTGATTCTTTGCAATCCCATGAACCGCAGCACACCAGGCCTCCCTGTACATCACCAACTCCCGGAGTCCACCCAAACCCATGTCCATCGAGTCGGTGATGCCATCCAACCATCTCATCCTCTGTAGTCCCCTTCTCCTCCTGCCCTCAATCTTTCCCAGGATCAGGGTTTTTTCAAATTAGTCAGCATTTGAAAAGTCAGTTCTCATCATGTGGCCAAAGTATTGGAGTTTCAGCTTCAACATCAGACCTTCCAATGAACACCCAGGACTGATCTCCTTTAGGATGGACTGGTTGATCTCCTTGCAGTCCAAGGGACTCTCAAGAGTCTTCTCCAACACCACAGTTCAAAAGAATCAATTCTTTGGTGCTCAGCTTTCTTCACAGTCCAACTCTTACATCCATACATGACCACTGGAAAAACCATAGCCTTGACTAAATGGACCTTTGTTGGCAAAGTAATGTCTCTGCTTTTTAATATACTGTCTAGGTTGGTCATAACTTTCCTTACAAGGAGTAAGTGTCTTTTAATTTCACGGCTGCAGTCACCATCCGCAGTGATTTTGGAGCCCAGAAAAATAAAGTCAGCAACAGTTTCCACTGTTTCCCCATCTATCTGCATGAAGTGATGGGACCGGATGCCATGATCTTAGTTTTCTGAATGTTGAGCTTTAAGCCAACTTTTTCACTCTCCTCTTTCACTTTCATTAAGAGGCTCTTTAGTTCTTCTTCACTTTCTGCCATAAGGGTGGTGTCATCTGCATATCTAAGGTTATTGATATTTCTCCCAGCAATCTTGATTCCAGCATGTGCTTCTTCCAGCCCAGCATTTCTCATGATGTACTCTGCATATAAGTTAAATAAGCAGGGTGACAATATACAGCCTTGACGGACTCCTTTTCCTATTTGGAACCAGTCTGTTGTTCCATGTCCAGTTCTAACTGTTGCTTCCTGACCTGCTTGGGACGCAGTAAATCTGACCTGCTCTGCAGGTCCCTGCACTTCTTCCAGCCTCTGCAGCCTAAACAGAAATGTCTGCACCGTCTCCACTTGAGGGAACGCACACCATCTGAAACCTGGGTCCTAACTCTGTTTCTGCCACTGGCCAACTTCCTCACTGGATACAAGGCGGAACTCTTCAGGACCTCTGTTCTCTTACCTGGAAATGAGCCAGGCTGCACAAGAAGTGAACTTCAACACTTATTAATCCTCTTTCGAAGCCTGTAGCAATCATTCTTAGACACTAAAATGGCAAAGTAGCATGACTCAGATCACATGGCATAGCGATCAGCTCTATGGATGGCTGTGTCAGCTGTTTTGATTCAAAAGTGTTTCCCATTAACATAGTATCTACTGCTACTGAAGGCAGCTTCTTCCCTCCTGGCTCTCACTTGGCATTAGCCCCACTGACGACAGATCATTAGATTCCTTCGCAGTTATTAAATAAGCAGTTAGCCTCTGAGGTTATGTGGTCTAGTGGAAAGAGTGTGGCACAGCGGAGCAGAGGCCCTGAAATCCAATTCCCGCCTTATTGCCACTGGATTTCACTGACACCGGAAAAGTCACTTAACTCTAGAAAGCAACCATAATTGATTTGTCTTCTTCATAGTATTTTCAGGGTCAAAATACACATAACAGAGAGCAATTTGAAAGTGCTGTATTTGGTAAACTTGAATCTCAGGCCACAAAATAGTATTTTCCAAGCTATAACTCTGCTTCTACAAATTAATTTGATTTCTGTTTTGAGCTCTCATTCTACTGGGTGTGAAAAGTTAACCTTCATCAGTTCAGGTCATTTCATACCTGAGCTGTGTCTGTGCCCACAATCCCAGAAGGGCTACGTGGTGCCAATGCACAGGGTGGTCTTCATTTCTCACTTGTCCTTACTGACATCTGCCATGATGCCCCCTTTTGCCCCCAGCTGGCTCCTGGCCAACAATCCCTCAAGGTCATCCCTCTTTATAACTTCAAATCTGCTCCAAGACAAAACAAGTAAAGGAGAAAGAGAAAAATAAAATAGCCAGGAGTTTAAAAAAAAAAGACTAATATTTTAAGATGTGTTATAGAAGACAAGGAAGAGAAAATACCAGGAAAAATTGCAGTCAAAGATTTTAAGTGATTCAGAGAAGTCTAGAAGTAAGGGAAGACCAGAACAAAGCTATAGGTAACTTTTGCAAGAAGTTTCCATTGAGTGGTAGAAATAGAATCCTAACTGCGGAGGTAGAAAAAGAACACTAATAGCAAATGTGACAAGTTCCTTTAAGCATATTTCTAAAAAAATGATTGATGGACATAATCTTCACATTGGGGGCTTCCCTGGTGGCTCAGTGGTAAAGAATCCACCTATCAATGCAGGAGACACAGATCCAGTCCCTGGGTGGGGAAGATCCCCTGGAGAAGGAAATGGCAATACACTCCAATATTCTTACCTGGGAAATCCCATACACGGAGGAGTCTGGTGGGCTACAGTTCATGGGGTCGCAAAGAGTCAGACACAACTTAGCGACTGAGAACACACACATTTTCACTTTGGAAAAGGATGACAGTTGTATTCAAAGTCTTAATATAGAATAATTTAGTGCATGAAAGGAGACGCCTTCATATACTGGTCAGCGAGACCTGGTCACTGGGTTATTAAAATCTTGCATTATCGATTTTATCCCCCTCAGTTCAGTTCAGTTCAGTTCAGTCGTTCAGTCATGTCCGACTCTTTGCAACCCCATG
Organism: Bubalus kerabau; assembly: GCF_029407905.1. Taxonomy (NCBI): domain Eukaryota; kingdom Metazoa; phylum Chordata; class Mammalia; order Artiodactyla; family Bovidae; genus Bubalus; species Bubalus kerabau. The sequence continues at coordinate 203,224,470 of NC_073625.1, forward strand.
AATCGCAGCATGCCAGGCCTCTCTGTCCATCACCAGCTCCTGGAGTTCACTCAGACTCACGTCCATCAAGTCGGTGATGTCATCCAGCCATCTCATCCTCTGTCGTCCCCTTCTCCTCCTGCCCCCAATCCCTCCCAGCATCAGAGTCTTTTCCAATGAGTCAACTCTTCACATGAGGTGGCCAAAGTACTGGAGTTTCAGCTTTAGCATCATTCCTTCCAAAGAAATCCCAGGGCTGATCTCCTTCAGAATGGACTGATTGGATCTCCTTGCAGTCCAAGGGACTCTCAAGAGTCTTCTCCAACACCACAGTTCAAAAGCATCAATTCTTCGGCGCTCAGCTTTCTTCACAGTCCAACTCTCACATCCATACATGACCACAGGAAAAACCATAGCCTTGACTAGACGGACTTTGTTGGCAAAGTAATGTCTCTGCTTTTGAATATGCTATCTAGGTTGGTCATAACTTTCCTTCCAAGGAGTAAGCGTCTTTTAATTTCATGGCTGCAGTCACCATCTGCAGTGATTTTGGAGCCCAGAAAAATAAAGTCTGACACTGTTTCCACTGTTTCCCCATCTATTTCCCATGAAGTGATGGAACCAGATGCCATGATCTTCGTTTTCTGAATGTTGAGCTTTAAGCCAACTTTTTCACTCTCCTCTTTCACTTTCATCAAGAGGCTCTTTAGTTCCTCTTCACTTTCTGCCATAAGGGTGGTGTCATCTGCATATCTGAGATTCTTGATATTTCTCCTGGCCATCTTGATTCCAGCTTGTGCTTCATCCAGCCCAGCGTTTCTCATGATGTACTCTGCATATAAGTTAAATAAGCAGGGTGACAATATACAGCCTTGACGGACTCATTTTCCTATTTGGAACCAGTCTTTTGTTCCATGTCCAGTTCTAACTGTTGCTTCCTGACCTGCATACAGATTTCTCAAGAGGCAGATCAGGTGGTCTGGTATTCCCATCTCTTTCAGAATTTTCCACAGTTGATTGTGATCCACACAGTCAAAGGCTTTGGCATAGTCAATAAAGCAGAAAGAGATGTTTTTTTGGAACTCTCTTGCTTTTTCGATGATCCAGTGGATGTTGGCAATTTGATCTCTGGTTCCTCTGCCTTTTCTAAAACCAGCTTGAACATCAGGAAGTTCATGGTTCACATACTGCTGAAGCCTGGCTTGGAGAATTTTGAGCATTACTTTACTAGAGTGTGAGATGAGTGCAGTTGTGTGGTAGTTTGAGCATTCTTTGGCATTGCCTTTCTTTGGGATTGGAATGAAAACTGCCCTTGTCCAGTCCTGTGGCCACTGCTGAGTTTTCCAAATTTGCTGGCATATTGAGTGTAGCACTTTCACAGCATCATCTTTAAGGATTCGGAATAGCTCAACTGGAATTCCATCACCTCCACTAGCTTTGTTCGTAGTGATGCTTTCTAAGGCCCACTTGACTTCACATTCCAGGATTTCCGGCTCTAGGTGAGTGATCACACCATCGTGATTATTTTGGTCATGAAGATCTTTTTTGTACAGTTCTTCTGTGTATTCTTGCCACCTCTTCTTAATATCTTCTGCTTCTGTTAGGCCCATACCATTTCTGTCCTTTATTGAGCCCATCTTTGCATGAAATGTTCCCTTGGTATCTCTGATTTTCTTTAAGAGGTCTCTAGTCTTTCCCATTCTGTTGTTTTCCTCTATTTCTTTGCATTGATCGCTGAGGACGGCTTTCTCATCTCTTCTTGCTATTCTTTGGAACTCTGCATTCAGATGCTTATATCTTTCCTTTTCTCCTTTGCTCTTCACTTCTCTTCTTTTCACAGCTATTTGTAAGGCCTCCCCAGACAGCCATTCTGCTTTTTTGCATTTCTTTTCCATGGGGATGGTCTTGATCCCTGTCTCCTGTACAATGTCATGAACCTCAGTCCATAGTTCATCAGGCACTCTATCTATCAGATCTAGTCCCTTAAATCTATTTCTCACTTCCACTGTATAATCATAAGGGATTTGATTTAGGTCAAACCTGAATGGTCTAGTGGTTTATCTCCCTAAGCATGATAAAATATTTAAGCCCACAATAATTAGGCCACCACTTCTCTGAAATAATAGCCTTAGGAATAAACAGCCTTTGAAAATCAAATCCCTTCTTCTGCTATAACTACTTGCGGCAATGGGGTGCCAGTGAGGAACAAGATGGGCACTGTCTCACACGGACGAGGGGCAGGAGAAGGCAAGTGGGACTGCTCTGGTGGCCGTAACTGTTTACTTTGCATGATTGCAGAAGACCAACCTGATTCCTCCTAATGTAAAGAGTACCAAATAAAATCAAGCTGGTGACAGGAGTGATCATTATCAGGGCATTTAATGCCAGACACATCCATCTTGGAGATGCACAGATTATGAGAACATTCCAACCTAAATTAAACTCCAAAGACTGTGAAATAGAGGAGGAAATAAATAGGAACCACCATGACTTTCTTCTCTTTCCATATTGACCCACTAATCCCAATAAATACTTATTTTTAAAGTTTTGAATGTTTGGTGTCAAGAGCATTCAATTCAGTTGGACAGTAGAGTAGGTTAGAAAAACCTTTGCTAAGTTTCGTTTTTCCGCTCATTCTGCTTAGCTCAGGTAAGCAGTATAGGAGGGGAAAAACAGGCTTTGGCAATTCATGTCAAGTTGGTTCAGTCTTAGACTCACAGAATAAATAGGACTCAAATATGCTTACATATCATCTACGCCCAGTGCATTATTTTCAGATGGATAAAATGAAGCTCGGGGAGGCCATGTCTTACCCAAGATACCACAGTGAGTGGATCCAGAGACAGAACTCAAATTTTCTAACATTAAGACCAAGAGTCAACAAATATTTATTAAGTTCTTAGTCTACACTGGACAGTGTCCTAGCCATTGAGGATGAAGAACTGAAAAATATCACCTGGGATATGGAAAATAAATTGATACCTGGCACAACCACTTATAAAAGCATCACGAACATGAAATATTTGGGTATAAGTCTAGCAAAACATGCTCCAGAGCTATGTGTTGAAAACTCCAAATACTGATAAAAGAAGTCATAAAAGACCTCAGGAAATGGAATCGTGTACCAAGCTTGTGGATTAGAAGACTCAACAGAGTTAAGATTTCAATTCTCCCCTGTAGTCCTACAGATTCATTATAATCCCAATCCAAATCTTAATAAGATTTTTGCAGATGTTGCTAAACTGATTCTAAAATGTACATGGAGAGGTAAAGGAACCAGAATAGTTACGATAATTTTTAAAAAGAATCAGAAAGTTGGAAGATTCACACAACCTAACTTCAAGACTCACTACAGAGCTGTGGAATTGGCAAAACCATACATAGATTCACAGAACTGAATAGACAGTCTAGGAACAGACTCTCAAAAACATGGCCAATTGATTTTGACAGATGCAAAGCAATTTCATGAGAAAAGACTAGCCTTTATAATACATGATACTGAAGCAATTCAGTACCTACCTATAAAAAAAAGAACTTTGATCCATACATTATAGTATACTGTACATAAAAATTAACTCAAAATGGGTTAAAGACGTAGACATAAAACCTAAAGCTCTAAAACTTCTAGAAGAAAACTGGTAAGATCTTTGTGACCTTGGGTTAAGCTAATCATTCAGAAAGAAGACCCCAAAAGTACAATCTGGAAAACAAACAACCTAATTAACAGTGAAAACCTGCCAAATGCTGGAGAACATACAAACTAGACCACTCACATGTTACTGGCAGAAGTACAAAAGGGCAGTGCCCTCACGAAGATAGCTTTTCAGCTTTTTTAAAAAACTAAACACGCATTTACCATATTATCCAGTCATTGTACTGATTGGCATTCCCAGGAAAGTAAAATTCATGTTCACATGAAAACCTATGTGTTAAAGCCCACAGCAGATTCACTCATAAGAGCTAAGAGCTGGAAACAATCCAAATGTTCTTCTCCGGGTGGATGGTTGAAACTGCGGCAGCTCCACATCAGGAATGCTGCTCAGCAATAAAAGTGGATGAACTACTGATACATGCAGCCACTTTGATAGATTGCAAAGGATTTATGCTGAGTGAAAAAAGATAATCTCAGAAGGTTACACACTGTATGAGTCCGTTTATACTACTATTGATACGCAAAACAACTCAGGTGGAACTCAAGAGAATTATGCTAAGACAACAAAAGCCAATTTCTTTCTTCACCGGGCTCTCAAGCAGGAAACCAGAGAGTCTTCTTGCTGAAATCCGAGCAGCCCAAGTAGTCATGTCCAATTCTGCAACCCCTGGGACGATAGCCCGCCAGGCTCCTCTGTCCATGGTATTTCCCAGGCAAGAATACTGGAGTGGGTTGCCGTTTCCTCCTCCGGGGATCTTCCCAACCCAAGGATGAAACCTACATCTTCTTCATCTCCTGCATTGGCAGGCAGGTTCTTTACCCCTGAGCCACTTGGGAAGCCGAGAAGCCCAAGAGGCAAAACTGAGGCATGGGTTCCCAACAAACTTCCAATCAGATTGCTCTGCACTGCAGTCCTCAGTCGACATGCTCCAAGTATGTCCTCAGAGCTCCGAAAGCAGCTCTCATCCCCGATTCTTAACAAAAGTTGCCAAATAAGGATTGCCAGTCATTTGAGGAAAGTCTTAACCCAAAAGACAGAAGGCTACGACAAAGTAAATAGAAAACAAGAACTAGGAAAAAAATAAAACCACAAGGAGACTTCTCACATATACATACACCAATAGAGTCAGAGATCACAGAATCCACTGCACACATGGAATAAGAACAAGATGTTATCAAAAAGAAGCGTTTCAGATCAGTCGATCAGTCGTGTCCGACTCTTTGCAACCCCATGAATCGCAGCACGCCAGGCCTCCCTGTCCATCACTAACTCCCGGAGTTCACTGAGACTCACGTCCATCAAGTCAGTGATGCCATCCAGCCATCTCACCCTCTGTCGTCCCCTTCTCCTCCTGCCCCCAATCCCTCCCAGCATCAGAGTCTTTTCCAATGAGTCAACTCTTCGCATGAGGTGGCCAAAGGAGCATTTGGGGAACAAAAAATAAACCCCAGAGAAGAAAAACATATCAGAAATGAATAAGTTAAGAGAAGAGTGGAAGATAAAGCCAAAAATGTGTGTGTGTGTATACGTACACACACATATGTGTGTGTGTGTGTGTCTGAGAGAGAGAAGCAAAGAACAAAGAAACAGAAAAGAGGGGAGAAAAGAGGAAAAAACTGAAAGAGTCAGTCCTCCCAACATGTCCAGGGAAAAAAGATTGGAGAAAATGAGGGTCAGGAAGCCTTCAATAAAATTGTGCAAGCAGAAGACATATATTAATAGCTTTTTTAATGATACTAAGTAGAGTTTTCTGTGCTGTACAGTAGGGCTTTACTTTCTATCTATTTTATATATAGTTGTGTGTATCTGTTAATCCCAAACTCCTAACTCATCCCTACCATCCCCTTCTTCCTTTGGTAACCATAAGTTTGTTTTCTGTTATCTGTGTGTGTATTTCTGGAAAAGCATATTTTTATTGCAACAGTTTATAATATAGTCTCAAGGGGGAAAAAAATGCTATAGCAAGAATCTGTGAGGAATAACCACATCACAGAAAGCAGGATGTGAAGAGATGTCTTCCGAGCACACAGAGGTGATGAGACGCACCGGATCGTTTCTGGAGAGCACACAGACACGTTTCTGAGCGTCAGGTCGGGGGCAGCCAAGTCACAGCCTCTCTGTCTTCATCAGTCTTGTACTCTCATCCTATTTTATAAAAAAGCATGTCTGTTTCAGGTTTTAGCCACAATTTAATTTAAAGGATCTGAGCAAGTTATCACAGTGAAATCTAGTGACTGATGGTGGCATTTTATTTTATAGCAAAGGTCACTTTTAAGAAAGGAAAAGCACTACCCAGCTTTCAGCTTGAAAATATGTCGGGCTGCCTATACCTCTGTTCCCTATGGACAACTTGTGCGGCTCTCCGTTCTGAAAAAGATGTCTTTTTGTTGATATTCAGGATTCTTACAATGACTCTGACCACCCGTTGGCAGCTCTCTGCTGCTCTGAAATGACGACCTGGAAACGCCACGCTGGCGCCGCCCCCAGAGCTCCAGTTCCAGCGGCCTCATCAAAGGACCCAAGGCCGTCACTGTGATGAAGGGATGTGAGTTGGGCTAAGCGGCCAGGCCTCGGGAAGGCAGATCTGCAAAACGCTTTCATTTTATCATCACAGTAGCATTTAAATCTGATTTTTTGGAACAAATTGTTCATGTGCAGCCAAGAGTCTGTTCTGTCTTATGCTCTGAATTACTTTTCTTCCATAAACACCCCTGGGAGAGGCATGCACAGGTTCTTACTATGTGAAGTGGCATCATTGAGCAAAGACAGAGTAAAACCCAAGAAAAGCCCCTAGATTGATGGATGGGCACTTCAGAGCTTAAAGTGACAGATGCATGTCACTCTCCCTCTTCAAAATCCTTTACCAACGGGAATTTGCTGTACGGCTCAGGAAACTGAAACGGGCTCTGTATCAACCTAGAGGGGTGGGATGGGGTGGGGGATGGGAGGGAGGTTCAAAAGGGAGGGGAAATATGTATACCTGTGGCTGATTCATGTTGAGGTTTGACAGAAAACAGCAAAATACTGTAAAGCAATTATCCTTCAATAAAAATAATAATAATTAAAAAAAATATTTTGTCTTCTAATTTCTCCAAAGAAGACATACAGGTGGCTAATAAACACATGAAAAGATGCTCAACATCACTCATTATTAGAGAAATGCAAATCAAAATTACAACGAGATATCACCTCACACCAGTGAAAATGGCCATCATCAAAAAATCTACAAACAATAATTGCTGGACAGAGTGTGGAGAAAAGGAAACCCTCTTGCACTGTTGAGAGTGCAAATTGTTATAACCACTATGGAAAACAGTACAAAGTTTCCTTAAAATACTAGGAATAAAACTATCATATGACCCTACTACTGGGCATACACGCTGAGAAAACTATAATTGAAAAAGACACATGTACCCCAGTGTTCACTGCGGCACTATTTACAATAGCCAGGACACGGAAGCAGCCTAGACATCCATCGAGATGAGTGGATAAAGAAGCTATGGTACATATGCACAATGGAATATTACTCAACCATAAAAAGGAACCCCTTTGAGTCAGTGCTAATGAGAAGGATGAACCTGGAGCCTATTATACAGAAGTAAGTCAGAAAGAGAAAAACAAATATTGTGTATTAACACATAAATATAGAATCTGGGAAGGCGGCACTGATGAACCTATGTGCAGGGCAGCGATGGAGATGCAGACGCGGAGAACACACTTGAGGGCAGGGTGCAGAAGGCGAGGGCGGACAAGCTGGACAGTGGCATGGAAGTGCATGAGTCACCATAGGCAAGCTAGACAACCCTCGGGAACCTGCTCTGTGACTCCTGGAGCTCAAGCCAGGGCTCTGTGACAGCCTCAAGGACTGGGACGGGGTGGGAGGTGGGAGGGAGATTCAAGAGCGGGGACACTTGTACACGGATGGCTGGTTCGTGTTGGTGTACGGCAGAAACCGGCACGATACTGCACAGCAATTGTTCTTCAGTCAAATAAATTTTTAAAAATCCTTTGTCTTCCAAATTAAACATATGTATATGTCATACGATATCACTGATACATGGAATCTAAAAATATGACACAAGTGAGCGTATTTACAAAGTAGAAACAGACCCACAGGCATAGAAAGCAAATTTATAGTTACAAAGCTGACAGGAGGGATTAATTAAGAGTTTGAGATTAAGACATACACACTACTATATATAAAATAGATAAACAACAGGACCTACTGTCCAGCACAGTGAACTAGACTCAGTTTCTTGTAATAACGTATAATGGAAAAGAATATGAAAAATATATATATGTGTGTATACATACACATATATTGGAGAAGGCAATGGCACCCCACTCCAGTACTCTTGCCTGGAAGATCCCATGGGCGGAGGAGCCTGGTGGGTTGCAGTCCATGGGGTCACGAAGAGTCGGACACGACTGAGTGACTTGACTTTCACTTTTCACTTTTCACTTTCATGCATTGGAAAAGGAAATGGCAACCCACTCCAGTCTTCTTGCCTGGAAAATCCCAGGGACGGGGGAGCCTGGTGGGCTGCCGTCTATGGGGTCGCACAGAGTCGGACACGACTGAAGCGACTTAGAAGCAGCAGCAGCAGCAGCAGCGTACACACACATGCTCTGAGTCTTTTTGCTGTACACCTGAAACTAACATGTTGTGAATCATATACTTCAGTAAAAAATAAAATAAATCCTTTGTCTTCAATTCAATTTTTCTCTGCCTTGTCCTCATTTCACTCTTTCCCTCTCAGGCTCTCCCCCAAGCACAACTTCCCAGTGACTTTTACAGATTGTAAAAGTCTACAATTTACATATTACATCTTTTACATATTGCATTGACAATAATATACCGATACAGTAAATACTTACTCATCAAAAAATACTGAGTTTCCAATATATCATATACTGTGCTAGAAACTGGAATTACTATGTTAACCAGTGGCGAAGGAAACGGCAACCCCCTCCAGTGTTCCTGCCTGGAAAATTCCACAGGAGGAACCCGCTGGGCACTAGTCCATGGGGTCGCCCAGAGGCGGACACGGCAGAGTGACTAACACACACACACACACACACACACACACACACACACGTTAACCAAAAAAAATATATTTGTGGGGTTTATTAGTAATGGGAATTAAAACTTGAAAGTCCTGTGTCACTAGTAAACCTTCCCTCCTTTCGCCCATCTGTCCATCCATCACTTTGCTCCGTGTACATATATATTAATTGCCCCTTATCCATTCCTATCACAAACACAAAGGAGATAGGAAACAGTATTATTTTAACTGATATGTTCAGGAACCAGTAATGCCAAGCTGTCAAAATGCTAAAAATAGATGCCAGCACTCCGGGTTCACAGTCAACAACAGCAGAAAGAAAATAAAAGATTTTAAATTATCAAACCAATCAAAGAGTGCATTTCAAGCACCCAAGCTGGCTATCAGATTGGATATAACTAGGATTTTAAAAGTGAGCCAAACACCTGTGCAAACTCCTTAGCTCCTGTGTGTCCCGGGCCCCACTCGTTTGGGAGCGAGAGGGTCACGTTTATAGAAACACGGCGGTTGTCTAACTCTTCGCTGGCCTACTGGTGAGTGTTTTCCAGGTCCCCTTAGATGCTCCCCGAGCACTTCTGCTTGGCCCCCGAGACAGCGGCTGGGACTGAGGATCCAGGGGCTTGCAGTCACCGCTCCCTATTGTTCTGCTCTGGCTTCCGACCTGGCTCCACGGGGCACGGGCAGCAAGCCTCCAAGCTCCATGAAGCCTGGGGATGTGCGATTTCCCCGACGCTGCCTCTGATGACGGCTTCTAGCAGTGTTGTCTGAGGTCATGCTGTGCTCGGGTTGTGCTTTGCTAAAGCTGCCCGATCTCCTATATGGCAAGCACCCTCCCCTGTGGACTGCCCAGTGCCCTCAACAGAGGAATGGACAAAACAGACAGCCTCCCCCTGTTGCTCTCCACTAAATATACCTTGTTAGTAGTTCAGAGTGCTGCCGCACACAAAGCCCGCGCAAGAAACAAACGCCTGGCTTATTTACGTGCGGATCTGCAAAACGCCGGGCCTTGGGGTAACTGTGTCGGATGCAGAGTCAGAGGCCAAGGCCGAGCCTCCCACCTCCCCTAACGAACCTTCAAGCCTGCGTGACTGGCACACACAGAGGCCTGGCGGGGCTGCAAACCAGACTCCTACACCTACTCACACAGCCCTACCTTACACGCCCAGGTGCGCGCAGAACAGACAGGGCTTCGAGAATGAGGGGAAGCCGGTGGCGGCCAGGACGGCTGTACGGAAGACCCAGCGGGACGCGTGACAGCAAACACGGGCAGCCCGGGAAGACATTCTCGTTAGCTCCTTCGGCCGCCCTTGCCCTTCCTCCCCTGAGTCCCTCTGACCTGGCTGATTCTTCGCTCTGCCTGGGCTGAGACAGAACTTCGGGTGCTTCCATGAGGACAGAGGAAGCAGGGAGCTCCCTCTGCCTGGACCTCCAGGCAGCCCCGAGTTCAGCTGTGTCTTGTCCATTGCTTGCTGAGACCACAAGAAAGCAAAGGAGCAGCAACTCAGGACCAATGAAAACAATCAGTGCTGCTCATCTTAAACTTAGACTCACCTTTTTTTCATTGAAGTACAGTTGATTTATAATATTATATTAGTTTCAGGTATATAGCATAGTAATTCAGGCTCTTTTTTTTTTTTTTTCTTTTGCAGATTAAACTCCGTTGTAGGTTATTACGAGATAACGGCTAGAATGCCCTCTGCGTGAAGTACAAAGTTTGTAATTTATTTTATGCAGAGTAGTTTGTATCTGCTCACCCCATACCCCTAATTTATCCTGCCCTACCCACTTGTCTCTCCTCTTTGGTCACCAGAAGTTTGTTTTCTACATCTGTGTAGATTCACCTTTTGGGCGTGGTCTAGCTCACAAGACCTTCTTCAGAATATGGGTTGCAGGCCCTTCCCAGGATAAATGTATACAGACCAGGACGTATGCAGATGGGATGTCACATGTGAGCACCCCCTTCTCTAACAGATAAATGCCAGTGAACAAAGCTCTCCCTAATGAGATCAGCTCGTCCACCTCCCTCAGCAAGAGAAAGAGAAACCAGAGGGTTTCTCGGTCCTGCTTAAGGGGGTTTGGAATAAAAGTTCAATCCTCAAGCCCAGAATATACCAAGATAGGAGCTTGAGAAAAAAGGCCTGAAGTGTTTTTCTCTACAAATTTCAGAAGAGTGAATGTGCCTTCTGTATCGTTTCAAATTTTGGAGAAGCTTCACTTCAGTGTCGCTGGCAGTCTCCTGCCTCCCTCTGAAACTCAAGGTCAGTCCACACAGGCACTGGCTGAGGACGCTCTGCACAACGTTTAAAATCCCCTTCTCCCTGCCAGTGTTTCAGGGCCGTGATTACACCCACATACACATTCTCCCTGCTCAGGAGGAGTCATTCCCAAGAGGTCTCCTCTCATCCGTACAGATGGATTCCTGGTGATCCCACCCTTCCAGCCCTCCAGACGGGCCTCAGCACACCGAGGCTGAGCACAACCCTGGCTCTGCTGAAAGCAAGACCTATCACTGACCTTTGTAGTCACGTATATTTACCTTTATGCCCAGCTTACTAAACTGTTCACACTGCCTGAAGTGTGTGCGCTTAGTTGCTCAGTCATGTCCGACTCTCTGTGACCCCATAAACTGTAGCCCGCCAGGCTCCTCTGTCCATGGGATTCTCCAGGCAAGAATACTGGAGTGGGTTGCCATGCCTCATCCAGGGGATCTTCCCAATCAGGGGATTGAACCCAGGCCTCCCTCACTGCAGGCAGATTCTTTACTGTCTGAGTCACCAGGGAAGCCCTCCTGAGGTGTACAGATGACCTGTGAGTATATATACCTATGCTGCTGCTGCTGCTGCTAAGTCACTTCAGTCATGTCTGACTCTGTGTGACCCCATAGATGGTAGCCCACCAGGCTCCCCCATCCCTGGGATTCTCCAAGCAAGAACACTGGAGTGGGTTGCCATTTCCTTCTCCAATGCATGAAAGTGAAAACTGAAAGTAAAGTCGCTCAGTCGGGTCCGACCCTCAGCGACCCCATGGACCGCAGCCTTCCAGGCTCCTCTGTCCACGGGATTCTCCAGGCAGGAGTACCGGAGTGGGGTGCCATTGCCTTCTCCGATATACACCTATATTCAATCCAAATATAGGCCAAAGATTGAGGCCAAAGACTTCATGAAATTATAAACCTACACTAGAATACGCAATCCTTCGTCCCCTGTCCTAGGAAATCAGCCCCAGTTATTTTCAAATTTCACATAGCTATGCACTAGGGAAATGCCTTTCATGGGTCTAGGCCTAAATTCTAGACTGCTGCTTTATTTGGTTTTACTTTTATAATATAATTAGTAAAGCTTCCTCTGCTGCCATTGGACTGAAATATTTGGATATTGTCTTCAAAGTGTCTATAATTACTGTACTTTTATATTTCTGAAATTATAAGGCCTTAGTTAAACTTATCAGTTAAAAAACAACAAGTATTTTGACTAAAATTCTTTGCAAAGGAGTGAAAAAACAGCCTGGAATTGAAGACCTTTCCCTAACCCGCTCAAGACAAAGTAAATTGAGTTTGGAACACAGAGGGGAAAATGAAGTTCTAAAGCAATATCACATAAAGGGAACCAGATCTGGTACTTTGCAAAATAATACTGCCATTGTGTTTAAATAAAAAAATGAGAAAATTGATTACATTAAATGTTCCTGGTCTTTGTGGTAAATTGCATTATTAGCTCCAAATTCTTTAAACCCACCCCCCTGTTTCCATACCTCTTTCTAAATTGTGCCAGTTCCAGCCTAAGTTTTAAAAGGTCTGAGTGTTTCTATTCGCCTTCTTGTGTTTCTGCCGTATATGAGAAGTTCATGCCTGGCTTGCCTGCCAAGCAAGGACGAGTCACTCGTCCAGCCAAGCTGCTCCAGTCCACCAGCCTGGATCAACTAGCCCCCAGGCAACCCACAGACACGTGAGTCTAGCCGAGATCAGCGTAGCTGACCAGCCAATCCCGGTCTAGACCTCCTGACTCCAGGCTGCCCTGCAGACACACAGGAAGAGAATAATGCTTTTGTCACAGACCACTGAGGACTTTTTCTCTTATTTTGTTATTTGTTATTTAACAATACTTTTTATTTTTTTTAACCAATACCGTCTAATTAATAGGATGTATTACCTTGAAAAATATTAACTTTAATTCCACTTAGAAATTTGTTCCTTTGGAAAAGTTAAATTCTAATTCCTCTTGAAATTAAAGTTGCTAGATAGAGCAAAACATTGGACTTTCAAACCAAAGCATGATAGAGTGATCGGATGCATATTTTACTCTGTGTTTTAAAGTGAATGTGACATATGCACACACACACACACACACACACACACATACACACACACATACACACACATACACACACACACACACATACACATACACACACATACACACACATACACACACACACATGCACACACACATACACACACACACACACATACACACACATTCACACACACATACACACATACACATACACACATACACACACATTCACACACACACACACACACACACACACACGCAATCTAATTGACCAGACAGAGATGAGAGAAAATAGAAATCAAGATACAAGGACAGCCCATTGACTTTTTAGTAGAATTCTGAGCAATAATGCCTTAGCCAACCTGACAGATTTATAACTGACCAGTAGCCTGGTTCCATCTTACAAATTTCCAAAGGAAGACTTTGTTCCACCTAACCAACCATTCCACACACTCTAATTCAGAAAAGGACCACTCATCTCTACAGTGTGTAATCCCAGCGAACTTTCTAGGAGGCAGAGATGCAGTGATAGCAACTCGACAGCTGCCTTTAGCAATTTACTTTTAACTATGTAGTCACTCGCTAGACAAGGATTCCCTACAAAGACAAACCAACATCTATATCCCACCTTTGCACACTATTTCTATAAGCCAGTGATTGGCATTAATCAGCAAGCACCTTTCAAGCTTCTGAAATCGTGTAAGAAGACAGAGCTTCATTATCCTAATTTCTGTTCTTTCTTTTCTTGTCCAGGGTGAAATGAAACCACTCCACGGGTCTTCATGCTAGGAAATAATGGAAAATCATTTATTTAAATTAAAGCAATTTATTAGTCTTTTATTTGCTAAAAAGTTACTTTCAATTATTGAGAATATAAAACTATTGAAAAGCGGTATTCCCTTGGTTTGTTTTAAATTAATTATTATCAACTCAGCTCTGTGGAGTTTATTAAGAAATTAAATCTTTATGAATATAAAATACACTTATAAGAATAAAAAATGAGAAAGCTACTTTATCTGCCAAGTAGCTGAGAATTTTATATTTAAATTCATTCAAAGTGGTTCTGAAGCAGTTTAAATTCTGCAGAATGTGAACATTCACTGACTCCTTCTTAAGAGTTAGAATGACTCACTTCTGTATATAAAACAGATAACTGATGAGAACCTCTGCACAGCACAGGCAACTCTGCTTAATGCTCTCTGGTGACCTAAACGGGAAGGAGATTTTAAAAGCAGTGGATGCCTGTATGTGTATAACTGATTTACTTTGCTTTTCAAAGAAACTGATAACATCGTAAAGCAACTATGCTCCAATAAAGAAACAGAATTCCTACAGTTTCATTCATTGGGCCTGATATGAGGATATGCATAAAATTTCATATAAACCTGAGAAAGTACCCCTTTGTCCTGAAAAACCTGTTTTTTAATCGTTCATTCAAAAACAGTTACCGAGTGCTGTCCTAGTCAGGGCCCCGCAGGAAACAGACGGCACCCTCAAATCAGGAGGTTTGGAGGAGGGGCTCCTTCTAGCAATCGGGCAGGCCGAACAGCAGGGCAGACACGCTGGATCTAGCGTCAGATCTGCAGGGCCCCTGAACCCACGGTGCAGAGTGGAGGGGCGTGCACCGCAAGCCCTCGGGCGGGGTCAGTGGCAGAGGACTGCCTTAGGGAAGCCGTGACTGCAAGCCGGAAGCCTCCGCATCAGAACACGACCTGCCTTTTGAGCCCGTGTCTCCGTGCTAACTCGGATACTGTCCGAGTTTAGGCAAGCATGCACACCCTCCGCCTTCCCTCGCGCTTCCGTTAATCACAGGTGCTGGGTTCAACGCTCTCCATATCTCCTTCCAGGGCTAACACTCCACACTCGACTTTCCTGTTGGACCATCTGTTCTAATTCTGTGTTCAATTCTTCTTGAACACAGAAGAATTGAATACCCTCCCTGAAAGACAAGGGCGGGGGGGGCTGTTTCGGGTCTTCCTTGCGGCATGGAGGCTTTCTCTAGTTACCGTGCTGGGGGCTTCTCTAGCTGTGGTGTGCAGGCCTACTTGCTCGGGGCAGGGGGATCTTACGTTCCCCGACCGGGGAAGTCCCATCGGATTCATTCTTTTGACTTACCTTCCCTCACTTAAGGAGAAGGCAATGGCACCCCACTTCAGTACTCTTGCCAGGAAAATTCCATGGATGGAGGAGCCTGGTAGTCTGCAGTCCAAAACAGCTTTATTTGACCTAGCTTAGCATCTTACTCGTTAAAAATGGTTAAGAGATGATTTCTGAATCAAATATGGTTATACTGACTGTACCATCACATCTACTTTTATCTACCCACTGGATTACCTTTCTCTGATTTTCAGCAACTTGATAAACAAAAGAGCAGTTTTGAATAATTACATTATGCATTAGCTTTTTAGGCTTTTCATACCTGCTACCTCATTATACCATCATAGATTCTTTTTATAGCATTTTTCCAATCATAAATAAATGTATTTAATTATATAAAGTTGAAGTATTAGAGAAACAAAAATTTTTATTTGCATTCAGTACATTTTACCTTGTATGTTACAAATTTGAGATTATTCTGAAGACTATTTCATTCTTTTCATTTAACATCTTGTAATAATATCCCATCTCTTCAAACAGTTTGGAACATACTATCAAATCATTGCTGATTCTCTCCTGAAATAGTTGTTTTTTCAGAGGAAGTTATTTTCTTAACAATTTATAGGTGCAGAAACTTGAGCACAGAAAATTACAGTTTTCTGATATATGATAAGTGAATATTTTAAATTACTGTGACTCCTCCTAATATAACTTTTTCCACTGAAACATGAAGATGTTCCCCAAAATGTTGATTCTGGTGATCAGTGATTATGATAAATATCACATAAAATCAATTTTTCATCAAAATCCTCAAAGAAATTACACAGAAGATATATATTTTTATTAGAAGTAGATATATAATAAATATAGATGGATGGATGGATGGATAGATGAGTAGATATAATGAGTAAATAGATGAATGGATAGATTTGATGAATCTGAGCTGGACTGCTTTTTCCATTAAGACATATAACCAAAGTCTGCATTCAGTTCAGTTCAGTCACTCAGTTGTGTCTGACTCTTTGCAACACCATGGACTGCAGCACACCAGGCTTCCCTGTCCATCACCAACTCCCAGAGTTTACTCAGACTCATATCCATTGAGTTGGTGATGCTATCCAACCATCTCATCCTCTGTCCTCTTCTCCTCCTGCCTTCAATCTTTCCCAGCATCAGGGTCTTTTCCAATGAGTCAGCTCTTCGCATCAGGTGGCCAAAGTATTGGAGTTTCAGCTTCAACATCAGTCCTTCCAATGAACACCCAGGACTGATCTCCTTTAGGATGAACTGGTTGGAACTCCTTGCAGTCCAGGGGACTCTCAAGAGTCTCCTCCAACACCACAGTTCAAAAGCATCAATTCTTTGGCACTCAGCTTCCTTTATAGTGCAACTCTCACATCCATACATGACCACTGGAAAAACCATAGCCTTGACTAGATGGACCTTTGTTGGCAAAGTCTGCATTAGAGTACAATATTTGGGAAGAGACTGAAAGTTTAACATTTCCTCTATGCTTCAGAGCTAAAATACTGAGCCTGATAGTAAATCTTTACCTAGCTAGTCTCACCAGATAATGAGAACCTGTGAAGCACTCTTGAAAGGGGGGGACCTTTGACCATATCCAAAGTTATCCCAGCTGCATCCCACCAGCCCATCTCACATGGCTGCTGAAACACTGTACCCCGTGGGAAGAGTCGCTGTGAGGCTTCCTGCAGTGCAGATGGGCGTCCCTCATGCAAGCAGATGGCGTCCCTCATGCAAGCTTGATGCAACTCAAGCAGATGGCATCCCTCATGCAAGCAGATGGCATCCCTCATGCAAGCAGATGGGCATCCCTCATGCAAGCAGATGGCATCCCTCATGCAAGCTTGATGCAACTCAAGCAGATGGCATCCTTCATGCAAGCTTGATGCAACTCAAGCAGATGGGCATCCCTCATGCAAGCTTGCAGGAGCACCCGGCATCCTGCTTCTTGCAGAATGGTGAACGATATTTGCTTCTTCTACCCAGAATAACTCTAAGTTAGTTCTTCAGTTCTGGAGAAATTACTTAGTATAAGTGAACTCAATTACAATATCTTAAACAAGAAGACCATGTGTCAGGAATAAACCTTGCTATCACTGAAGAAAGAGAGACTGAGGAGAGGAAGCAGGGAACATCTGCCCGTCCTGGCTGGAGGAGGAACTGCATTCTCCCTCCTGGGATCTGACTCTGGCTTGTGGTGCCAGCAAGCCACACTGCCTCTCACTTGAACTCTCACTGCCTTGCCCATAAATGTTTAAGTATGAGTTGCAAGTATTTATGGATGAAATGATAAAGACTCCTTCAAAGAAGTATAACACTATGTCCACTTAAGAAAAATTATTAATTTCTTAATATCGTTCTGTCTCTCTCTCCTCCTCATTTTCGGTGTATGTTCAAACCAGGATCTAAAAGTTTCATGCAGTTCAACAGGTCAGCAAAAAGCTGCTACGTCCCTTCCGTCTGTTTCAATCTCTCTTTTTACTCCTTCACTCTCCGTTTGATTCACTTGTAAAAACCAGGTGCTTCTCTTGTTGAGTTTCTCTCTACATGCATTTTACAGGCCACAAACCCATGTTGTCATATAGTATGTTCCTATGCTTCTATATTTCCCATGAATTTATATTAATTTCTTTGCTTCCTATGGATCTAGAGGCCTAATCAGATTCATGCGTCATTTGAGGGGAAGGAGGGAGTAGTTCTCTAGTTCTAATATCCAAAGGAAGTGGTTGGGTTTCACATGCCATATAATCAGAGAATCATTTTGCTTGCTTTTAATTTCTGTTCTACCTATAAATTTTCCAAGAGACTGTAGAAAGGACAGACACACCCTGGCTGCTGGACTCTTACCCTCTGTGACGAGGGAGGAAGGACCATCTGTTATAAACACAGAGGCTCTCTGACTCCAGGTTAGCAGTTGGCTGCATCTGCACCAATCTCACGCTCTCCCAAGTCTCAGCCCTGAAATCAGGTCTCCATTACAGATGCTGCTTTCCCCTTCTATCCTTTGTTCCATCAAAGGTCTTCAGTAAAGACCCTCTCAATCCCTTAGATCCCTCCTCATTAAAGGATGCATCTTGGCCTTGAACCTCTAGCTCATAAAGTCCCCATGATCTCAACACTATGAGCTCCTCTGGCCTTTGACCTGTTGCAAAGGGAATTCAGTGTCCTTGCTGTGACATGTCTAAGAGAAACACTCGCTGTTCAGTCACGTCCGACTCTTTGGAACTCCATGGACTGCAGCACGCCAGGCTTCCCTGCCCTTCACCATCTCCAGGAGTTTGCTCAGACTCATGTCCATTGAGTCAATGATGTCAGTCAACCGTCTCATCCTCTGTCATCCCCCTCTCCTGCCTTCAATCTTTCCAAGCATCAGGGTCTTTTCCAATGAGTCAGCTTTCACATCAGGTGGCCAAAGTATTGGAGCTTCAGCACCAGTCCTTCCCATGAATATTCAGGGTTGATTTCCTTTAGGACTGATGAGTTTGCTCTCCCTGCTATCCAAGGGACTCTCAAGAGTCTTCTCTTGAAAAGAGAAACACTACCCCCTTCTCAAAGCAAAGACACTTTTCTAAAATGAGGTACTGTTTCCATCTATACAGTGAAATAGCAGGCAAACTCAAACTGTTAAGCCCAGTCTCCATGATATAGGATTTAACACAAAGAATAATATAATAGGATTATAGGATTTCATGGAACAGGTCACAGTAAGTCAAGAAAACCTTTACAAAGGGTCCCTGATATAATCCTTAAAGGAACGTTGCCAGTTAGCCTCATCGTCCTCATTCTACCAGTCAACGAGAAACTTGCCAAGGGACGTAAAACTCTCTTTCTATGACAACATATGGCATTTAATCAATATTCAAATTAGCAGTGGCTGTCCAAAGTCAGACAATGACAAGAAAAAAGAAAAACCTATTTTAAAAATCTGCATGGGTCAGACTACAGGCAATATTCATTCTGCATTGAAACTGGTGCAGCAATCTCTCAGAATCAAGGGGAGAAAAAATAAAGAGTAGAACTCCACATACTCTTCTGGGTCCAAGAGATTGGCAGGTCACCCTGGGGGGTAATCTCCTGCTACTGATGGAGATGCCAAGTGCTGGTGCTGCAGAGCAGGCACAGCCTGGCATTGCTCTGCTTCTGGCTCCAAAACCGTAAGCTCGTTCCTTCTAAGCTGTTTCTCTCTCCTCCCCCATTCTCTCACTCGGTGTCCTCAGTGCTTTGTGTAAACATCTTTCTTTTTACTATTCAGCACTATTTTTTTTAATATCAGAGTATATGTGATATTTAGGATTTAGCTAAACATTCAGGTTTTCTATATCAAATTGAAAACTAATTTTATTTTATTTGCTTGTCTCTTCAACCCTCCCTGCTAGGTACCAGCACTGAACAGCCCTTGTGTATCCCACTGCCTAGTCCCCAGGTGTCGCCTGATTCATTCAAGCCTAAACAATAGGGAGGAACATAAGTCAGGGTCTGCCATTTGGTGTCTTTGTTTTTTGCTGGAATGAGGGCGTCCCTGGTGGCTCAGATGGTAAAGAATGCGCTTGCAATGTGGGAGACCTGGGTTTGATCCCTGGGTTGGGAAGATCCCCTGGAGAAGGGCATGGCAACACACTCCAGTATTCTTGCCTGGAGAATCCCATGGACAGAGGAGCCTGGTGAGCTGCAGTCCAGGGGGTCGCTAAGCGTCGGTCAGGACTGAGCGACTAAGTGCAGCGACGGTTGGTTTACAACGCTGTGTTAGTTTCAAGTGTGCAGCATGTTGATTCAGTATTTTTGCAGATTATACTCCATTGTAGGTTATTACAAACCAATGACTATAATTCACTGTGCTATATAGTATATCCTTGTTGCTAATCTATTTTATACAGAGTAGTTTATATCTGTTTATTCCAAACCCATAATTTGTCCCTCCCTCCATCCCTCTCCTCTGGTAACCACCAGATTGTTTTCCGTATCTGCAAGTCTGTTTCTGGTTTGCATGGGCATTCATTTGTGTATTTTTTAGATTGCACATATAAGTCATATCATATAGTATTTTTATTTCTCTGTGTGACTTATTTCACTAAGAGTAATAATCTCCAGGTCCATCCACATTTCTGCAAATGGCAAGCTTCCGCTCATTCTTGTGACTAATAGTTCATTGTACGTATATACTGTGTCTTCTAATCCAGTCGTCTGTTGATGGGCCCGCGGTTTGTCTCCATGATCTGGCTGTTGCAAACAGTGCTGCTCTGAACACTGGAGTGCATGTATCTTTTTGAATTACTATTTTCATTTTTTTCTAGATATATGTATACCAGGAGTGGAATTGATGGATCATATGGTAGTTCTATTTTTCGTTTTTTTGTGTTTTTTTTGCAGGAAACTCCATACTGTTCTTCATAGTTGCTGCACTGATTTGCATTTCTACTAACTTCCCTGGTGGCTCAGATGGTAAAGCGTCTGCCTACAATAAGGAAGACCCAGGTTCAATCCCTGGGTTGGGAAGATCCTCTGGAAAAGGAAGTGGCACCCCACTCCAATACTCTTGCCTGGAAACTCCCATGGACAGAGGGACGTTGTAGGCTACAGTCCCTGAGGTTGCAAGAGTTGGACACAACTGAGCGAGGTCACTCACCAACGTGCAGGAGGATTCCCTTTTTTCCACATCCTTGCCAATATTTGGTATTTTCGACTTTATGATGACAGACATTCTGACTGGTGTGAGCTGATACCTCATTATGGGTTCGGTTTGCATTTCTCTCATAACTGGCAATGTTGACTATCTCTTCATGTGCCTCTTAGCCATCTGTATGTCTTCTTTGGGAAAATGCCCACTCAGGTCTTCTGCCCATTTTTGATTGGGTTGTTGGCTTTTTGCTATTGAGTTGTATGTATCAAATATATATTGGATATTAATCCCTTCTCAGTCAAATCATTTGCAAATATGTCATCCCAATCCATAGGTTGTCTTTTCATTTTTGTTGATGATTTTCTTTGCTGAGCAAAAGCTTGTACATTTGATTAGGTCCCATTTGTTCACTCTTTGCTCCTATTTCTTCTGCTTTAGGAAACTGATCCAAAAAAAAAAAAAAAATTGCTGCAACTTTTGTCAAAGAGTGTTGTGCCTACGCTCTCTGCTAGAAGTCACATGGTTTTTGTTCTTACACGTGGGTCTTTAAACCATTTTGAGTTAATTTTTATATATGGTGTAAGGAAACGTTCTAATCCCACTGTTTTTCATGTAGCTGTCCAATTTTCCCAGCACAACTTATTGAAGAGACTAAATTTTCTCCATTGTACATTTTTGCCTCTTTGTCATAGATTAACTGACCATAAGTACATGGACTTATTTCTTGCCTCTATTCTTTTTCATTGATTTATGTGTCTGTTCTGTGGCAGTATGACACTGTTTTGATTAATGTAGTCTTGCATTATACTCTGAAGTCTGGGAGGGTTATACCTCCAGCTTTGTCCTTTTTTCCTCAAAACTGTTTTGGCAGTTTGGGGTCTTTAATGATTCCAATACAAATAAATAGAGGAAAACAATAGAGTGGGAAAGACTAGAGATCTCTTCAAGAAAATTAGAGATACCAAGGGAACATTTCATGCAAAGATGAGCACAATAAAGGACAGAAACTGTATGGACCTAACAGAAGCAGAAGATATTAAGAAGACGTGGCAAGAATACACAGAAGAACTATATAAAAAAGATCCTCATGACCCAGATAAACACAATTGTGTGATCACACACTTACAGCCAGACATCTTGGAGTACAAAGTCAGGTGGGCCTTAGGAAGCATCACTACGAATGAAGCTAGTGGAGGTGATGGAATCCCAGTTGAGCTATTTCAAATCCTGAAAGATGATGCTGTGAAAGTGCTGCACTCAATATGCCAGAACATTTGGAAAATTTAGCAGTGGCCACAGGACTGGAAAAGGTCAGTTTTCATCCCAATCCCAAAGAAAGGCAATGCCAAAGAATGCTCAAACTACCGCACAATTGCACTCATCTCACATGCTAGTAAAGTAATGCTCAAAATTCTTCAAGTTAGGTATCAGCAGTTCATGAACCAAGAACTCCCATATGTTCTAGCTAGATTTAGAAAAAGCAGAGGAACCAGAGATCAAATTGCCAACATCCATTGGATCATCAGAAAAGCAAGAGAGTTCCAGAAAAACATCTGCTTTGTTGACTATGCCAAAGCCTTTGACTGTGTGGGTCACAACAAACTGTGGAAAATTCTGAAAGAGATGGGAATAACAGACCACCTTACCTGCCTCCTGAAAAACCTGTATGCAGGTCAAGGGGCAACAGTTAGAACTGGACATGGAACAGCAGACTGGTACAAAATTAAGAAAGAAGTATGTTAAGGCTGTATGTTATAATCCTGCTTATTTAACTTGTATGCAGAGTACATCATGAAAAATGCCGGAATGGATGAAGCACAAGCTGGAATCAGGATTGCTGGGAGAAGTATCAATAACCCCATATATGCAGATGACACCACTCTTATGGAAGTAAGCGAAGAGGAACTAAACAGCTTCTTGAAGCTGAAAGAGGAGAGTGAAAAGGCTGGCTTAAAGCTCAACATTCAAAAAACTAAGATCATGGTATCTGGTCCCATCACATCATGGCAAATAGATGGGGAAACAATGGAAACAGTGACAGACTTTATTTTCTTGGTCTCCAAAATCACTGCAGATTGTGACTGAAGCCATGAAATTAAAAGATGTTTACTCCTTGGAAGAAAAGCTATGACAAACCTGAACAGTGTATTAAAAAGCAGAGACATTACTTTGCCAACAAAGGTCTCTCTAGTCAAGGCTATGGTTTTTCCAGTGGTCACGTATGGATGTGTGAGTTGGACCATAAAGAAGGTTGAGTGCCGAAGAATTGATGCTTTTGAACTGTGGTGTTGGAGAAGACTCTTGAGAGTCCCTTGGACTCCAAGAAGATCAAACCAGTTAATCCTAAAGGAAATCAGTCCTGAATGTTCATTGGAAGGACTGATGTTGAAGCTGAAGCTCCAGTACTTTGGCCACCTGATGTGAAGAACTGACTCATTGGAAAAGACCCTGACACTGGGAAAGATTGAAGGTGGGAGAAGAAGGGGATGATAGAGGATGAGATGGTTGGATGGCATCACTGACTCAATGGACATGAGTTTGAGCAAGCTCTGGGAGATGGTGAAGGACAGAGAAGCCTAGCATGCTGCAGTCCATGGGGTTGCAAAGAGTTGGACACGACTGAGCAACGGAACAACAACAAATGATTCCATATGAATTTTAAGATTATTTTTCTAGTTCTCTGAAAAATACCATGGGTATGTTGATAGGGATTTTGCTAAGTCAACAGACTGCTTTGTACCCTCTCAAGATGATTGAAAACATCGCCAGTGTTTTTTTTTTTAACAGACTCTCTATTATTAAAGGATCCACTCCTTGTAGGCAAGATATGTTTTTGCTGTGCTCAACTTTTCCAAATCACTGTATTCCAACCATTCATATATTCATTCATCCACCCATTAATTTATTTGGAGATCCATTGATCTATCCATTCACTTGACTGCTTATTCATGTATCCATTTATTCATTCAACAAACAGCTGCTAAATCCCTGCTCAATGTTAGGAACCACTGTTATATCATTCTCTCCATTTCATCATCCTATCTCATTCCTCCTTTTTTGTCTTGTTCTACTCAAACTTCTGGATCCACCTCAGTAATGCTGTAATTCTTCATTATCACCTTCAGTGCATGTAACAGCCTCTCAACATCTATGTGTTGATTAATAAGAAAAGTTTAGAGAACAAGGAGCCAGAAACTGAGGTGAGTAAGCAACAAAGAGGAAGGTTAGGGAGGGTTCGGGAAGTGAAGTGGCCAAAGGATTATCTAACCCAATCACATTTCTAGGAATGTACATTGGGAATACTGGTATATAATTTAAGTTTCATAAAACGTTTGATATGGAAGGAGGAAACCAATTTTCTTATAAAATAAGCAGATTTCCCAAGGCTAAGTTGTTGTGGGTGGTTTACATTTAGATTTATTTATCATTTAGATTTATATTTCAAACAGTGGAAGTTGGCAGCATGCAATAATCCTACTTTGATATATATGAAGTGATAATGTTTTGTTAAAGAAGATCATGGTCTTGTCAGGACTCACTAGATGTTTATACACATATGGGGATGAAACAGACCTGAGTTCAAATCTAAACTCTAACATTTTCTACCCATGTGACTTTAGGCAAGTTATTACCATTTCTGAGCCTTTGTTTCCTCATTTATACAATAAGACTAATAATACTTATCTGTGTAAAGTTTTGAAAAGTAAATGAGATATATGATAAAAATTTTAGCCCTGCCCCTAGCACATAGTAAAATGTTTAATTAAAGTAGCTCTTATTAGGACCATAACATGGATTTGCTATTTCTTATAAGCAAATTTAGGTAATTCCTGGTTTATTTCCATACATGCCTACTTCGTAAACAGGAGAGGGCATCACCTGTATGAAGACATGTACCAGCTTCGGCTCTCAGGTAAGGACATGTCATTCAACTGAGACTTTTTATCTTTAAAGAAATTCCAAATCTGCCTACTTTATTGACAATGAATGTTTAACACGGACTACTTCTGAGAAAGTCTCTGAACTTCACTTATTAAATCAATTACTTCCTTCTATTGGCTTTACTTCATAATGGGAAGTAACCCTGAACAAATTAATGCTTTATGTCCTAACTTAATAAAATTTTAATTCACAGGTTTGGGCCACAAGGTAATAAAATGTGAATCAAATAAGATTATGGGGGAAATAAACCAACCATTAGAAGAATTTTTTTTCAGTAATCCAGAAGCCAGCTAGGATGACCCTGCATCTTAAAATGAGCATAAAATTGGCGTAGACGCTGTGCCTCAGCAGTGGGAAAGCCACTGCTCTCTTCAAGGTTCCTGCAAATGGACTGGGAGCTGTGGTTCTAATGGTCACCTGGTCTCCAATTATCAGCTTCTTCTAAAGATAAATTATTCAACATATGAATAACTTCACCATGATCCTCTTTTCCCCAACTTTTCCCAACATTGTACTGACCCAACCTTGAAACTTGACTTTTTTCTTTTGATTTCTATAAAGACAAACTCTTTGCAAAAAGCATTTATGTGCAGAGCTGACTTTGCTGAAGGTTTGGAGAGGAAGGAGGAGAGGAGGTGGTCAACCATCACAATAATGAAAAAACAAAGAGCTACAACCGATTCTGAGACAAATCTTCCCAAAGTTCCTTTGTTGACTCTGCCCCGGCAGCTGCTGTGCTCCAGCTTACATCCCAGATTCTAGCCAATTTCTTTTTTTTTAATTTATATTTATTTATTTTTAATTGATTGATGATTGCTTTACAATACTGGTTTGATTTCTATACATCAACCTGAATTTGCCATAGCTGTACCTGTGTCCCTTCCCCTATCCCTCTTCCCCTACTCCATCTTGAAATGTCCTGGAAAAGCTAACAACTCTTCTTGCTCTTTAGTGGTGTATCCAGTTCTCTCTGGCTATTCTTTCTAAATTCAGTACCAGATCTGCTTTATGTTGGATGAATCCCAACTGCTCATTTGTTGAACAATGGGCCCGTCCTCTGTCCTGGCCCCACAGAAGACCAGTAGAAAACCAAGGTCTTCTTTACCAGGATCTTGTCTGCTTAAAAATCTTAAACAGTGATTCCTCCCTGTTATGGAAGTACTTAAGGAGGTAACTGGGAAATGAGCCAAATAAATAAAATAAAGCCAGGAACAGAGTATATTGTAGTGGAGGAATGATTCTTCCAAGGTTAGAAAAGTGATCACAAAGAATATTCAATAGGACACCTCACTCAAATGAGGAGCAATTTCCATGCCTTTCCCCAATCTGACATGTCATTTGAGATATGGACATTTTATTGGTCTTATACACAGAAATTTGCTTTCGATTTAGAAATCAGTGCCAGTACATTACTTGGTGGTGTGATGATCAGATAAAATAATAAGTGCATAAAAGTCGTATAAGCTAGGAGACATTTTTTTTAAATATGGAGACCATGGCAAGGTACACGGCCTTCTTAAAAGGCACAGGATGAACAACTCTAGAAATCTGGACTAGATGTACAGCAATCATGCAATAGTTTTTGCAGCAATATTTTAGTTCCTTTTCATGAACAATCTTGTTAGGGTAGTTTTCTTTGGTACACGATACAGAAACTAGAATGTGAAGGAAGGTAAATATCAAAAGTAGAGAGACCAACTGGAGAACCTATCTTGCATTAACTAAGAAAAATATGGACCCAAAGGATAGCAATTATTATATTTACAATAAGACACGCTACTTTCATTCAGCATGGAGTATCCATTCTATTGTAATAAGCACATTTTCTTCCAATATGCAGACCTCCATGCAAAGGCAAGTTATAGATAGAAGAGTTCATGGTGAGCCTGAGGATAAAATAGGAAAATTGTATGATTCTTCCTTTGGTTATTACTAAATGGTAGCCCCAAATATCCATTTTCACAATAGAAACACACATGCATTTGATATCAAGTGCTCGTGCTAGTTGCTAAGATAAGGGGCTTTTTTACCCTAGAGATTGTTTACATAGATAGAGTCCCTATTTTTCTGACCTTTCTTTGCTACATTAATCACACTTACCAGCTCTTCTCTCTGTTATCTTCTTTTCTTGTATATGTAAATACCTTCAGTTAAGGCTCGTAGCCTTAGTTTCAGAAAACTGAGATCATGGCATCTGGTCCCATCACTTCATGGGAAATAGATGGGGAAACAGTGGAAACAGTGTCAGACTTTATTTTGGGGGGTTCCAAAATCACTGCAGATGGTGATTGCAGCCATGAAATTAAAAGACACTTACTCCTTGGAAGGAAAGTTATGGCCAACCTAGATAGCATATTCAAAAGCAGAGACATTACTTTGCCAACAAAGGTCCATCTAGTCAAGGCTGTGGTTTTTCCTGTGGTCAGGTATGGATGTGAGAGTTGGACTGTGAAGAAAGCTGACCACCAAAGAATTGATGCTTTTGAACTGTGGTGTTGGAGAAGACTCTTGAGAGTCCCTTGGACTTTAAGGAGATCCAACCAGTCCATTCTAAAGGAGATCAGTCCTGGGTGTTCTTTGGAAGGAATGATGCTAAAGCTGAAACTCCAATACTTTGCCACCAGATGCGAAGAGATGACTCATTGGAAAAGACTCTGGTGCTGGGAGGGATTAGGGGCAGGAGGAGAAGGGGACGACAGAGGATGAGATGGCTGGATGGCATCCAACTCAATGGACATGAGTTTGGGTGAACTCCAGGAGTTGGTGATGGACAGGGAGGCCTGGTGTGCTGCAATTCATGGGGTTGCAAAGAGTAGGAAACGACTGAGCGACTGAACTGAACTGAACTGAAGGCTTGTAGCCCAGAGGCCATTCAATCTTGTGAAACTGACTTCACCTATTCTGAAGGGATCGATTGTACTACAGTCCAGTTTTTATTTTGCTCTCCAGGGTCTCTACATTATCCCCCCTATTTCTAAGCCATCTGAGAGGCACCTCCCTGTCCTGACTTCCTCACACAGTCAAATAAGTATGCTCAAAAAAGGAAATGTCAGCTTGCCTACTACCCCACCATCTATTTCCTCTCCATGGTGGAAACTCACCAACACTTGTCTTTTCAAAAACCTGAGGGACCTCCCTCAGGCACTGAACAGCCGCCTAAAAATAGACTTCCCAAAAAAGTCAGAAAGTCCCTGAGTAACAACAAGACATAAATCACAAAAACCTGTAGAAGTTGGTCTCCAGAAGTTAAAAATAAAGTTTTAAAAAGTAGTGATAAAGGTACTCAGATTCAGTTTTTTAATTTTCTGAGTGCTCTCCTTATTTTGCTCAGGATATGTCAAAATAGCAAAACTTTTAACGAACCCCCATGGATGTAAAGGCATATGAGCATATTGTCCAAAGTACATTTCAGAGCACAAACTATATGCCAGTTCTTGTGGCCCATGAGCAAGATCAAGTTAAGGTCATGGTCTTAGCTCTCATGGAATTTACAGCCAGGGTAGGAGACAGAAGAAATAAACCAGCAACTGGAACAGAGGATGAAAAGCAATCTGAAAAGCACATACCTAATTAACGCCTTGGGAGGGACTCAGTCCTCCTAGCAATAGCAGGAGGTAAAGAATGTAGTCAAGACAGTGATCCCCATTCCTTTCCTGTGCCTGGGCTTTGTCCTACCTGGCGACGGTCACATTTGGAATAAGAGAGACAACGAACAAATTTATGCAAATTCACCAACAATTTATTTACCCTGGTTATAACAACATCAGCAGAAATGACAACAGACGTGCAATATTCTTCTAAGTTCCCAGCTCACATGCTCCATTCAACCATTTACTTAACGCCCAAAAAATCTCTTTGATTCATTATTTGTGAACCTCACAGAACCCTCCAGAACTACTCCTTTGGTTAAAGTCAGTTCAATCATTGCTTTTATTGAAGTCTCTTATTAGAACGGCTTGATTTGTTTTTCTCCATATAACATCATTAAGAAGAGGGGCCAGACCAACTAGGAGAGAAACCAATTCATTTCATTCCTCGTTAGACTCTGCTCCTGTGGGCTGAGCCCAGCGTTGCCCTGAGCTCTTTCATGTCATTGCCACAAAACTGTAAGCGCACAGTCAGTCATCTTACCCTCATCATCTTTGTTTCCCAAACGTCTGCCAAGAATTTACTGAATTAAAATGTTCCATTTTGACGCCAAATATATTTTCCTCTCCTGTATCATAGATTTCCTTTTTGACCACTCGAGTTTGGGTAAACTCCAGGAGTTGGTGATGGACAGGGAAGCCTGGCGTGCTGCGATTCACGGGGTTGCAAAGAGTCGGACACGACTGAGCAACTGAACTGAACTGAACTGAACTGAACCCAATTTAAGGGATGGCGAAACATGAAGAGGAGACACCTTCTCCAGTCCAAAAGAGATGCCAGCTAGGATGGGTATGGAAGGATGGATGGAAGCTATCTCATCAGCGAAGAAGAGGAAGGGACATCCAGCAAAAGGGACAAGACCCAGAAAACTGGGAAAATGCGATTTCTTCAAGGAAGAACATGTTTGTAAACACGGAGCATCTGGGACATCTCAGAGGAAGGCAAAAGAAGAGGGCATCAACAAACCCTGTCGCCAACTGACAAAGAGAGCGTGAAACACTGGGTTCAGCTGTTTGTGTGAATCACCACAAAGGCAGGGACTGTGCATTTCCTGGCCACGGCTCCAACCCCTGGAACAGCATATGGCACATGGTAGGAACTATATTCAGTGAATGTGTGAACGAATGAATGAATGAATGAATGGACAAACGAACACAGGTTGCCCTTTATGTGTAACAGTGTTACATGCAGCACTCCCAGTATAGCAGTCCTATCAAGGGAGCTATTAGTTAAAGCTAAGAAAGAATTAGGGCTAGAAGGTATGCGCAAGTAACAAGATGGCAGAGTAGAAGAGCCTGCACTCATCTCCTCCTGTGAGAACTCCAAAATTGCAGCTAACTGCTGAACAACCATCCACAGGAGAATGTTGGATCCCACCTAAGAAAGATACTCCACATCCAAGGGCCAAGGAGAAGCCCCAACAAGGTGGCAGGAGGGGGAAAATCACATATAGAATCAAAGCCATCTCCTCCAGAGGTGCTTGGAGGACTCAAACAAAACCTTGTGTGCACCAGGGCCCAGGGACCCCACAAGAGACTGAGCCAGACATGCCTTGAGTGTTTGAATGTCTCCTGAAGAGGCATGGGTCAGCAGTGGCCTACTGCACGGACAGGGGATCTGGCTGCAGCAGACCTGAGAGGTGCAGCATGTGAGCCCCACCATAGAGCCACCGAGCAAACAGCCCACAAACTGGAGAATGATGTACCAAAGAAGTTCCTGCACTGTTGCCAAAGTTCCAGGACCCACACCAGATTCCCCAACCTGGGGGTCCAGCAAAGGGGCTGAGAACCCCCAGGGAATTTGACTTTGGAGGCCAGTGGGATTTGATTACAGAACTTCCACAGGACTGGGGAAACAGGCTCTTGGAGGGCACAAACAAAACCTTGTGCACACCAGGACCCAGGAGAAAAGACGTGACTCCACAAGAGACTGAGGCAGGCTTGCTGTGAGTGTCCAGGAGTCTCCTGTGGAGGCTTGGGTCGACAGTAGCCTGCCGTGGGGTCTGAATGCAACAGTCTGGCATAAGTCCTTTTGAAGAAGGCTGTCATTACCACCATTACACCTACCATAGTTTGCCCTGAGACAAACAGGGAGGGAACACAGCCCCACTCATCAGCATAAAATTGGATTAAAGACTTACTGAGCATGGCCCGGTCCTTCAGAGCAAGACCCAGATTTCCCCACAGCTAGTCCCTCCCATCAGGAAACTTCCACAAGCCTCTTATTCTTACCCTTCAGAGGGCAGAGAATGGAAGCCACAATTACAGAAAACTAATCAAACTGACCATAGCCTTGTCTAACCCAGGGAAACTCTGAGCCATGCCATGTGGGGCCACCCAAGATGGGCGGGTCATGGTGGAGAGGTCTGACAGAATGTGGTCCACTGGAGAAGAGAGTAGCAAACCATGCCAGTATTCTTCCCTTGAGAACCCCATGAACAGTATGAAAAGGCAAAAAGATAGGATACTGAAAGATGAACTCCCCAGGTCGGTAGGTGCCCAACATACTACTGGAGAAGAGTGGAGAAACAACTCCAGAAAGAATGAAGAGGCTGGGCCAAAACAAAAACAACACCCAGTTATGGACATGACTGGTGATGGAAGTAAAGTTCAAGGCTGTAAAGAACAATATCGCATAGGAACCTGAATGTTAGGTCCATGAATCAAGGCAAATTGGAAGTGATCAAACAGGAGATGGCAAGAGTGAACATCAACATTTTAGGAATCCGTGTACTAAAATGGAGTGGAATAGGCAAATTGAACTCAAATGACCATCATATCTACTACTGTGAGCAGGAATGGAGTAGCCCTCATACTCAACAAAAGAGTCCAAAATGCAGTTCTTGGGTGCAATCTCAAAAACGAAAGAATGATCTCTTCATTTCCAAGGCAAACCATTCAATATCACATTAATCCAAGTCTATGCCCCAACCACTCAATTCAGTTCAGTCGTTCAGTCACGTCCAACTCCTTGAGAATCCAAGGACTACAAATGCCAGGCTTCCCAGTCCAACACCAACTCCCAGAGTTAACTCAAACTCATATTCATCGAGTCGGTGATGCCATCCAAATGTCCCATCCTCTATCGTCCCCTTCTCCTCCTGCCTTCAATCTTTCCCAGTATCAGGGTCTTTTCCAATGAGTCAGTTCTTTGCATCAGGTGGCAAAGTATTGGAGTTTCAGTTTCAGCATCACTTCTTCCAAGGAATATTCAGGAATGATTTCCTTCAGCATAGACTGGTTGGATCTCCTTGAAGTCCAAGGGACTGTCAAGAGTCTTCTCAAATACCACAGTTCAAAAGCATCAATTCCTTGGTGCTCAGCTTTCTTTATGGTCCAACTCTCACATCCATACATGACTATTGGAAAAATCACAGCTTTGACTAGATGAACCTTTACTGGCAAAATAATGTCTCTGCTTTTAAATATGCTATCTAGGTTGGTCATAGCTTTTCTTCCTATGCAGAGCAAGTGTCTTTTAATTTCATGACTGCAGTCACCATCTGCAGTAATTTTGAAGCCCAAAAAAATAAAGTCTGTCACTGTTTCCATTGTTTCCCCATCTATTTGTCATGAAATTATGGGACCAGATGCCATGATCTTAGCTTTCTGAATGTTGAATTTCAAGCCAACTTTTTCACTCTCCTCTTTCACTTTCATCAAGAGGCTTTTTATTTCTTCACTTTCTGCCATAAGGGTGGTATCATCTGCATATCTGAGGTTATTGATATTTCTCCCAGAAATCTTGATTCCAGCTTGTGCTTCCTCTACCCCAGCATTTCTCATGATGTGCTCTGCATATAAGTTAAATAAGCAGGGTGACAATATACAGCCTTGATGTACTCCTTTCCTGATTTGGAATCAGTCTGTTGTTCCATGTTCAGTTCTAACTGCTGCTTCCTGACCTGCACACAGGTTTCTCAGGAGGCAGGTCAGGGGGTCTGGTGTTCCCGTCTCTTTAATTTTTTTTAATTAATTATGGAAAATTAATTTTCCATAATTTGTTTAGATGCACACATCAGAGGCTTTGGCAGAGTCAATAAAGCAGAAGTAGATGTTTTTCTGCAACTCTCTTGCCTTTTCTATGACCCAACAGATGTTGGCAATTTGATCTCTGGTTCCTATGCCTGTTCCAAATCCAGCTTGAACATCTGGAAGTTCATTGTTCACATACTGTTGAAGCCTGGCTTGGAGAATTTTGAGCATTACTTTTCTAGCATGAGATGAGTGCAATTGTGCAGTAGTTTGAGCATTCTTTGGCATTGCCTTTCTTTGGGATTGGAATCAAAACTGACCCTTTCCAGTCCTGTACCACTGCTGAGTTTTCCAAACTTGCTGGCATATTGAGTGCAGCACTTTCACGGTATCATTTTTAAGGATTTGAAATAGCTCAACTGGAATTCCATCACCTCCACCAGCTTTGTTTGTAGTGATGCTTTATAAAGCCCACTTGACTTTGCATTCCTTGATGACTGGCTCTAGGTGAGCAATCACACTGTCATTGTTATCTTGGTCATGAAGATCTTTTTTGTACAGTTCTTGTGTGTATTCTTGCCACCTCTTCTTAATATCTTCTGCTTCTGTTAGGTCCATACCATTTCTGTCCTTTCTTGAGCCCATCTTTGCAAGAAACACTCCCTTGGTATCTCCAATTTTCTTGAAGAGATCTCTAATCTTTCCCATTTTATTATTTTCCTCTATTTCTTTGCATTGATCACTGAGGAAGGCTTTCTTATCTCTCCTTGCTAGTCTTTTGAACTCTGCATTCAAGTGGGTATATCTCTCCTTCTCTCCTTTGCCTTTAGCTTCTCTTCTTTTCTAAGCTATTTGTAAGGCTTCCTCAGGCAACCATTTTGCCTTTTTGCATTTCTTTTTCTTGGGGATGGTATTAATCACTGCCTCCTGTACAATGTCATGAACTTCCTTCCATAGTTCCTCAAGCAGTCCTTTTATCAGATCTAATCCCTTGAATCTATTTGTCACTTCCACTGTATAATTGTAAGGGATTTGATTTAGGTCATACCTGAGTGGTCTAGTGGTCTAGTGGTTTTCCCTACTTTATTCAATTTAAGTCTGAATTTGGCAATAAGGAGTTCATGATCTGAGCTTGTCAACTCCTTGTCTTGTTTTTGTTGACTGTATAGAGCTTCTCCATCTTTGGCTGCAAAGAATATAATCAATCTGATTTCGGTGTTGACCATCTGGTGATGTCCACATGTAGAGTCTTTTGTGTTGTTGGAAGAGCGTGTTTGCTGTGACCAGTGTGTTCTCTTGGCACAACTCTGTTTGCCTTTGCCTTGCTCTATTTTGTACTCCAAGGCCAAATTTGTCTGTTACTCCAGGTATCTTTTGACTTCCTACTTTGCATTCCAGTCTCCTGTGATGAAAAGGACATCTTTTTTGGGTGTTGTTGGTACTAGAAGGTCTTGTAAGTCTTCATAGAATCATTCAACTTCAGCTTCTTTGAAGCTGAAGACAAAAAGATAGGAACAGTATGAAAAGGCAAAAAGATATGATGCTGAAAGATGAACTCCCCAGGTTGGTAGGTACCCAATATACTGCTGGAGAAGAGTGGAGAAATAACTCCAGAAAGAATGAAGAGGCTGAGCCAAAGCAAAGTGAAAACAACACCCGGTTGTGGATGTGACTGGTGATGGAAGTAAAGTCTAAGGCTGTAAAGAACAATATTGCATGGAACCTGCAATGTTAGGTCCATGAATCAAGGCAAATTGAAAGTGGTCAAACAGGAGATGGCAAGAGTGAACATCGATGAAGTCAACTGGAAGTTATGGACCTAACAGAAGCAGAAGATATTAAGAAGAGGTGGCAAGAACACACAGAAGAACTATACAAAAAGGCCTTCATGACCCAGATAACAATGACGATGTTATCACTCACCTAGAGCCAGACATCCTGGAGTGCAAGTCAAATATGTCTTAGGAACCATCACCATGAACAAAGCTAGCAGAGATGATGGATTTCCAGCTGAGATATTTCAAATCCTAAAATATGATGCTGTTAAAGTGCTGCACTCAGCAGTGGCCAAAGGACTGGGAAAGGTCAGTTTTCATTCCAATCCCAAAAAACGGCAATGCCAGGAACAATCAAACTACTGCACAATTGCGCTCATCTCACATGCTAGCAAAGTAATGCTCAAAATTCTCCAAACTAGGCTTAAACAGTATGTGAACTGAGAACTTCCAGATATTCAAGTTGGATTTCAAAAAGGCAGAGGACTCAGAGATCAAATTGCTAACATCCCCTGGATCATAGAAAAAGCAAGAAAATTCCAGAAAATCATATCTACTTCTACTTCATTGACTACGCTAAAGCCTTGACTTGTGGATCACAACAAACTGGAAAATTCTTAAACAGATGGAAATACAAGACCCTCCTACCTGCCTCCTGAGAAATCTGTATGCAGGTCAAGAAGCAACAGTTAGAACCAGACATGGAACTGGTTCTAAATTGGGATAGGCATATGTCAAGACTGTACATTGTCACCTTGCTTATTTAACTTACAT
Organism: Bubalus kerabau; assembly: GCF_029407905.1. Taxonomy (NCBI): domain Eukaryota; kingdom Metazoa; phylum Chordata; class Mammalia; order Artiodactyla; family Bovidae; genus Bubalus; species Bubalus kerabau. The sequence continues at coordinate 203,259,311 of NC_073625.1, forward strand.
GCAGAGTACATCATACAAAATGCCATACTGGGTGATGCACAAGCTGGAATCCAGATTGCCAAGAGAAATAAATATCAATAAGCTCATATATGCAGATGATACCACCCTTATTGCAGATGTGAAAGAGGAGAGTGAAAAAAGCCAGCTTAAAGCTCAACACTCAAAAAACTAAAATCATGGCAACCAGTCCCATCACTTCATGGCAAATAGATGGGGAAACAATGGAAACAGTGACAGTCTTTATTTTGGGGGGCTCCAAAATCACTGCAGATGGTGACTGCAGCCATGAAATTAAAAGACGCTTGTTCCTTGGAAGAAAAGCTATGACCAACCTAGACAACATATTAAAAAGCAGACACATTACTCGCCCACAAAGGTCTGTCTATTCAAAGCTATGGTTTTTCCAGTAGTCATGTATGGATGTGAGAGTTGGGCCATAAAGAAAGCTGAGTGGTAGAGAATTAATGCTTTTGAGCTGTAGTGTTGGAGAAGACTCTTGAGAGTCCAACTAGTCCATTCTAAAGGAAATCATTCCTGAATATTCATTGGAAGGACTGAGGCTAAAGTTTAAGCTCCAATACTTTGGCCACCTGATGCGAAGAACTGACTCATTGGAAAAGACCCTGATGCTGGGAAAGATTGAAGGCATGAAGAAAAGGGGACGACAGAGGATGACAGTTGGATGGCATCACCGACTCGATGCACATGAGTTTGAGCACGCTTTGAGTGTTGGTGATGGACAGGGAGGCCTGGCATGCTGCAGTCCAGGAGGTCACAAAGAGTCAGGCACAGCTGAGGGACTGAACTGAACCGACTGAGAAGGTATGTTAATAAACGTGGCACTTTCATGCTCACAGTGCTTCTCGCCTAGCTGGAGAAGTAGCTAGAGCAGAGGTTTGCAGCTTTGGCTGAATACTGCAGTCATGTAAGAACCTCAAAGCCAGTTCCCAATTAAAGCAGAGGTGAAACTGAGTCACGGTACTTTTAATTCTCCATGTGATTCCCATGTGCACCCACATCTGAAAACTCTTGAGCTTGTATATGAACATCGTCCAAGGTTAACAACTGCGATTCTTTATCTGTGGTATACATGGAATCACCTGGAGACTTTTTGCCTCAAAAACCACAGGTCTAGTTTCAACTTCTGATTCAGTGGATAGGAAGGACCCCTACATATGTACTTGGAAAAAGCCCATGAGAGGGTTCTGCCAGATGCCCAAGTTTGAGCATCACACTTTTAGAGAAAGGATAGTGAATTCTGGCAATTACTCCACATCACTGAAGTGCCAGGCTGGAGATGTGAAAAGAACTCTCCCTGTCTTCCATCACGAGATGTGAGACTGTCACTGCCAGAGAGAGACCGTGCAAGAATGAAGATGGAGGTACCAGAGACGAAGGATTGGAAGCATCTCTTCATTCGGAGAAGCAACACGCATGTCTCCCCAGGTCTGTGACTTGTTTCCTAGGAAACACATCAAGAGATGAGGCTGCTCACCCAGCTTCTTCTACAAATCTAACAGCGGGTCATCAGCTTGACTTATCTGCATCTGCCTTCAGGCAGGGGGTAAGAAGGACCCCCAAGTCCTACAGGGAGCTGGCTGTCTTATCACACTGAGGCTGTATTACGAGTCACCTGCTCCTGTATTACTGACTGTGAGCACAGTTCTTTCTTTAATTAAATCCCCTGAGTGAAAGGATCTTTCCAATCAAACAAACTCTGGAACACTCTGCAGAAGTAAGCACATTAAAGAGAAGAAAAATAGGGTCAGTCAATTATTAGTTAAGGGAGTGGGAGGCAGAAGTTATCATATATTTCTTTTATAAAAGGACATGAATCAAGGAGGTTAAAAAAAAAATCCTAATAGTCATCTGCATTGTCTTCTTCACAAGGCAAAAGATTTTTTTCAGGTTTTTCCAAAGCCTTTGAAGACAAAATCAATGAGCTTCATTGCAGCATAGAGACAAGAGTTTCTCAAACTGTCAAAAGAGAGAAAGATGCCAGGGTTCATTAGTAGTAAATTGAGCGTTCTCTTATCAAAGTCAGTATGCCTTTTCTCGCCTTTATAATACTACACTTATTGGGTTGCCTACTTTGCTGTTATTAACTAGATAGAAGGGGACACGGGCTTAAAAATTAGTTCATTTTTATATAATTTGTTCTCAATTTCTCTTTTTTCTCATAGAAAATGAGTTGGAGTGTGGCACATTGCTCTCATTATGCTTTATAATAGTTGGTAATGAAATTTAACTTTCACGTGTATTTCTACAGCACCACTTTGTCAAGCTGCTTTGCCAGTTTCGAGACAGTCCTGTGCTCAGAAGCCGTGAGCCTGTCCCATGTTGCAACGATTAAGGGTGGCCTGGCGCCTGTCACTTGCACGTCTTTTCTCGGAAGAGCTTGCTTGCTAATGGCCCTCACACACACTTCCACCTACTTCACAGCCCCTCAATTTCTGATGTCAGGAATTACTATGTGCCACACTTCAGGAGGACCTGTGTGGACGAGCGGCCAGCAGCCTCTCCAGCCCTAAGAGCCCTGGTGATGGCGGTTGTCACACTCTGCTATTGCAAAGGCATAAGCAGGACAAACAGGAGGGAGGAGGAAAAGACTTTGATACTGACTTTGATGTGAAAAGTCACTCAATTTAACACTAATGAATGCCAATTTCTTATTTTTAAGTCTGAGAAAAAAGTAATAAACGTAATAAATGCTAATCTTTGTTGAGCAGTGGTGATCGCTGTTTAGTCGCTAAGTCATATCTGACTCCTTGTGACCCCGTGGACTGCAGCACACCAGGCTCTCCTGTCCCCCACTATCTCCCGGAGTTTGCTCAAAGTCATGTCCACTGAGTCAGTGATGTCATCTAACCAACTCACCCTCTGCCGCCTTCTTCTCCTCCTGCCCTCAATCTTTCCCAGCATCAGGGTCTTCTCCAATGAGTCATTTCTTCGCATCAGGTGGCCAAAGTATTGGAGTTTCAGCTTCAGCATCAGTCCCTCCAATGAATATTCAGAGTGACAGGCTGGTAATTTGCTAAATCTTTTCCATGGGCTACCTTAATCCTGGGGCTTCTCCAGTGGCTCAGCAATAAAGACTGCTGCTGCTAAGTCGCTTCAGTCGTGTCCGACTCTGTGCGACCCCATAGACAGCAGCCCACCAGGCTCCCCTGCCCCTGGGATTCTCAAGGCAAGAACACTGGAGTGGGTTGCCATTTCCTTCTCCAATGCATCAAAGTGAAAAGTGAAAGTGAAGTTGCTCAGTCATGTCCGACTCCTAGCGACCCCATGGACTGCAGCCTACCAGGCTCCTCTGTCCATAGGATTTTCCAGGCAAGAGTACTGGAGTGGGATGCCATTGCCTTCTCCGCAGCAATAAAGAACCCACCTGCTAATGCAGGAGACATGGGTTTGGCCCCTGGATTGGGAAGATCCCCAGGAAAAGGAAATGGCAACCCACTCCAGTATTCTTGCCTGGGAAATCCCATGGACAGAGGAGCCTGGCGGCCTACAGTCCATGAGGTCGCAAAGAGTCTGACACGATTTAGCAACTAAACAACAACCTTAATCTTAGTCTTAATCTTCTAATAATTTTATAAAATACGTTGCTTTGTTATCACCATCAAAGAGAAGAAAACGGAGGCTTAAAGAGATCTAGTGACTTGTCTAAGGTTACATGTGAAGCAAGTGAACAAGTAGTGATTAAAACTGGGTTAATTTAAAACTCTCGTGGGAATATCCTAAAAAATGCTCACTCCACTCAGATGAAGGGGGATGGTACCAACTCCAGAATTTACCTACCCAGGCCATATCTCATTCTAGATAAAGCCAGTGTAATTGATCTTTGTGTTGTTCTTCAAATTTTGAATTTGTTAAGTATTTTCTTGAAATTCACATCAGTGAATTCCAACCCTATGAAATCAACAAACAATAGTTTCATGTTGCAAGAGTCTAACTTTAAACAGTGGAAACTACATTTTCTCAAAAACTGACTTCTCTGGAGTTATTGTCTATAATGCATTTGGCCCTTTTTCTCAAAGAGAGGGACTGATGGCCAGGAGTAAGTCATAACCATTCTCAGCCATGCATGGACGAGCCCCTTTTAACTGCCAAGGAACATCACAGATACAGATTCCAGGTGCCTTCCAATCCTAGAGTTAATTTGCTTTTGGTCTTGTTAGGGGGTTAAAAAAACATGCCTCATCTGACAGCTGGGCTCTATTACTGGAAAAACTCAACAAAGCCTTGCTGGATACTGGCTCTATATTCAGCGGTGTCATAAATGCTATGAGGAACACCAAAGAAATACAAGCAAAGGTCCTTACCTTTGGAAATTTCACAGTCTAATTGGTAAAATGAGATACATTCATATGAAACTATTCATAAATGAGAAAAAGTGAAGTGAAGTCGCTCAGTCGTGTCCGACTCTTAGAGACCCCATGGACTGCGGCCCACCAGGGTCCTCCATCCATGGGATTCTCCAGGCAAGAACACTGGAGTGGGTTGCCATTTCCTTCTCCAATGCATGAAAGTGAAAAGTCAAAGTGAAGTCGCTCAGTTGTGTCCGACTCTTAGCGACCCCATGGACTGCGGCCCACCAGGGTCCTCCGTCCATGGGATTTTCCAGGCAAGAGTACTGGAGTGGGGTGCCATTGCCTTCTCCGTAAATGAGAAAAGCATGTAGTAAAAATGGTAATCATGTGTGGGAAATAATACTGTGATACATAACTATAGGCTGAATTATATATTTGTTCATTTATCAAATATTAATTCAACACTTGTCAGGTAATGTGGGATTTCAAAGATGAATCAGATATGGACCCTGTGTTGTAATCTTGAAGCTTATAATCTACTTGGGAAAAATATGTACCTATAAACAAAAATAACTATAATACATCAGGCAAAATATAATGTGTATTAAGGTCTCTGATATGGAAAATCAGAGAAGCCTTCATGTAGAGAGATTCTGTGTAAGTTTATCTTAAGGGCTGATGAGATTTTCAGGGAGCAGACAGTGGAGAAAGGTTTCCAGGAGAAGGGAAATTTTACATGTGAGCCTGCACTTAAATATGCATGCATTTCTAAAAATTAGGGGGAAAATTTACAAAAATAACTGTTTATGGGTTGGGGAACTACAGGGACTTTTTGTTTACTTCTTGAGAAATTTCTGCATTTCCCAAGTTCTTGACAAGTGTACGTTTTTCTTCATAATCAGAAAATACTTTTTCATTTTCAAGGCGTTTTACAACCCCTAGTAAGAAAAGAGGAAGGCCGAAGCAAAGACCAGACAAAGCAGGTGTCCTCCCGCCTTGCTCCAGGAAGGAGTGAGGCCGCACGGCGTGGACGTGCGCGGGTCACCTCCTCCTCCGCCCAGAGGTGAGGTCCGCGCAGCCCTCCGCTCTGCCGCCGCGGACCTCCCGGCCACGGAGCCAATCCCTTGTCTCCTGAGCTGTGGGGAGGAAAGCTAACCTCAGCGCTTTCCGAGGCCTGCGTCCTGCTTCTGACCCTTTTCAAAGTCGGTTTCTACTTGCCCACAATTGTTCTGTATTACGTCGCAAAAGCCAAAGCAAGCCCGAGACAAGCTTTGAGCCTGACGGTTTACGGAGAGACGCGGTCACCAAACATCGAGAGACAGAGGGGAGGGAGGGGAAGCACCGGAAGGCGATCCATCACCAGCCGGCCACTGCTTCACGAAGGCAGCCGGCTGGTCACTCAGCTGAACCGGCGTCTCCCCACGGGCCGCACAGTCCCTGCGCCCCGGCACCCGCCGGCAGGCAGAGGGAAACGGAGGCTGACCTGGTCCTCCCCGCTCCCCACTCCCGTCTCCCCGCTCCCCACTCCCGTCTCCCCGCAGAGGGCCAGCTCCCGTCTCCTTCCAGTTGACAGGGGGTGGCTGAAGGCAGGCCCTGTCTGTGGCCGGGAGTCAGGGAGAAGGGAGCCAGGTCGGAGGGCCCGGCCTGAGCCCGCTCCACGGGGCCATGGAGCAGCCCCCGCAGCAGCCGCGGCCAAGCTGGCCCTGGCTTCCCGTGAGCCGGCGTCTGGCGGCCGTAGACTCACGGAGAGGATCTAAGCTAGAGCTTAGATGTATCCATAAAGCGCATTGTCCTAGCTGTGCTTTCTCCGGAAAAGCAGAGCCCGAAACAGAGCCCATCCGCCGGTAGCTATCTGAGGATGTGATTCTGGGTAACAGGAATGGAGAACCAGTGAGAAAAGCAAAGTGAGAGTGAAACTCGCTCAGTCGTGTCGGACTCTTTGCGACCCCACGGACTGTACAGTCCGTGGAGTTCTCCAGGCCAGAATACTGGAGTGGGTAGCCTTTCCCTTCTCCAGGGGATCTTCCCAACCCAGGGATCAGATCCAGGTCTCCCACATTGCAGGTGGATTCTTCACCAGCTGAGCCACAGGGGAAGCCCCTTGTGGGGAACTAGGGAGAAGCGAACAGAAAAGGGGAGAAAGCAGACAGGGTCGTTCTTTCCTGCTTGGTCTCGGCTGTGAGCTCCGGGGCCTCCATCCTGCCCGGACCTTCTGAGGACGGGACTCAGAGGTGAACACCCCAGGGACAGAACGGGGCCTCTCGTCCCCGGCGCCCTGTCCCCGTCGGTCAAGAGCTGACCGTGGTGCCAATGCCCTCGCACTTCCAGGTCCTTCCAGGTCGCCCACATGTAAACACCGGGTGGATCTGCACCACCTTCTCCGGCCATGGGGTCAGAAAACCCTGAGGAGGAACGCGGAAGATGTGCGGGGTGCCTGAGGGGTCACCCCCGCGCAAAGCTGGCTGTGGGGGGAAGGGCAGGGATGAAACGTGGGCCCCAGGGGCTTGAAGAAGGGCTCACACCCATCAACAGCGTTTCAATTGTCGGATTTCTCTTTATTTTTACTTTCAAGAAGCAGTCAGATTTCTGTCAACTGTCCATTTGGAGGAGGAAATGGCAGGCAACCGACTCCAGTATTCTTGCCTGGAGAAACCCGTGGACAGAGGAGCCTGGTGGGCTGCAGTCCGTCGGGTCCCAAGAGTCAGGCACGACTTAGGGGCTAAACCACCCCCGATGTTATGCTGTTTAACATGTAACCCTATAAATACGGTGTTTCTATTTTAACAGAAAATAAGCCATAAAAAGTAAAGGTGTGTTAATTCAGTTGACATTAAGATAGTTAAGTGGGAAAAGTAGTTTTCTCTCTCTTTCCTCTGAAAGAAGATCTAGAAAGAAAGAAATTTACTTTTACTGCACTAAACACTATGCCCTGTGGAAACATTTTAACTTTCCATAAACTCAACAAAAGAAGCAGTGCAATCCAGATATAGGCAAGACCTCACTGCACCTCAGAGGTTTCAGTTTAATAGGCTCAGGGCCCTTTCATAGCATGTACAAATCAAACGTACTTCCCCAAATTCCTGTGACCACCCACCCCCAAAGCTTCACTTCTGCAGCGTCTCCTCTGACGCTGCCCCTTTCCAGACATCTCAGTCAGGTCCTTTCTCGTAAACCAGACAGAACTCAGCCCTTTGGCTGTGAACACCCCAAAAAATCCAACCACACTCATGATTGAGGAATAATTTAAAGAGATCACATCCACCACCATCCGGCCTCCTGCCTTCTCCCTGAATCCCCTCATATCCTGCCCCCACCTTCCAAAAGCCTGCTTGGGGCACCGGACCATCTGACCACACATGCCCCTGAGAATGGGGCGGGGGTGGGGGAAGCTTCCTGGCACTGGCTGTCACTGAGGGCTGCCTGGACCAACTTATCAGACTTCCCCATCTCCACTAGGACACAAATAAAATTACATCATTTTCACATTATTCACCCAAGAAAACATATTGACTCTCTATTATACATCAAGCTCTGTGCGAAGAACCAGAAATTATGGCACCATCCATGCCCACTCTGTACTCACAGTTTTATAGAAGAGACAAATATATCATAGTTCAGAGTGGTAGGTTTAGTAACAAAAACACTTTCAAGTAGTAGAAGAAATGATTGACTCTGTCTGAGGCAGCCAGCAAGGCTTCCAAGATGAGCTGATGACTAAAATGTATTTTAAAGGGAGAAGGTAGGTTCATTGCATGGAAAAAGGATGGAATAAAGTTCCAAAGGCCATATCACATACAAAGGCACACAGGTAGGAAGCTCCATGATATGTCTGGGGGGATTAAGATAGTTTTAAAATGATACATGAAAAGCATCAAGGGAAGGAAGTGTGAAAGGAATTTGGATAGGCAGATGATAACCAGATGACGAAATCTGGAGTCAGCTAAGGAACTTGGACTTCTCCTGGGAGTGACAAGGGCCAGTGAAAGATCTGAAATAGCACAGTGGCAAGGCTAATGTTATATCACTCTGGGTACCACATGGAGGATCAGAGATCCATGAGCACAGGGCATAGAGACCTGTATGGCTCCATTGCAATAACTCAATTGAAAAAGTGTTAGGCCAATGACAGGTAGCAACACTGAGGATGGAGATGAAAAAGAAAAGGTATTGGAACTAATTAGGAAATGAAATTGACAGAATTTGGAGACTCAGGGGATGTTGAAGATAAGGGAAAGGTTAGTCAAGAATGATTCACTGATGTCTCACTGAGTGATGAAAATGAGTGATGAGGCCACCAGCCAACAAAGGAAATACGGGCCAAATGAACAGATTTATGGTAAATGGGAGAAAAGGAAATCAGCTTTAGGCAGGGTGAACTTCAGGTGCCTGTAAAACATATTTCTGTTAGCTAGCTATTTATGAAAAACAACCTCAAAACTCAGTAGTTATAAAAAGTAGTTACTTATCGTCCCTTGTGTATCTTACAATGGACTGGGGTTTGGCTAATCCAGGCTGGATGCAGCAGGGCACTTGGCTTGCTGCTTTGAGGGGGGTCTGCTTCCCACCACCAGTCTTGGGTTGGATGGAGAGGTTCTGCTAAAGGTTTCATTCATCCTCCTTCGATTAACGGGCTAGCTGAGGGATTTTCCATGAGATTTTTCCTGCGGAAGTGGAAGAGGGCAGGTAGAAACACACTAAGCCTCTTGAGGCTTGAGCTCAGGACTGGCACGCTATCACCCCCACCCGTGTGCCAGTGGCTAAAGGAAGACAGGGCATATGGCCAAGCCCAAAACCAAAGGGTATGGACAGATACCTGTATCTACCAATCAGCTACGGCAAGGGAGTGGGTGTGAACAAGGGTGAAAATTTTGAGCCAATGATATGCTGGTTCAAATATCTAGGTAATGATTTGGGGAAGGCAGTTAGATGTGCATGAGGTAAAAACTTGAAGGAAAATCAGGGTTACAGTTACAGATCTTTATGTCATCAGAGTACAGCTGGTGATTAAAGTAAGAGGAGAAAATTGTAGGTGGTACTTATAGTGATAAGAGAAGTAGGTGGAAGACAGACCCCTAAGAACAGGGTGAGGTTCCTAAAGGAAAGTAGAAAAGAATTGATCACAAGGGTTGAAGGAGGTACAGGAGGACTTGCTGTTAAGGAAGCCAAATGAGTAGAGATTTTCAAGAAAGACTCAGGGGTTAAAAAGTATGTTACATGTACTAGTGGTAGAACTTATGAGGAATCAAGTATTATTTTTAAACTCTTGCATGAACTAATTCACTTAAAACTCAGAAAAATGAAATTAAGTGCATATCATTGTTATCTCTATTTTGGTGATATAGAAACTGAGGTGGATAGAAGAAATCTGTGCAAACTCACACAGCAATTGAGGTGGAACAACTCCAGAGACCATGCTCTGAATTGCAATACCACACTGTACTTAAGAATGTCAAATGCCCACTTTTCAGTCTTTAATAATTTAATATGAAAAATCACTCATTTTCACAAATGAAAGGATAGGCTAAGAGGATTTACCCAATTTGCCTAAGATTCATGCAATCTGCAAAAGGCAGAGTAACAATTTGAACCCCAGTCTTTCACACTCCAGGGTTCTTTATCCCGACCACACTGCCGCTGATGCAGCGATGATACCTCTGCACGTTCAGTTCACCCGAAGCCCTTCTCTAGGAGCACGGGATTGAAGCTAGACTTGAGTTACCAACCACTTTTCTTCTATTGTTATATAAATGACAGCCTAGTTCAGTTCAGTTCAGTCGCTCAGTCGTGTCCTACTTTTTTCTACCCCATGGGCTGTAGCATGCCAGGCCTCCCTGTCCATCACCAACTCCCGGAGTTCACCCAAACCCATGTCCACTGAGTCGGTGATGCCATCCAACCATCCCATCCTCTGTCGTCCCCTTCTCCTCCTGCCCTCAATCTTTCCCAGCATCAGGGTCTTTTCCAATGAGTCAGCTCTCCGCATCAGGTGGCCAAAGTATTGGAGTTTCAGCTTCAATATCAGTCCCTCCAATGAACACCCAGGACGGATCTCCTTTAGAATGGACTGGTTGGATCTCCTTGCAGTCCAAGGGACTTTCAAGAGTCTTCTCCAACATCAATTCTTCGGCGCTCAACTTTCTTTATAGTCCAACTCTCACATCCATACATGAGTACTGGAAAAAAATATAGCCTTGACTAGATAGACCTTTGTTGGCAAAGTAATGTCTCTGTTTTTTAATATGCTATCTAGGTTGGTCATAACTTTCCTTCCAAGGAGTAAGCGTCTTTTAATTTCATGCCTTCAGTCACCACCTGCAGTGATTTTGGAGCCCAGAAAAATAAGGTCAGCCACTGCTTCCACTGTTTCCCCATCTATTTGCCATGAAGTGATGAGACCAGATGCCATGATCTTCGTTTTCTGAATGTTGGGCCTTAAGCCAATGTTTTTCACTCTCCTCTTCCACTTTCATCAAGAGGGTCTTTAGTTCTTCACTTTCTGCCATAAGGGTGGTGTCATCTGCATATCTGAGGTTCTTGATATTTCTCCCGGCAATCTTGATTCCAGCTTCTGCTTCATCCAGCTCAGCGTTTCTCATGATGTACTCTGCATAGAAGTTAAATAAGCATGGTGACAATATACAGCCTTGACGTACTCCTTTTCCTATTTGGAACGTGTTTTGTTCCATGTCCAGTTCTAACTGTTGCTTCCTGACCTGTTTACATGTTTCTCAAGAGGCAGGTGAGGTGGTCTGGTATTCCCATCTCTTTCAGAATTTTCCACAGTTTATTGTGATCCACAGTCAAAGGCTTTGGCATAGTCTATAAAGCAGAAATAGATGTTTTTTTGGAACTCTCTTGCTTTTTCGATGATCCAGTGGATGTTGGCAATTTGATCTCTGCTTCCTCTGCCTTTTCTAAAACCAGCTTGAACATCAGGAAGTTCACGGTTCACCTATTGCTGAAGCCTGGCTTGGAGAATTTTGAGCATTACTTTACTAGCATGTGAGATGAGTGCAATTATGTGAGTCTGAGCATTCTTTGGCATTGCCTTTCTTTGTGATTGGAGTTAAAACTGACCTTTTTCAGTCCTGTGGCCACTGCTGAGTTTTCCAAATTTGCTGACATATTGAGTGCAGCACTTTCACAGCATCATCATTTGGGATTTGAAATAGCTCAACTGGAATTCCATCACCTCCACTAGCTTTGTTCATACTGATGCTTCCTAAGGCCCACCTGACCTCACTTTCCAGGATGTCCAGCTCTAGGTGAGTGTGAGTGATCACAACTTCGTGATTATCTGGGTCGTGAAGATATTTTTGTACAGTTCTTCTGTGTATTCTTGCCACCTCTTCTTAATATCTTCTGCTTCTGTTACGTCCATACCATTTCTGTCCTTTATCGAGCCCATCTTTGCATGAAATGTCCCCTTGGTATCTCTAATTTTCTTGAAGAGATCTCTAGTCTTTCCCATTCTGTTGTTTTCCTCTATTTCTTTGCAACCTAAGAAAACAGCCAAAGAGTAAAACACATGCATCCTCTACCACTTTCCTTTCTGATTGATGTGAATTTCAAACATACACCTGACAGGTAGAAGTCACCATCTGGCGAACGCCAGGGCAACTGCTGCTCTTTTGGGGGCTGCGCTTGCTGAATAGTCAACAAGTGGAGCATAACTTGTCCACCAAATTCAGTCCAACCAAACTCTGTTGAATTCTTTGCGGCTACAGCCAGATCATTTCACAAAATCAAAGCCTCTGACAAATTCATACATTTGATCTATATGATATGAGGTCATTTAAAGTATTACTTGGAAGGAACATAAAATTGTATTCTTTGCTATAATTTAAACTATGTAAATAGCTCTTCATCTATATGGACAAAAATTGGTAGGAACTATGGAAACTATGACGATCGATTGTTGAGGTTTCTATTTCATTTATATTTCCACTGCTGCTAAGTCACTTCAGCGTGTCTGACTCTGTGCGACACACCAGGCTCCCCCGTCCCTGGGATTCTCCAGGCAAGAACACTGGAGTGGGGTGCCATTGCCTTCTCCCCTATTATTTCTTTATTATAATGTTCCTTCAATACATTAACCTTTTTTCCACATGGTTTTAAAATCTACTCTGAACTTTCCCCTCTGTTTGGGATTGAAAAAAAATCTGAATAATAAATAGTAACATTTATAATTATGTAAGGAATTTTGTCTAAATTATTTCTAATGTCATTTTAGAATTAGAATTCATTTAACAAGTGAACTGAATTAACAGACCCATGACTCTGCTTCTATCTCCAACTTTTGCTTGGATTTCAAGGACACACACACATACATCAATCCAATTACACACCCTAGCTTTTGGTTTTATAAATAAGCCTTTCAACCCCAAAATTAAAGCTTCTTATAATAGATTTCTTTCTGCATTGGGGTTGAGAGAAGGGCATACTTACTACTACTACTAAGTTGCTTCAGTCGTGTCCGACTCTGTGCGACCCCATGGACTTCAGCCTACCAGGCTCCTCCATCCATGGGATTTTCCAGGCAACGGTACTGGAGTGGGGTGTCATTTCCTTCTCCCAGAGAAGGGCATATATAACTTCAAATCTACTCTTTTGTCCTAAGAAAACTGATACCTATAGATTTTTCTCATGAAGTCAAGTTCCAACTTTAGACACTTCCTCCATCCAGCCCAAAGAGTTAGTAGTAAAAAAAGTATTATAGTACCCCCCACACTCTTAGGTCATATCTTAGAACACAACCAATTACATCACATTAAAATTGATTGTATGTGTTTCTATTTCCACCACAAAACTGAGAGTAATTTTAGAGGAGAAATTTCTTACATTTTTAATTATACCTACAGGGTCTAGAGTGGTGCCTGACTTCTGAACAGGGGCTATTAAGTGAACAGAAGCTACTGCAAATAGACATCATGAGTTGTTAAGGCTCTACTCAGTGACTGGTGATTATAATTAATGGTACTGTCTACAAAGTTCCGAGAATGTGTTAAGCGCTTCATATGCACCATTTTCTTGAATCCTCATCTCAACTTCATGTAGTTGGTACTATTATTTCCCTCATTTTGCAGATGAAGAAACAGATTCCACGAGGTAAATTATTTGGTCAGTGACTCATGAATAGGAAATGGTCTAGATTCAAACTTGGACATTTTAACTCTGTTCTTACCCAGTGTTGCAAGCTATCTTTAGAGCTAAGGACAGTGTTCTCTGGGGACCATATGGAATGTTCTATTTCCTCTTTATCTAGAAGAGGCACAAAGAACAATAAGAAAACATATTCTCTGTCGGTTTGTAGACTTCATGTTCTCAGAGCTTGTTCCATTTCGAGGTCATGGAAAATGTAACAGAAAGTCACTCCCTGCAGTTCTCGGCTCAGGAAGGTTCTCTGGATCTTGCCTTCCTTTCTTCTGCTCTTGGCCAAGGTAGACACTGACTCTCCCTCTGGACTCATACATTTCACATTGCTCCCAACTTTGACTCAATAACCTGGTTCCAGAGTGCCTCTTCTTTACTGATTCTGAAACCCCATGGGCCAGTCCGCTGGCTACACCAGGTGCCACAGCACAGACCTAGACTAGGGCCTGCGTTGAGCCCTGGGACCCAGAAGTCACCACCTCTGTCACCCTGAATGCAGTCTGCAAACACTTCCAGGGAAGGACACCAGCCACCTAGAATCACTTAGTTTTCTTTGAGAATCTTCAGGTGACCAGAACTCATTAGCATTTTCTTTGACCCTCTCCAAATTTTATCCCTCACTTCTAAAGAATCAGTAATAATTCTTAAAAACTAAGTCAACCATAAAATATGTATATACCAAGTCTTTATTATACCAACTATAAACTCCAGACCAAGAGTTTGTTGGAATGTAGATTCTTGAGTCCCACCCAAACATGGAATCAGAACCTTCATTTTAGCAAACCCTAAGTGAGTTTTAAAAGACACTTACTCCTTAGAAGAAAAGTTATGACCAACCTAGATAGCATATTGAAAAGCAGAGACACTACTTTGCCAACAAAGGTCCATCTAGTCAAGGCTATGGTTTTTCCTGTGGTCATGTATGGATGTGAGAGTTGGACTGTGAAGAAGGCTGAGCGCTGAAGAATTGATGCTTTTGAACTGTGGTGTTGGAGAAGACTCTTGAGAGTCCCTTGGACTGCAAGGAGATCCAACCAGTCCATTCTGAAGGAGATCAGCCCTGGGATTTCTTTGGAAGGAATGATGCTAAAGCTGAAACTCTAATACATTGGCCACCTCATGCGAAGAGTTGACTCATTGGAAAAGACTCTGATGTTGGGAGGGATTGGGGGCAGGAGGAGAAGGGGACGACAGAGGATGAGATGGCTGGATGGCATCACTGACTCGATGGACGTGAGTCTCAGTGAACTCCGGGAGTTGGTGATGGACAGGGAGGCCTGGCGTGCTGCGATTCATGGGGTTGCAAAGAGTCAGACACAACTGAGCAACTGAACTGAACTGAACTGAAGTGAAGTGCGTTTTTGCATATTAGAGTTTGAGAAGCACTGCAGTAGGAGGCAACCACTCTTTACTGAACTTCTGAAATATTTTCCACATTCTTATCCTTACAAAATATGTTTTTATTCCTACTAATCCCTTCAATTTATTACAACATATTTCATACATTTCTCTGTATAGCTGGGGTTGGGGAGACGTCCAATAACACAAAGTAAAATCACCTTTATCATGCTATCTAGACCTTCACTTCTGTCCAGCTTGAGAATTTTATTGAGTCAAGGATACTATTCAGAATGTTTTTATTCTGTGCTCTAGTCTTACTTTTCCTCGTGGACAATGCCTTTGTTCAGGCAAGGAATGTATTCTGTTCATATTTGCAGCCTCAGAGGCCATAACATCTGATACATGGAGGGGACATTAATATTTGCTGAGTGAATGAATGACTGTATTACCTTGCATATACTTATTTTTCTGAATTAATACCTTTTGAAGGTGGCATAACCCTGTGGAGTAGCTGCCTCGTCTCACCCACCTTCGCTTCTCCTTCTAACGTCTAGCAGCGTACCTTACATACAGTAGGTACTCCATGAATATTTATTAGGTTGAACTGACTTGGTTGCTGGGCATGAAAACCAACAGGACATTTGCCAAATTAGAAGACTGAATCTGAAAGCATAGTTGAACCTGTCATTGAGTAAACAAGATGGAGAAAGCATCAGTGAGAATATTGTCATTAAAATATAATAGGGTGAAATCTTTCCCGAGGGAAAAGAAAAGGCTAGGACATTAATTTTAGTGACTTAGTGAGTTCAGGATTATTTCTTGACTCAGATGTGTTATGTAAATAAGACAAGCTCCCTTCTTTAAAATACAGTATATAAAAAATATTTTTTTAATTTTATTTTATTTTTAAACTTTACAAAATTGTATTAGTTTTGCCAAATATCAAAATGAATCTGCAGAAAAAATATTTTTAAATGTATACATTATATATAACTAAATCATATTGCTGTACTGCAGAAATTAAGACAACATTGTAAATCACCTATACATCAATAAAATAAACATATAATATAAAAATGTGTGATGTGAAAATGTCATAGGTATTTTCCTTTCTGCATAAATAGGAGTAAGGATACCATGACTTGTGCAGAGTGGTATGAAGATCAAACAAGATTCTATAGGCAAAGGGCTCAACACAGCTCTTGACGTATATTAGGCACTAAATAAACCTTCATTTCTTTCCTCTTTACTGAGTAAATCAAATGCGTTTATTATACTACATTCATTCATTTATTCATTCTACATTCATTCATTTATTCATTCCACTTTTAGTGGAGATATGCTATGGAATCAAGAAAGATTTCAAGGAGGAATGGCACTTGCTTCAAGCCCTGAAGGACAAAGAAGATTTCAACAAATAGAGGAAAAGAAAGGTAATTCAGTAGAATAAAAAATACATGATATTTTCAAAAATCCTTAAAAAAAGAAGTACATTAAAATATGAGGTTAATGTGCCAAGTCACTTCAGTCGTGTCTGACTCTTTGCAATCCTTTGGACCGTAGCTGGCCAGGCTGCTCTGTCCACAGGATTCTCCAGGTAGGAATACTGGAGCAGGTTGCTGTGCCCTCCTCCAGGGGATCTTGCCGACCCAGGTATCGAACGCATGTCTCCTATGTCTCCCGCGTTGGCTGGTGGGTTCTTTACCATTAGTGCCGCCTGGGAAGCTCATGAGGTCAATAATTTAGAGAAAAAAAAGTGAATTCAAGCTGAGAAAAACATGGACAACATCACAGGGTTAGGTGTATTTAGAACACAAGGTAAACTAGAGAATAGGAACAGAATTTGAAACTAAAAAGTAGATGAGGACAAGAAAAGGGATAGCTGCAACATTAAAATAAGTATCTGAGTTTTGTGGTCCTAGCTGCTGAAACGCACCGAGGGAATCTGGCGCCACTGTGGCTTCTGCAGCCTCTTCAGGATTATCTCCTCGACCTCCACATCACTGCAACAGCCTTGTGTGACCCGAATTTACATTTTCAGTCCAGACCTCTTCCCTGAGTTCACAGCTATGAGTTCACATCACACAGCTGCTTAAGGACAGCTCCACGTG
Organism: Bubalus kerabau; assembly: GCF_029407905.1. Taxonomy (NCBI): domain Eukaryota; kingdom Metazoa; phylum Chordata; class Mammalia; order Artiodactyla; family Bovidae; genus Bubalus; species Bubalus kerabau. Next base: position 203,276,226 of record NC_073625.1, read on the forward strand.
GAAATATCACACACACATTGCAGCTAACAATGTAAGATTAATCTTGTCATCTGCCCCCAGTATTTCCTCAAGTCCAATTAACTATTATTATCCACCCAGTTCTTCAGACCCAATACTTGAGATACATCCTTGACTTCTCCTTCTCCCTTATCATCTATATCCAGTCATAACATTTTCTAGAATCAACCCTTGCTCAGGGCAATGTTGTCTTTCCCCTGGATGAATGTAAAAGACTGCTAACCACTCCTCCACTTCCGCTTTTCCCCCTCTCCAGTCTATTCTCCACAGAGAAACAAAAGTGATTTAGTTGAATTGTCAATCTGAGTTCATTACTCCCCTGTTTGAAATCCCTCAGAGGCTCTATTGTGCCTGGAGCAAAATTCCAACTGCTTAGGACGGCCTGCGAGGCCCTGCACACCTTGGACCATGGTCACCTGCGCCTTCATTTGCCGCCGCTCCCCCTGGATCACTGCGCTCCGGTCTCACTCTGCTCACGTGAGCACCTGCACTCAGTCACTTCCCTCTTCCCGAAGACCCCCGTCCCCTTCCCCCACCAACGCACCACGACCCCCTGTGCATCGAGCGCGTAATGTTTGGTGCAATACCTGTCCTCCCAGGAAGATGGCACAAGAGCCATCTCGACCCTCTGCATCAGTGAACAATGCATGGCAAACAGTAGCTGCTCAACAAAGACCCGAGTAAAGAGGAGTAGCAGGATCCCAGCTGTGCAGGATCCTTCTGATGTCAGGCGGGAGGTTGTCCTAGACATATGTCCAAGGACCATATTCAGAATGCTATTTCCAAATTAGATGAGGGCCAGGCCTGAATGACATAAACGGAACAAAAGAGAGATGGAAACAGTGAACACTAATATCCATCCTAATACCCTGAACTAAAATGAAGGCTCATCACAGAGTATCTTTGCATAAAGACGTGGATGGAACTGAAGTATTGCCCAACACTGGGCTACTGAGAAGGGAGTTTTACTTGACCAGATTTTCATGATTCTAAAGCCTCCACCATTCCCCCTGAGAAAGAGACCTGAAAATGCAGCCTACATTTCAGGACTTTACAAAACTATTCAATCTATAACAAATGCCTAAAAGCCTCTTTTCACTGCCTTATAAAACTTCCCAGAGAAGTTTGCAAAAGGCTTTTAATCTACCTCGAGAGAGAAACTTGGCCCTTTAGAACCACCATTATTTCCTGTATTATATTTGATGTAAGTGAAACTAAACAGAAATATCTAGTAATGTAAAATAAACCCAACAGTACCATTCAGTATTGCTATCGCTTCAAGTCTACTTTTGAAAGTTCATTTCTTACAGGAATATTTTTTGGTGGGGGTCTTTATAACCACAGCTTTCCTGATGACTCACCTGGTAAAGAATCCACCTGCAATGCGGGAGACCTGGGTTCGATCTCCTGGTTGGGAAGATCCCCTGGAGGAGGGCAGGGAAACCACACCAGTCTTCTTGCCTCAAGAATCCCGTGAACAGAGGAACCTGGTGGGCTACAGTCCATGGGGTCACAAAGAGTCAGACACAACTGAATGACTGAGCACAGCACATATAATCACGGGCACTGATCACTCAGTGAACATGCCATTGTGATATTCGAAGAAAAAGGCATAACAAACTAAAAATTTGTTGATAAAATTCTAGCAAACTAAAAATTTGTTGATAAGCTGTTTTAAAATCATTTTGGGGCTTTGAGTTTCTATAGCTAAATATGTTTCTAAAAAGCCACATAAACAAAACATCAGGATATGTAAATAGATCCTTATTCCCATCCGTTGCTCTGGATCCGTATCAATATCACTGAAGGAATGGTATTTTTAAAATAGGAAAAAGGCAAACAAAAACTTTTCAGAGTTCCTGTGAGTTGAGCAAACACTTATCTAATGACCTTGGCTGACCTTGACTTCTCTGCCTTAGTTGCCCCATCTTTCAAACAAGAAGGGTCAGCCAAGTGATCATTAAGGTCTCTTGCTCTTTGAAAAATATTTCACAGTTTAAAGAGAAAAGTAGGCCTTTAAAACAAAAAATAACTGTCATACAATGTGATGTGTACAACAATAAAACTGAGGGGAAATTAAACTACCTCTGCCGGGAGGTCCTGGGGAAGAAAGTCTTCAACAGGAAAGAAACGGTTCTTTAGCTGAGGTCCTGAAGGACAAAAAGGAGTTGACTAGAATGACAGATGGAGAAGGCACTGGCACCCACTCCAGTCCTCTTGCCTGGAGAATCCCACGGATGGAGGAGCCTGGTGGGCTGCAGCCCATGGGGTCACTATGAGTCGGACACGACTGAGTGACTTCACTTTCACTTTTCACTTTCATGCATTGGAGAAGGAAATGGCAACCCACTCCAGTGTTCTTGCCTGGAGAATCCCAGGGACGGGGGAGTCTGGTGGGCTGCCGTCTATGGGGTCGCACAGAGTTGGACACGACCGAAGTGACTTAGCAGTAGCAGCAGGATGACAGAAGTGGGAGAGGCATGCCAGGCAAAAGAAAATCTGGGAAAAGACCTAGAGGGCTGAAACATCAGGTGGTCCCAGGAAACAGCAAGGCTGTTGTGGTAGATGGAGCAGAGCGTGCCAGCAACGGGGCTGCAGGAAGTGAGCTTAGCAAGCTAGGCTGGAACCAGGAGGGTTGGTTTATAGTGGACAGAAACGAGGGAGGACAGAGTGGGCATTGCAGGATCCTAAGGAGGAAAGAAAACAAGAAGTTTTGTATTCTCGAGTAACAGAGGATGCAAAGAACATAGTGTGAAGTTGTGTAAGGACGAGTGACGGTGACTATGAAAACCTCCTTTTCTGACCATGCAGTGTGGCTCGCAGGGTCTTACTTCATTCCCCAACCATGGGTTGAATGCGGACCACGCAGGGAAACCATGGAGCCCGAACCGCTGGACGGCCAGGGAACACCCCTGGAAAGGCATTTTTAACACACACACATACATAAACCTGTATTGTCAGGGCTTAAAAGTGGTTAGATGTAGTATATAAGAGACAGGGTAAAGCTGATGCTGACTTTCATAGGAAGAAAATACAACAAAAATGCTAACACACATTAGTAGGAATGCACAATGGTGTAACTGCTTTGAAAAACAGTCTGGTGGGTTCTCAAAAGATTAAATATAGGTACAGTATGACCCAGCAATTCCTAGGTATATGCCCAGGAAAATGGAAACATATGTTTACTAAAACAGTGTATAAGAACACTCAGAGCAGCATTATTCATAATAGAAAAAATGTGAAATTAGTCCAAATGTCTATCAACTGATGAATGGATAAATAAAATATGGTAGAGCCATGGAGTGAAATACTATTTGACAATCGAAAAGAAACGAAGTGCCAACGCTACAAGATGAATGAAGCTTGAACCTATGCCAGGCGAAAGAAACCAGGCACAGAGGACTATACATCGCGTGGCTTTATCTGCATGACATGCTTAGAACACGCAAATCCATTGAGACAGTAAGTATTTGGGTTGTTCCATACAGCTGGGAAGCTGAGGAGAAATAGGGAGTGAGTGCTAACAGAGCTTCTCTTTAATAATGAAAACATTCTAAAATTGGTTGTCGTGATGGCTGCCCAACTCTGGGAATATCCTGAAACCCACCGAACTGTAGCTTTAAAAAGGATGAATTGCATGGTATGTGAATTTTATCTCAATAAAACTGTTATCTAAGAAGTGCCAGGGGGACCCACCCCAGCTACAAGGTCCTCAAGGATGAGATGCATGCCTTGATGTAGTAGGAACCCAGAAAAATACTGAAGAAAAATCGCATGAACAGGTCAGAATCAAAGAGACGACAACATTTCGTTACGATGCCAAGGACTGCACAATCTTTTAGCCTTTGGTTGTGCCCCTAGAACTAAGAATTATCCAGAAAAATACCAAAATGATGGCATCTGTTCTCTGTTCCTCCTCTCAGAGGTCAACCAGCATCAAGGCGTGCCTGTTTCCCCATCAAATGACACAGAGAAAACGCATCCCGAAACCTGCTCTTTTAATTGAACCTGGTGACTAAACCCTGTTTCTCCTACATGACGCTGGAGGACTGAATGGAGAGGTAAGAGACAGGTGTGAAAGCTGAGTTGTTTGTTCTGCTTGTTGCTTTTTTAGCTTGAATTGGTTTGTTATGATTTGCTTTTTGGAGACAATGAAAACTATAAGAATGATACACACCAGATTGTTAAGTGTGGTTACTTTTGAAAAGGGGGCTGAAGTTTGGAGCAATGTTACAAGTGGGGAGACTGTGACTTATCTGTGTTAGAATTTTTTTAATTTGTTCATTTTAATTGGAGGCTAATTACTGTACAATATGGTGCTGGTTTTTGCCATACATTGACATGAATCAGCCATGGGTGTACATTTTTGTAAAAAGGATACATACACTATTATTAGCTTCGTTTTTAAAATATTTAAATGAGCCTAACCAAAAAAGGAAAGATTTTAATTTTAGTTTAGTTAGATTTTAACTTTCTTAGTACTGCTTTTGCTATATCCCATAGGTTTGGTTTTGTTTTTCATTTTTATTTCATATTGGAGTATATTTGATTAAAAATAATATGTTAGTTACAGGTGTACAGCAAAGTCATTCAGTTATACCCATACAAGTATTCATTCTTTTTCAAAATCTTTTCCCATTTAAGTTGCTGCTGCTGCTGCTGCTGCTGCCGCTAAGTCGCTTTAGCCGTGTCCGACTCTGTGCGACCCCATAGACGGCAGCCCACCAGGCTCCCCCGTCCCTGGGATTCTCCAGGCAAGAACACTGGAGTGGGCTGCCATTTCCTTCTCCAAAGCGTGAAAGTGAAAAGTGAAAGTGAAGTCGCGTCCGACTCTTAGCGACCCCATGGACTGCAGCCTACTAGGCTCCTCCGTCCATGGGATTCTCCAGGCAAGAACACTGGAGTGGGTTGCCATTTCCTTCTCCAACGCATGAAAGTGAAGAGTGAAAGTGAAGTCGCTCAGTCGTGTCTGACCCTTAGCAACCCCATGGACTGCAGCCTACCAGGCTCCTCCGTCCATGGGATTTTCCAGGCAAGAGTACTGGAGTGGGGTGCCATTGCCTTCTCCTTTTAAGTTACTACAGAATATTAAATCAAGTTTCTGGCGCTAAACAGCAGGTCCTCAGTGGTTATATACTTTAAACACAGCGATGTGTACGTGTCCATCCTAAACGCCCAATCTCCTCCTCTCCCCCACACTTTGCCTTTGGTAACCATAAATTCATTCTCTAAGTCTGTATTTCTGTTTTATAAATAAGTTCATTTGTATTTTTTTTAGATTCTGCATATAAGCAATATCATATGACTGTCTGTCTTTGACTTATTTCACTTAGTATGATAATCTCTCGGTCTACCCATGTTACTGCATACCATCGCTATGGTTTTGCTTTCATTCATCTCAAAATATTTTCTACCCTCCCTTTCATTTCCTCTTTGACCCACTATCTATCCAAGAGTGTGTTATTTAATCTCCACGTATTTGTAAATTTTCCAGTTTTTCTTTTGTTATTAATTTCTATTCTCATTCCATTGTCTACTGTGGTCAGATGATATTTGATATGAAGAAAATCTATTCTTTAGAGGGATTTAGACACAGGTGATCACCAATTACATAAGCCTTGCTTCATTGCTTGAAAATAGAATCACTAAAAGCATTTCTCCTACAACAAGAGTTTCCCCAAGTATAGCTTATGAAATGAATTTAGGTGGTTCATAAAACAAGTTATCTTTTAATATTTATGCATCAATTTTAATATGAATTAGAAAACAAAGCTATTTAAGGCAGTGATTTCAATTTTTTTTCTACAAAAATATTTTGAGTTTTAAAAATGACTCCATCAAAAATATTAAGTACAAAGTCAGACAAAGACAAATAGCACATGATATGCCTTACATACAACATGTAAAAAGGTGATACAACGAACTTATTTATAAGACAGAAACAGACTCAGACTTCAAAAGCAAGCTTCTGGTTACCAGAGGGAAAGGACGAGGGAGAGGACTTAACTGGGAGCTTGTGATTAATATTATACACCACTATACATAAAATACACGACCAACAAGGGCCTACTGTACAGCAATGGGAACTCCACTCAATATTCTGTAATAACCTACATGGAGAACAATCTGGAAAAGAGTGGTTTTGTATACATAACTGAATAACTTTGCTACCTGAAAACAACACAACATTGTGAATCAACTTATACCCCAATGTAAAATAAAAATTAAATTAAATTTCAAAACCAAAACACATTTAAGGAATGATGAGCTATAATTTATATTTTATATAGTACTAAACATTGTCTATAATAAAAAATACTAAGTACATATGAGTACAGCTGACGAAAATATCCTGAAGGTGAAAATACTGCCCAAGTTATTGATATTGAAGTTTCAGCTGCACATGCTGGGGGAGTCACTGATGCTGCAACGTAAAGAAAATTATCATAAGATTTGGACCAAAGCTGTAACTTAGTCTCTACTCAATGCTCACTAATTTAGTCCAATTTTAAAATAGGGCTGTGCCCTAGGCTGCTTCAATGATCTTATTCTGCTGATGTGCTCAGTCACGTCCGACTCTTTGCGACCCATGGACTGTAGCCCACCGTGTTCCTCTGTCCATGGAATTTTCCAGGCAAGAATACTGGAGTGTGTTACCATTCCCTCCTCCAGGGGATCTTCCTGACCCAGGAACTGAACCTGAGTCTCTGCATTGCAGGCAGCTTCTTTACCACCATGCCACCGGGGACACCAAAGAGAGATGTGAACCGCCCTCCATTTGGCTGACCACCAACTCCCGTCACAGTAGAGTCCATGGGTGGAGAAGGGGCCAGCTGGCCAAGTCAGAGCGGAGCAGGCAGGTCCAGCGTCCACAAGAAGTTCAGTTTCACCTGCTACACCAGGGGTGACCCAAGGCTCCGCTGGGGTAATGAAAGTCGATCAAGTGGGCTCTGTAGCCAGGCAGGCACTCAGGCCCATCAGTCAGCATGTGGGCGCTGTCCTCCGACTCCTTCACAAAGATTGGGGGCTGGCCGGGGTTGCCCCTTGGGAGTCCCTCAGGAGGGCTCTCGGGGCTTTCCCCCTGCCAGCACCCCCCTTTCTGACAAAAGCACATTGGTTCGGGCCCAGGTGGCTTCTTGGGGCCTGTCCAGTCCTTCAGGGTCCCCTCGAGGTGGTGGGTGAATGAGAACAGCCAAGAACTGCATTTTCTTTATTAGCCTCTTACCCTTAATGGCCCCCTCCATCAAGTCTTGGTCGTTACAGACCCTGAAGGCCTCCTGTACCAAGGCTGACGATGGGATCTGGGGCCCAGCTCAAGCTTTTGTGATTTTCCACGGATGCCAGGAGTAGCCTGCGTGATAAACTGCATGGCAAATAGTGTCCTGCCCTCTGAGGACTCAGGGTCTGTACAGGTGTGATTCCTGAATGCCTCTCACCACCTGGCTCAGGAAGACTGCCAGGTTTTCATCTTTTTCTTGTGTAACCTCTCCTGCCTAACATGGTATAATGTTCTTTAAAAAGTCATATATTCACTAAGCCTATATTTCAGGCATTGCAAAGTATTAATACAGGAAAAGTGAAACATAACCATGTGAGGAACTTTCAATATATTCAAACATCTGCAGCAGTTTTACTTGCAACAGTCAAAAACTGGGAACGCAAATACAGATAAACAGATGAATAGGCAAATAGTAGTATATCTACAGAACATATTTCTCATCAATATAAAAAAATATATTTCACATAAGGGTACCTGAGAGGAAAAGTAGAAACACTTCATGACTTTAATCATATAAAATTTTAGACAATTAAAACTTAGTTCAGTTCAGTTGCTCAGTCATGTCTGACTATTTGTGACCCCATGGACTGCAGCACGCCAGACCTCCCTGTCCATCACCAACTCCCAGAGTTTACTCAAACTCATGTCCATTGAGTCAGTGATGCCATCCAACCATCTCATCCTCTACCATCCCCTTTTCCTCCTGCCCTCAATCTTTCCCAGCATCGGGGTCTTTTCAAATGAGTCAGCTCTTTAGCATCAGGTGGCCAAAGTATTGCAGTTTCAGCTTCAACATCAGTCCTTCCAATGAATATTCAGGATTGATTTCCTTTAGGATGGGCTGGTCAGATCTCCTTGCAGTCCAAGGGACTCTCAAGAATCTTCTCCAAACCCACAGTTCAAAAGCTCTGATTCTTCAGTGCTCAGCTTTCTTTATAGTCCAGCTCTCACATCCATACATGACCACAGGAAAAACCATGGCCTTGACTAGATGGACCTGGAGCCCCCCAAAATAAAGTCTGTCAGTGTTCCCATTGTTTCCCCATCTATTTGCCATGAAATGATGGGATCAGATGCCATGATCTTAGTTTTTCTGAGTGTTGAGCTTTAAAACAAATCAATGGTTGACTAGAGGTCAGAGTGACATCAATAAAGGAAACAAGGTAAAAATGAAGGTGGGTAGGTTTTTTAATGGATGTGATGATGGTTTCATGGATTTATATAAATGTCAAACTTATCGAAGTGTATGTTTTAACTATGTGCATTTTACTGCATCTAATTATGTATTAAAATGTAAAAATATATTCAAAATAAAAATCTGTATTTCTTACTGCTTAAATAAATGAGCTTACTGTTTAAATAAATGATCTCATTAGGCGAATGTTGGCTATTAACTATCCCATGAATAGTTAGATTTGTGTTCCTTTTATTAACCCATGATTGTAAACAACAATAATTTTAGCATAGGTGGTACTATGGTTCCAGGCAGTCACAAAACACTTCTCCTAAAGCCTGCCATTCTCCTACATATTATTGTTATCAAAACGACAGAAATGTTTCAACCTTCTCAGGTCAGCTTCCCCAGAATACACAACGGTTGCCTGAAAAGTCATTGTTCAGTTAGCACCACTGTTCCCCGAGAAGATGCAACGGTTTGCTGGCACTGGCAACATGGAAATGTCTTCTGAAACATTCTAGATGGGTGGTCTGTCTTTCATACATTCCTACAATGACACGATTCCTTCTGCAGGAGGCAACCCCAATCCAATTAGGAAATGAGAGGACAAACGAGTCAGAAGAAATAGCGCCCTGGGAGGGGTTCACTGAGAAGTCAAAGCTGAAGGAGACCCAGATGCTTCTCCAGGGGAGCCTTCTGGCAGGAGAGGTTATCGCCTGAAACCAAAGGTTTATTCACTAACTAGTCAGACTTTAAGTGTCCGCTAATTAGGTCCTGAGACAATCAGTAAAGAAATTCAACAGGAAATTACCTGTCAGTGCATTCAGCCCGAATTTTTATTCTACTTCAGAAAATGTCAAGGCCTGTTATAAGACCTGAGAATAACAAATGTGGCTTTGACTTTTTCAAAATCCAAAAGGGAAAAATGAACTATAAAAGGGAGAAAAAGCCTTCTTGACTCTTCATAGGCAAATGGAAAGAGGGAAAGAAGAAAAAGTCAGACCCAAGAGGATTATGTGATATGTTTATGAGATTAGACTTTTCTTATAGAAGATTTCATGAAAACCATTTAAGTTTTGCTTCAAAATGGACTCAAGGCCTTTAAAGATTACAGCTGGTTAGTATGTCTTCTGACCCTCAGACAATGTCGGGGTGGTGTGGTTAAATCACAGGCATTATTTATGCAGTGAAAAGATGTAGTTGTGTAAGAAGGTTGTATTTTCAGGTTAGGTTAACAACTTCCTCTGTGTCCCTACCAGCTCAGCAGTTTTTCCACCTTACTCACTTCCCATTCATCCAGTTCCCTTTCCCATCCCACTTCTTCTAGCTCTTTCTCTCTACTTGTTACTCTAGGTTCCGCCTTCTTCATCTAAATTCCATAAGCCTCCTATTTTTCTTAGTTCAGTTTCCTGCAGAAATTCCTACAGATTCTGGGACAAAGATTCATGTCAAAGCAGTTTATTTTTAAAGTGCAAGAAACACTTATATAGGAAAAGGGAAAAAGATGAGGGAAGGGAAAGCAGTCAGTGAGTGGTATATATCAGGTGAGTCAACGCTAGGTAACTGGAGTTTAACTCTACAAGAAACTACTAGAAAACTGTACAAAATTGTGTGCCTCCGATTTCTTCCAGTTGAAGTCAAAGGAGCTGCAGCATTGTACACCACCTCTGAGTAGGCTGAAGGCGAAAAGCTGGGGAAAAGATATTCTGTGAAAATGGAAACAAAAAAAATTATAGTAGCAATACTTATATCAGACAAAATAGACTATAAAGCCAAGGCTGTAACAAGAGACAAAGCCACTATATACTGATAAAGGGATCAATCCAACAAGAAGATATAATACTTCTAAATATTTATGCAAGCAAAATAGGAGCATCTGAATACATAAAGCAAATATCAACATACATTAAAAGAAAAAGTGACAGTAACACAATAGTTGTAGAGGACTTTAATATGCTACTTATACCACAGGATAGATAGATCGGATCAGATCAGTCGCTCAGTCGTGTCCAACTCTTTGCGACCCCATGAATCACAGCACGCCAGGCCTCCCTGTCCATCACCAACTCCCGGAGTTCACTCAGACTCATGTTCATCAAGTCAGTGATGCCATCCAGCCATCTCATCCTCTGTCGTCCCCTTCTCCTCCTGCCCCCAATCCCTCCCAGCATCAGAGTCTTTTCCAATGAGTCAACTCTTCGCATGAGGCGGCCAAAGTACTGGAGTTTCAGCTTCAGCATCATTCCTTCCAAAGAAATCCCAGGGCTGATCTCCTTCAGAATGGACTGGTTGGATCTCCTTGCAGTCCAAGGGACTCTCAAGAGCCTTCTCCAACACCACAGTTCAAAAGCATCAATTCTTCAGTGCTCAGCCTTCTTCACAGTCCAACTCTCACATCCATCCAGGATAGATAAGCCAGACAGAAAATCAATACGGAAACACTGGTCTTAAAGAATACCAGACCAGATAGTCTTAATAGGACATTGTTGGGAAGCCCAGTACAAAATAGCCGGTTGGAGGAAGTCCTTGGGAAAATGGCGAAGGGCCAGAAGTACCCCAGCTTGGTGCTGCAGGCAGAAAAACATCTTCTGCCTTTGGTTATGCCCAGCGCCAAGATTTAATAATAAATATTAAGGATGTTGCTTGAGAAAACGGGTTATGGGATAAGCACATGGGTCACTTGGAGCACGCTGTCCTTGAAATATTTTTACTGATTAGGTGTTAACCCCGTACGTGCTCTGCTGGCTGTATACCTAAGCTCTTTATTCCTGCTTCTATAAAAAGGCTTGACTGCAGAAATAAACTCGTCAGTCCTAGCAAAAGACTGTCCGAGTGTCATTCTTTCGGGTTCGTCGCTTCCAAGTCCCGGGGAGAAAATCCCCAACAGACATTCCATCCCAAGCAGAAAAATACACATTCTTTTCAGACGCACATGGAATGTAATACAGGATAGAGCCTGTGGGACCACAAAGTAAGCCTCAGTAAATTTAAAAAGACTGACATTATATCAAGCATCTTTTCAGACCACAATGGTATGAAATTAGAAATCAACTACAAGAGGAGAATGGGAAAAAACACAACTGAACAAAGACTAAACATGCTACTGGGTAATCCATGGGTCAACAAGGAGATCAAAGAGGAGAACAAAAAACATCTTGAGATAAGTGAAAGTGGAAACAAAACGTACCGGCGTCTATGAAACACGGCAAAAGTCACTCTAGGAGGGAGGTTTTAGTGATATAGGCCTACCTCAAGAAACAAGAAGAATCACAATCTTACTTGACACCTAGAGAAGCTAGAAAAAGAAGAACAGAGACTCAAATTAGTGGAAGGAAGGAAACAATGAAGGTAAGAGTGGAAATAAATGAAATAGAGACCGGAACGACAGGAAAGATTAAGGAAACTAAGAACTGGGTCTTTCAACAAGTGTCATGATATCACTTGCATGCAGAATCTAAAATACGGCACAAACGAACCTCCCTGCTAAACAGACGCCGGCTCCTGGACACAGAGAGCAGATTCTGCAGTTGCCAAGGGGAGGGAGGGAAAGAAAGAGACAGACTGGGAGACTGGAGTTGGTAGATGCAAATTATCACATTTAGAATGGACAAACAACAAGGTCCTAATGTACAACATGCGGAACTATTCATATACTCAGTATCATGCAATAAATCATAATGGAAAAGAATATTTTAAAAGAATATATATGTGTGTAAACTGAGCTACTTTGCTACAGCAGAGATTGGCACAGCAAAATAAATCAACTATAGTTCAATTTTAAAAAAAGAACTATGTTGTTCAAAAGATAAAATCTACAAATATTTAGGCCAGACTCATCAAGAAAAAAAAAAAGGGAGGAAGAGGCAAATAGACAAAGGCAGAAATGAAAAAGGATAAGTTACAACTGACACCAAAGAAATGCGCAGAACCGTAAGAGATTACTAGAGAATGGACAGCCTAGAAGAAATAGATGGATTCCCAGAAACATACAATGAAGACTGAATCTCACAATAACCTACATGGGAAAAGAATTTGAAGAAGAGTAGACACACGTATATGTATAACCGAAGCACTTTGCTGTACTCCTGAGACTAACACCACACTGTTAAACAACTCTACTTCAATATAAAATAAAAAATCTTTTTAAAAGATGGACTTGAATCAGGCTTCCAGTTCAAGATGGTGGAGAAGGACACACGCTCATCTCCTTCTGTGAGAGCACTGAAATCACGGCTAGCTGTTCAACAACCAGCAACAGGAGAATGCCAGAACCCACCAAAAGAAGATACCCATACCTAAAAACAGGAGAGGCTGCAGTGAGACCATGCAAGGGGCACAATCGCAATAAAATCAAATCCCACACCCGCCAGGTGGGTGACCCTCAGACTGGAGAACAGTAATCCCAAAGACGCTCTCCCGCTGTCGTGACGGTCCTGAACCCCACACCAGGCTCCCCGCCCGGGGACCCAACAAAGAGACGGGGAGCCCCCAGGAATCTGACCTGGAAGCCACCGGGATTTGATTACAGGACTTCCACAGGACTGGGTGAAACAGAGACTCCCCTTTTGAGGGCACAACAAAATTTTGTGTGCACCAAGACTCAGACGAAAGGAGCAGTGACCCCACAGGAGACTGAACCAAAACCACCCGCCAGCACTGGAGGGTCTCCCGTGGAGGCCTGGATCGACAGGGGCTCCGCACAGGGCCAGGGCACTGGAGGGTCTCCCATGGAGGCCTGGATCGGCAAGGGCTCCCCACAAGGCCGGGGCGCTGGAGAGTCTCCCGTGGAGGCCTGGATCGACAGGGGCTCAGCGCAGGGCCAGGGTGCTGGAGATTCTCCCGTGGAGGCCTGGACCAGCAGGGGCTCAGCACAGGCACAGGACACTGGAGGGTCTCCATGGAGGCCTGGATCAGCAGGGGCTCAGCACAGGCACAGGACACTGGAGGGTCTCCATGGAGGCCTGGATCAGCAGGGGCTCAGCACAGGCACAGGACACTGGAGGGTCTCCATGGAGGCCTGGATCAGCAGGGGCTCAGCACAGGCACAGGGCACTGGAGGGTCTCCATGGAGGCCTGGATCGGCAAGGGCTCCCCACAAGGCCAGGGCACTGCAGGGTCTCCCATGGAGGCCTGGATCGGCAAGGGCTCCCCACAAGGCCGGGGCGCTGGAGAGTCTCCCGTGGAGGCCTGGATCAGCAGGGGCTCAGGGCAGGGCCGGGGCGCTGGAGATTCTCCCGTGGAGGCCTGGATCAGCAGGGGCTCAGCACAGGCACAGGGCACTGGAGGGTCTCCATGGAGGCCTGGACCAGCAGGGGCTCAGCACAGGCACAGGACACTGGAGGGTCTCCAAGGAGGCCTGGACCAGCAGGGCTCCCCACAGGGCCAGGGCGCTGGCAGCTGCAGTCCCAGAAGCTCCCCCTTCATGTAGGCCCTCTTGGAGGCCACCATTAACCCTACCATAGAGCCCACAGAATGCAGGGCTGGGTCTGCACAGGCCACACAACAAACAGGGAGGGTGTGCAACCCCACCTAACAGCAGATAATTGGATTAAAGCCTTAGGGACAAGGCCCTGTTCACCAGAGCACAGCTCAGCATCTCCCACCCAGTCCCTCCCATCAGGAAGCTTACACAAGCCTCTTAGCTTCCTCCACCAGAGGGCAGACAGATGCAGCAAGAAGCACCACAGCCCCACAACAGCTAGGACAAAAATCACATTACAGAAAGTTAATCAGAATGAAAAAGCAGAAAGTTATGTCCCAGATGAGGGGATAAGATAAAACTCCAGAAAAACAACTAAATGAAGTGGAGATAGGCAAACTTTCAGAAAAAGAATTCAGAATAATGATAATGAAGATGATCCAGGATCTCAAGAAAACAACAGAGAAGATGCAAGAAATGTTTACCAAAGACCCACAAGAAGTAAAGAACAAGCAAACAGAGATGGATAATGTACTAGAAGGAATCAATAGCAGAATAGCTGAGGCAGAAGAACAGATAAATGACCTGGAGGACAGAATGCTGGAAATCACTGCCGCAGAACAGAAAATAGAAAAAAGAGTGAAAATATGTGAAGACAGCCTAAGAGACCTCTGGGACAACATTAAACACACCATTTGCAATATAGGGGTCCCAGAAGGAGAAAGAGAGAGAAAGGACCTGAGGAAGTATTTAAAGAGATAATAGCTGAAAATTTCCCAAACATGGGAAAGGAAATGGTCAAACAAGTCCAGGAAGCACAGAGAGTCCCAGGAAGGATAAACCCAAAGAGGAACACACTGAGACTCACAGTAATCAAGCCAAAAAAAATTAAAAACAAAGATAAAACATTAAAAGCAGCAAGAGAAAAACAGAAAATAACATACAAAGGAACTCCCATCAGGGTATTAGCTGATTTCTCAACAGAAACTTTACAACCCAGAAGCAAATGGCACAATATATTTCAGTGATAAAGGGAAGAACCTGCAACCAAAAATACTCTACCCAGCAAGACTCTCCTTCAGATTTGATGGAGAAATCAAAAGCTTTCCAGACAAGCAAAAGTTAAGAGAATTCAGCACCACCAAAGCAGTTTGCAACAAATGCTAAAGGAATTTCTCTAGGCAGTAAACACGAGAGAAGAAAAAGATATACAGGATTGGGAATACGTGTACATCTGTGGCGGATTCATGTTGGTGTATGGCAAAACCAATACAACATTGTAAAGTAATTAGCCTCCAATTAAAACAAATAAATTTAAAAAAAAAAACAAATTTAAATTAAAAAAAAAGAAAGAAAGAAAAAGATACACAGAAAATAAACCCAAAACAATTAAGAAAATGGTAATAAGACCATCAGTCAGTTAGTTCAGTCGCTCAGTCGTGTCCGACTTTTTTCGACCCCATGAATCACAGTACGCCAGGCCTCCCTGTCCATCACCAACTCCCGGAGTTCACTCAGACTCACGTCCATCGAGTCAGTGATGCCATCCAGCCATCTCATCCTCTGTCGTCCCCTTCTCCTCCTGCCCCCAGTCCCTCCCAGCATCAGAGTCTTTTCCAATGAGTCAACTCTTCTCTGAGGTGGCCAAAGTACTGGAGTTTCAGCTTTAGCATCATTCCTTCCAAAGGAATCCCAGGGCTGATCTCCTTCAGAATGGACTGATTGGATCTCCTTGCAGTCCAAGGGACTCTCAAGAGTCTTTTCCAACACCACAGTTCAAAAGCATCAATTCTTCAGCACTCAGCCTTCTTCACAGTCCAACTCTCACATCCATACATGACCACAGGAAAAACCATAACCTTGACTAGACGGACCTTTGTTGGCAAAGTAATGTTTCTGCTTTTGAATATGCTATCTAGATTGGTATGACTAGAATGCTAGATTTGTAATTTTAAAGAAATAGATAAATTTAAAGAAATAGATATGCAACAAGCAACAAAAGTTTACTGTATAGCAGGAGGAACCATAGTCAATATCTTTTAATATTCTGAAATGGAAAAGAGCCTCAAAAGTAACATACGTGTATTTGTATAACTGAATCACCTTGCTGTGCACCTGAAACATTGTAAGTCAAATATACTTCAATAAAATATACATTAAGAAAAAATAAAAATAAAAAAGAATCAAGAAGAAATAGAACATCTAATAGATAAATTACTAGTAGCAAAATTAAAGCAGTAGTCAAAAACTCCCAAGAAACAACAAACCAGATGGCATTCCAGTTGTATTCAACCAAACATTTAAAGAACATTTAATACCTATAATTCTCAAACTATTTCCAAAATATGAAGAAGTAACGCTTCCAAACTGACTGTATGAGGCTGCTGCTGCTGCTGCTGCTGCTGCTAAGTCGCTTCAGTCGTGTCCAACTCTGTGTGACCCCATAGATGGCAGCCCACCAGGCTCCCCCGTCCCTGGGATTCTCCAGGCAAGAACCCTGGAGTGGGTTGCCATTTCCTTCTCCAATGCATGAAAGTGAAGAGTGAAAGGGAAGTCGCTCAGTCGTGTCTGACTCTTAGCGACCCCATGGACTGCAGCCTACCAGGCTCCTCTGTCCATGGGATTTTCCAGGCAAGAGTACTGGAATGGGGTGCCATTGCCTTCTCTGTATGAGGCTAGCATTACCCTAAAACCAAAAACAAGACAAAGCTACTACAAGAAAAGAAAATTAAAGTTCAATATCCTTGATGAACATAAATGCAAATATACTGAGCAAAATATTAGCAAACAAAAATCAACAGCACATTAAAGGAATCATATACCATGATCAAGTGGAATTTGTTCCAGGAATGCAAGGACAGTGCAACATCCACAAAGCAATCAACATAATACACCACATTAACAAAACCAAGGATAAAAATTGTTTGATTGTCCCAATAGATGCAGAAAAAAACATAGAAAAAACTCAGGAACCATTTATGGTAAAAGCTCTCAACAAAGTGAGTATAGAAGGAACATAGCTCGACATAAGAAGGGCCACATGTGACAAACCCACAGACAGCATCACACTCGGTGGCGAGAGGCTGAAGCCTTTTCTCTAAGATCAGGAACATGACAAGGTGCCTATCGTTGTCACGGGTATTCAACGCAGTATTGCAAGTCCCGTGAGAGCAATCAGCGATCAATAAATCAAGAAAGAAATAAGAGGCATTAAAATAAAAGGCAATCAAACTGGAAAGGCAAAAGTAAAGCTGCCACTATTCGCAGGTTATATGATACTGTATATAGAAAACCCTAAAGACTCCACCAAAAAAACAAAACTGTTCTAAAGAGAAAAACAAAAAGAAAAAAAATACTGTTCTAAATAATAAGTGAATTTAGTAAAGATGCAGGATACAAAATTAATACACAGAAATCTACTGCATTTCTATATAATAATAACAATCTATCAGAGAGGGAAATTAATTAAAATTAATACCATTTGCAATTGCATCAGAAGAATAAAATTCCAAGGAAAAACTTTAGTAAAGGAGGTAAAAGCCCTGTACTCTGAAAACAAAGATACTGATGAAAGAAACTAAAGACAGCACAAATAAATGGAAAGACGTGCCATCCCATGGGTTAGCAGAATGAATGCTGGTAACATGGCCTTACTCCCCAAAGCAATCTGTATATTTAATGCAATCCCTATCAAAACACCAACACCATTTTTTTGCAGAACTGAAACAAATAATCCTTAAATTTTTAATGAAATCACCAAAGACCCTCAATGGCCAAAGTCATCTTGAGAAAGAAAAACAAAACTAGAGGCATCAGACTGCCTGAATTCGAGCTGTACGACAGAGCCATAATAACCAAACTATGGTTCTGAGAGAAGAGCGAACAGAACAGGGAGTCTAGAAATGAACCCAAGCACTTACGGTTTACATCAGAGCCATAATAACCAAACTATGGTTCTGAGAGAAGAGCGAACAGAACAGGGAATCTAGAAATGAACCCAAGCACTTCCGGTTTACACAGTCGGGGAAAGACAGTCTCCTAACTAAATATATTGGAGAAGGAAATGGCAACCCACTCTAGTACTCTTGCCTAGAAAATCCCATGGATGGAGGAGACTGGTGTCCATGGGGTCATAAAGAGTCAGACACGACTTTGGACACCACTGTCTCATAACTTATAGAAAAACAAATTCAAAATGGATTAAAGACTTGAATACAAGACTGGAAATCCTAAAACTCCTAGAAGAAAACATAGGCAGTAAGTTCTTTGAAATCATTCTTAGTAATATCTTTTTGAATCTGTGTCCTTGGGAAGGTTGACAAAAGCAAAAATAAACAAATTAATTATATATCAAATTATAGGCTTCTACACAGCAAAGGAAATCAGTAACAAAATGAAAAGGCAAGCTTCTGAATGCGATAATATATTTGCATATCATATGCTTGGTAAGGGGTTAACACCCAGAGTCTCTATATATAAACTGATTTGTTCTTGCTGTTTAGTTTCAAAGTCACATCCGACTCTTTTGGGACCCCATGGACTGTAGTCTGCCAGGCCCTTCTGTCCATGGGATTGCCCAGGCAAGAATACTGGAGTGGGTAAGAATTTTCTTCTCCAGAGCATCTTCCCAACTCAGGGATTGAACCTGCATCTCCTGCTTGGCAGGCAGATTCTTTAAAACTGAGCCACCTGGGAAGCCCGAAAGAACTGATGCAACTTAATTTAAAAAAATTTTTTTATTAAGAAATGGGCAGAGGACCGGAACAGACATTTTTTCTGAAGAAGACATACAGATGACAAACAGGCACATTTTTAAAAAATGCTCAACTTCACTAATTATCAGGGAAATGCAATCAAAACATGATGAGATATTACTACCTCACACCTTTTAGAATGGCTGTTACTAAGAAGACAAAAAATAACAGGTGTTGGTGAGGATGTGGAGAAAAAGGAACCCCTGTTCATTGATGGTTGGTGTTCACTCACTCAGTCGTGTCCGACTCTGTGACCCCATGGACTGCAGCACGCCAGCCTTCCCTGTCCTTCACCATCTCTGGAAGCTTGCTCAAGCTCATGTCCATCGATTAGTGATGCCATCCACCTTGTCCTCTGTCGTCCGCTTCTCCTCTTGCCTTCAATCTTTCCCAGAGTCGGCTCTTTGCATCAGTGGCCAAAGTACTGGAGCTTCAGCTTTAGTACAGTCCTTCCAATGAGTATTCAAGATTGATTTCCTTTAGAATTGACTGGTAGGAATGTAAATTGGGGGAGTCACTACGGAAAACAGTCTAGAGGTTCCTCAAAAAGTTAAAAATAGAACTACCCTACATCCAGCAATTCCACTTTTGAGACTCCAAAGACAACAAAAATGCTAATTTGAAAAGATATATGCACCCCTACATTTGTTGCAGCATATTTAAAATAGCCAAGATATGAAAGCAACCTAAGTGTCCATCAACAGATGAATGGATAAAGAAGATGTGGAATACACACACACACACACACACACGTGGGCTTCTCTGGCGGCTCAACTGGTAAAGAACCCACCTACCAATGCAGGAGATACAAGCTCAATTCCAGGGCCAGGAAGATCCTCTGGAGAATGAAATGGCAACCAGCTCAGTATTCCTGCCTGGAAAACTCCATGGACAGGTGCCTGGCAGGTTATTGTCCATGGGCTTGCAACAGAGTTGCACACACACACACACACACACACACACACACAAAATGAAATATTAATCTGCCATGTAAAAGACTGAAATCTTGCTATTTGTGACCGCATAGATGGACCTGGAGGGAGTTATGCTGAGGTAAATAAGTCAGACAGAAAGTCAAATACCATACAATCTCACTTATATGTGGGATATTAAAAAATAAATACAGATTCATAGATACAGAGAATAAACTTAATAAACTGATGGTTGCCAGAAAGGAGGAAGGTAGGGGGATGAATGATATGAGTGAAGATTAAGAGGCACAAGCTTTCAGCTATAAAATAAGTAAGTCAAGAGGATGTAACACACAGAATATGGAATATAGTTTAAAATATTATAACTTTAAGTGGTAACTGGACTTACTGTGGTGACCATCTCATAATATACATGTCAAGTCACCATGCTGTACACCTGAAATGAATATAATGTTGAATGTCTTAATACTTAAATTTTTAAAAAATGGCGTGCAGCACTTCTGTGCAGTGTCAACCTCGTGATCCAGAAATAATACTTCCCAGAATTTCCTTCTCCGTGGGATTCTAGGTTAGCGCTGGCCTCTAAAGAAATCCATACAAGAGTTGGAAGGCAGAAAGGAGGCAGTCAGTATCCAGCGCTCTTTGAGGGTCAGTGCAGAGTCCCTGGCACTGCGGCAGCTCATTCACTGTCACTGAGCTCTGAGCTGTCTGGCTGGCACATGCAAGCACCCAGATCTGCAGCTCCTCCTAGTCCACTGGTCCTCCCCAGCCTCCCCAGGCCCTGAGCCAGATGTGTGCACATCTCCATGATGAAAGACACCAGCTTTTCCTGCGGACCTGAAGTCTGGCTTTCCCACAAACCACCCACTTTATGAAGATTGGAGGCAGTGAAAGACAGATGTGGGTCCTAATAGGAGAGGCGGACACGGGCTCTAACTCACCGTCGTGGGCTCTCATTTCTCCTCCTTGTTATCTGCATCTAGTCTTCCGTCCTGATCGTAGATCTAGCTGAATCTTAGAGACTTCCAGCTGGGTACCAGAGGCAGAGACAACAGCCTGCATAGCCCGTCCCACCAGCTCCCAGTCACAGAAGAGCCAACTCGATAATAAATCTCTTATTCTATGTCAAAACCTGGCTGATGCAACATGGTAGCTGGTAGCTCTGTGACAAGGTACTAAAATGAAACTATTTCAGACTCAGCTGTACTTATGTGTGCCATCATCCATAAACTTTAAGAGGCGAAGTAATAACATGAGGTATGGAGAATAAAGAACAAATGACTCCAAATATAATGATGACGTTCTTCTATCTGTAAGCCTTAAGGCTTTCCCTTGCATTCAAAATAAAGTCTAAACTTGCTTATATAGCACAAGAACCTTCAGTCACAACTCCACTCTCCAGCCAAACCGAAACCATCTGCAATCACCCAATTCTTTCTCCTCTCCTCTCCTCTCTTCTCCCTCCTCTCCTCTCCTCTCCTCTCTTCTCCCTCCCTTCCATCCCCTCCCCTCGAGCTCTCCTTGCCTGCTTCCCTTCCTTCTTCCCAACCTTCTCCTAGGCTCTTCCACCTATAACATCCTGCTCTTAAATCACACACACACACACACACACACACACCTCTTTCTCCTTGATAATATAATTTATAGCTTACCATTTTTAGGCTACCTTACCTGGCTCCAAGAATTCAGTTTGAAAATACTTCCATAAGCATTCCTTCTTTTCTTACCACCTGGCTTTTCGATCTTTCTCCTTATCATCACCTCATCTTTGTCCCTCTAATTCCCAATAATTTCTCACAACTTGGATGCTCCGTTCAGTTCAGTCGCTCAGTGGTGTCCCACTCGTGTGGTCCATGGGGTCACAGAAGGGGGGACACGACTGAGCGACTGAGCAACAGCAACCCCTGAGATACTCTTAGGAGTCGATCACACCGCATCAGAGCTGTTCGTTTAACTGCCACCCCTAGTGGACACTTGATCTCTGACCGCCCTTGTGCTGGATGCTGCGAGGTCCTGCCCAGATTTCCCCTCAGTAACAAAGAACGCGGTCCTGCCGTTAGTGGGAAAGCTGCTGGTGGAGACCCGTGCGCCACCGGCCGCTTGGGGACTACGGGAAACACAGGCCGAGAAGCGCCCAGGCCCAGCGGCAGCCGCTGAGGGGCGACCCGCGTGCACAGACGCCGAGGCTGCGGCCCTCCCGCCGGCACACGGCGCCGCTGCGGGCCCCTGGCACCCGCGGTGCGCGCGGCGCGGCCTCCGGTCTCTGCCCTGCACTCCCTCCCCGCCCCTTGCACAGATGCAGGGCCTCTTGCACCCCAGCGCCTGTCAGTTTCCCAGGGAACCTACTCTGAAACAGCCTTGTCCCCAGCCCTTAGCACGGGGCCTGTAATGGGGTGCGGTAAGCCCTCGGCTGATTAAACTCAAGACAGAGATGGTGAAGATCCCGATACTCCAGAAACACCGCCGCTCGGGCCTAACACAGCTGAGCGGCCGCCAGTCGGCTGCTTCAACCCTTCGCATGACCTCCAGAAGCCTGAACGCACGTCGCTCCAGAGTTATGCAAACTGACCTCCCCGCTCCGACCTTCTGGATGTTACCGCAGTCTCCACCGGCAGCTCCTTGGGGCCGGTTTCATCCTACAAGGCCAGCCAGCCAGGCTCAAGCAACCAAATTCTGGCGGACGTAACTAGCGTTTCTGAAAACTTACTGGCAAATTAACTAAAATATTCTATTCTTAAATGGCAAAAGAAGAAAAGGACACTCTAGTAAGGAAGATGTTAGTGAAGGAAGAACCAACAAGAAAGTAAAAAATAAGCCTTCTTCATGGTCAGTCAGCAATAAGGAGCTCAAGCTGCCTGAAATTCACCACAGAAAGGGGTGGGGAATGAGGTGGGGGTCAGACAGGGCCGAGTCATAATAGACGGAGAAATTAGGCTTTTTAATATATAGCATCAAAATATCTTAAACTTTCTTTCCAGTTGATAATGACATTTATTTACAAATCACATTAGTTGCCTTTTAATTTTGATTTCATTTTCCAAAGAATAATTTCCCATTAGAATTATTAAATTAATGTTTCCTGAGTTACTCCCTCTAAATCTAATCTACTCCCAGAGATTGAGTTATCTTTTCAGCACATTAGACTCAGATACTTTCTTACTTAATTGTCATTTAATGCAAAAAAATTAAGTCTATTAATAAGCAGAAGAAATATGATAGGGGAGTGAAGGCAAGGCTTTATTGTGACATTAGAGCAATAAAAATCAATATAATAGTCTAATTTCAAGTACTGTGAATTCTGTTGGAAGGTACATATTTACAAAATAACCCTATATCCTTCAAAAACTGTAGTACACAGGCTTCCACTGACCTTTTCCAGCACCCTATCCATGTGGCTGCACCTAAGGAGACAAACGGTGCTCATCTGGGTCTCCGTCGTAGCAGCTGCTGTGATCTAGAAGAACTTTGTGCAGTTATTTCTACATCTAGCTCACTGCCTGCCTGGAATGCCAGCTCCACAGGGCTGGAGTCGTGTGTTGCTGCTGCTGGCCTGCGTTTTATCTCTAGCACCTGATACAGCATCTCTATCACAAGTGACACTCAACAACTAATTGGAGAACAAGAATGAATGATTGATGAACAATTGTGGGCAGAAAAAAAGTCATTTTGGAGGATTTCAGTTACACTGCTAGCAACCTGAGAGATACTGACAAAACTGCCGGAGTCATTAAAACCTTGGTTTTTAACTTTCGATCACATCTAATCAAGTTCAGTTCAGTTGCTCAATCATGTCTGACTCTTTGTGAACGTCTTGTCAAAGGGAATGGTAAAAAAAAATCATGTCTATTTAATTCTCGTATGCTACTTGTGCCTGTATTGGATTATCATCCCAAAGCAGACTGGGTGATACATTAACTCGTGTTGAGCTTGGCTTCCTTGGTAGCAAGTCGCAGAAACCCGGGGGGCTAACTTAAAGAAGAACGAATTAAGCTACCAAAACAAAAATAAACAGATATCTCTATTGGGACTTTGACTAGAAGACAATTATAGACCAGTTTGAGGATATCTAATTTATTGACTACATTGAAACTCTTATCTATAAAAATTTGTTCTCTCTTCATTACAACATTGAAACATTCATTGAAACATACATTCACTGAATGTATGTTTCATTCAATGACTACATAGTTTTTTATATTTTTCCTCATAAAGGTATTGCATGTCTCTGTTAGATTTATTTCTAGATTTTTTTATACACATATACACACAACTGTGTCAATATTTAAGTAATATAATTTAAAAATTATATATTCTAAGTAGTTATTTATGCATACATGAAAATTAAATTGGACAATGTACACTGATTTTATAACAACCTATATCATCCAGTCATAGATGTGTAACAAACCACCCCAAAGCTCCCTGGCTGTGTTCCTATGCCTCTCTTGGGAGAAGGGAAGATATGTACAATCTTTCATGTCCATGAGATATGAGCTGTTTGGTCCATTATCTTGTACAGAGTGTAAATCTGAGGAATTGGTGGGAGGACTTCATCCTCAGGGCAAGTCATACCACTCGGTGCTCAGCCCCATTCTAAGTGAACACGGGATGCAGAAGAATGCATTTCCCACAATGGCCACAATCATATCTCCCCAACAGGCTCCTCTAAGTTGTGACCTACCGACGTCCCCTCCCCTTGAACCCGGGCAGAAGTATGACCGCTTTGGTGAATGGAGAATGGCGGCAACAACCCCATGACTTCTGAGGCTGGATCATAAAACTTGCTGCAACTTCTGCCAGGCTCATGGGAATTATTTTCACACTGAGAGCTCTGAGCTACCCTGTAAGCAACCCAACCACCAACCACCCAAAAGCCTCCATGCTGTGAGGAAGCCAAGACCCATGGAAAGACCACACACAGTAATCCACTTGACAAACCCAGCCAAGGTTCCAGCCAACAGCTGCGGCAACAAGCAGACGAGCAAGGAAAGAAGCCGGCTTTGGAAATGGACTTTCTCTCTCAGCCATTTGCATTTCCCCAGCTGAAGTCCCAGCTACGACAAAGCGAAGCAGTCAGTCACCTCTATGCCCTTATTGAACTGCCAACCCGAAGGATTTAGGGGCATAAAAATGTTTGATATTTTAAGTTATTTGGGGATGGATCCCTGCACAGCAAGTGGAACAGTTGCTGCTGTTGTTGTTTAGCTGCTGCTAAGTCATGTTCAATTCTTTGCAACCACATGGACTGTAGCCCACCAGGCTCCTCTGTCCTTGGGATTTCTCAGGCAAGAATACTGGAGTGGGTTGCCATTTCCTTCTCCAGGGGATAAGCCCAGGGGTGAAACCTGCATCTCCTGCATTGGCAGATGGATTCTTTACCACTGAGCCACCAGATGGGACAGGAGGTTAGCAAAATCCTCGTGAGACCTTCAGCAACTGGGAACCGAGAGCCTTATTTCTAACTTCACTGCAAAGTGAACCATATCAGAGCAAAGCTATGGAGAATGCCAGCATCTAAACCCCAGCCTACTTGCTTGAAATCGAGAGGATTCATTTGCTCTGGAAATGATGCATAATCCTGAATCAGTCTCTGTCAGCGTGGGGCTGTTTGGGGAGGTGGGGGGCGGGGGGGTGACGGTCTCTATTTTCCCATGAAAAGGTCATAAGTCCTTGCCAGGTATTTTTGAGTACAGGATCAAGGGAGCTGACAGAAGAGACAGCCATGCCCACTGCGTCTCTGAGGAACTGACCCAGCCAGATTTCAAAGTGAGCCTGGTCCTGTTACTTGAGCTTTATTTTGTGTTTTCTGAAAGGATGCTTTGCTCAGCTGCTTTTATAATATTCTTTTTTAACTAGGACAACTAGAGAAAGAAACACACATCGGGGGAGGGAGAAACTGTTGAAAACACCCACTGTGTTGAATAATTAACTATTCCCCCAGATACAATTTAGCCAACAGAAGCTGGGCTGAACTCAAATCTTCCAGGGTCTTCGGTGACCTCTTGAGGACTGCTCCTTTTCAGTCTCTAAAGTAGCATTCTTCCAACTTCCTTCTCTGGCTGTGATGGAGAAGAAATATCCACAAGCCTTCCTGTTACATTTCCCACTTTCAAAGGAGTTGCTCAGAATATCACCCCCGTCAATTCAGAAGACCTTCTTTAAAGTGATCGTACTTCCAACCTGAGTAATTCACACAACTATAAAAGCCCAGCTCCCCATAAAAGATGATTACATGCTAAAAAGACATTTGATTGTAAAATTCTGAGTTGCTGAGTGGCTTATGGAAGGGAGCCAATGAATCCTTTGAGGGAAAAGGTCTTTTCATCTTTTCCAGAAATTGTTTGTTCTCACTTTGGAAGGAAGAGGAAAGTGTCTCAACTTCACAGTTTGAGGGATTTCACCTTGGAGCAAGAATTCCAGCTGTCAGAATCCCAAGACAGGAGCACTAATCCATAGCCTCTCCGTGGGAGACAGAAACATTCCCAAACAAGATAGAGCACCAGTTCTGTGAAGCCTGGCAACAACCATTGTTGCCTCTTTCTGGAATAAAAGGCCATTTCAAGATTTTTAGAAGTCCTCCTATTTGTAAGAATCAAATCCAGGTCACTTCTTTGAAAGGGAAGGTGCCAGCAGCCTACAGTTTTGCTTTCCATGCCTTTCAAATCTCACAGAAAGATGTTCTGAGGTTCTGAGAATGATTACAGGAGGAAGCGTAGTACTAGGAAACTCAGACTCAGAGAGATGGTGACTCTAGGTGGTCACTGGTCTCCAAAGATATTCCCAGCAATCTCTACCCCCACTGTCTGCACTCACCACTCACTCCCTCAGCAAAGGTGGCGCTTACAGCGTCGCCCCATGACTCTTCACTGGGTTTTCTATTGCTTTGACCAACGGAATGATGAGGAAGTGGGTTCTTAGACATCTCAGACCTCTGCCTCCTTCAAGGACCCTTGAAGTCAGTGGAGCATGCTTTCTTTTTTAAGGTTTATTGAACATTTATTACGTGTCAGACTCTGAGGACACAATAATAAATTATGAATACTGCCTGACAAGAGCCCACATTCTAGAAGATGCATATAAAATCTCTGAGCTTAATCCCAGAGAATGCTTTGAAAAAAAATTGATAATAATCAATATGGTCTATCAGATGCTGATGGTCTACGAGGCATAAGTCTTGCCTTCGGTATGTTTTTTAATTAATTCGCTTGTTTACAGCCGCACTGGGCCCTGTTGCTGTGTGGGGGCGTGCTCCAGCTGCATGAGCAGGGCTGCCCTCTGCCGCAGTGCACAGGCTCCTCACTGCAGCCTCTCCCTTGTTGTGGGGCACAGGCTCTCGGCACAGCGGCTTCGGGAATTGTGGGCTTAGCTGCTCTGCAGCATGTGGAATCTTTCCAGACCAGGAAGCAAACCTGTGTCCCCCTGCATTGGCAAGTGGAGTCCTATCCACTGCACCACCCGGGAAGTCCTCAGTATGATTTTAACCTACTGTGAGATCTAGGACTAACACATAAAAATACATCAAGAATACTGACTATTATATTCTAAACTCTACAAATGCTGCCCAAGAAATATAAAAACTGGAAAATGCGCTGTGGAGTAGTCCTCCAATGTATGGCAGAAGTGAGAATGAGTCAGGCTTCAGTGAGACTATTAAGTTTTGCAGAGGCAATGTGATCAGGGCAGCTGATGGGAAAAAATCTTAAGCAGAGTGATAACGAGAGCAGTACTGTCGATAGACCTTTCTGCCGCAGTGGAAATATCCCACGTCTGTGCCAACCAGCGCAGTGGCCCCTGGCCACATGTTGCCGCCGCACTCTTCACATGCCGTCAGTGTACCTGAGAATGAAATTTCAATTTATCAAATTCTAATCAATTTAAAGAATTTAAATTTTGAGGCCAGTGGTTACCATGTTGTATGACATATGCCCAAAGAACTCGGGGAAGACCAATCATGATTTTTTTTTCTATTACTTTCAGTGACATCATCCAAGCTCAGTTAAGTATTAAGACTACTTTACCCAGGATACCACCCCAAAGTATAAAACAAAACAGTGTCAAAATAGAGTCTACCCCTGTGGCGTAATTCCAAGGCAACTTCACGAGCGGCCAAAGTTTTACTCCTTTCTACACATCCTTACTTTGGGTTTATCTGGACCAGTGGTTTCTTCCTTTCAATGGATTGTTTTCTATAAAATCCACAGAAAAATGGAATATTTTAAGCCAGCAATGAAGAAATAATGATGGAAGGTGCATTTACCAGAAAGCTTTTAGCGTGCATCAGTTTCCTTGGTTACAGGTAACAGAGAAAAGGGAGCAGGGGAAAAAAACATTTGAAGCACAACTTGCTGGAACAAGAAACCAGACAAAGGAGTCAAAGCTCAGGGTAACATTTAGGCCACTGGCAAAGCAAAGTGGAAAAAATGATGCAATTATCCTGGTAGTCCAAGGCAAAATGACATCTCTCACCTGGAAACAGCAAGATAATTCCAACGAAAGGACTTTTTTTTTTTGGTTGTTGTGTTCCGTTGAGTTAAGCTGATAATGGCCAGGGTTGATTTTCTCAATGTACCCTTCAGCATAGCTATAGATGAGAAAAGTGCAGACAGACCTCTTAGGAGCCGGAGCCTGCCTGTGACGGAGACAATGGAATCCCTGTCTCGGGGAACTAAATCAAGGTCAGAGAGGAAGACAGAAAAGAATGCAGCAGACATGAATCCAGAAGCCGGAATATAAGAGGAGACAGCTATGTTCGCTTTTTTTTCCAAGACATTTTCAGTGATGCTTCATACCCAGGTGTCCACCCTGGGTTTAAGGAAGAGAGAGTGGGGAGGGAGGAAGCTGTAATTCTGGGAGAAGCAGCAGCTCGGCACACAGGGTGGGGGAAGCTGGAGGCAGCCGCCCCAGCGGGCTCTGCTGTCAGGGCCGGTCCTCTCTCTCTCACAGCAGCCGGAAGAGAAAGTCTCATTAGACGGTGGTAAACGCGCATATGGATGCCCTGATGCAGGGAGGGGTCCCTGGGGGAAAAGTGTGTTCACTAGACTAGTTAGTGAGGTGCGGAAATAAGCCCAACAGCAAGAAAAAAAACTCCAGAATGTGTAGATGTGTTGCCTAGGACCCTAAATATCACCTCTCTGCCCAGGCATAGTGAATCTAGAAAATCAGAGTAGGCGTTCTAGTACATTCCACCAGGGGAAATGCCACCAGACGAGTTAGCCCCGTGCAGGACAGGCAGCTGGGGCTGGCTCTGCTCTCTAGGGGTTAAAAGGTGGAAAGAGTGGAGCAAGGCGCTGTACCTGCGAATTAGCCACAGAAGAATCCCCCTGCTGTTCAGCACATTGTGCGGGAGCCGTCAGATTTCCAGAAATAGACTCACCCAAATCCCCTTTGTGTATTTTCCAGAGCTGAATCTGAACTTCCCAGGGGCTGGGCTTTTTTTTTTTTTTTTTTTTCCCCACTCTTCTTTTCATAGATGATTGAATTTCCTGGTGCTGCTTTCAGATCAGATGTTATTTTGAGCACAACTCAAAGAAAGCCATCCATACACATTGAGAAGCAGTAGGTGGCAGAAAAGTTCAGCTTCATTCCTGATTAAGCAAAGAAACACCTCAGGGGGTGGAGGAGAGGGGAAACACTAAAGGCACCAAGGTCACTGAAAATTACAAGCATTTTAAGACACAGGAAGATGCTGGCTGATGCTCAATGTCTGCCAGGTTTTAAAGATACATTTAAAATCTTTAACATTTCAGAGCTATTGTTCACATGTGCGGCCCTCACCAGTAGTTCATCTAATCACTATACCTTGAAATTTAAACGTTTAACAATAGAAACTGTAAAAAGTCACAGTGGAAAAACATCATTTGATGTAATAAGCATGCTTGTGGTTAAAACCTGAGTTAACCTTCTCCAAGTAGCACAGCAAGTCCCCAGCCCTAGTTCATAAACCAGCCCCAAACTTCTCCCTGCCAGGCTCCTTCATGTCCTCCCTCTCACCTGCCAGGAGCCTGAGACCCTGTGCAAAACCATCTGCCTAATCGTCTCATTTAATTTTCATAATTACACTATGAGGGAAAAGTCAGGCTCAGCCAGATATAACTTGCAGATAGGTCTGATCTGACTAGATCAGATCTGTCTGACTAGAAAGTTGACAGCCCAAAGTTTTCTGTTTGACCATAAGGAGAGAGACTCATTTATTTTAAATTCAAATGTTTGCAGATTTGAATGTAAGAAACTTAAGGAGGAAAACGCTGGTACATCAAACACTCCAAGTCATCATTATCTTATTGTTGGCTCCAAGGGGTATTGGAAAAACAATATAATTTTAATTTACTCACCAGGGACTACATAACAAAATGTGTTGGTGTCTTGAGCCTGCTGAAGTGGAGTTGAAATTACTTTTGTCTGTTTCCCTTCCTTGAGAGTCTAATTCATCAGTAGCCACCTGGGACAGCGCCCACGCACTGAGCATCACTTCTCAGCTGGGCTCCTTCCTCCAAGCTCCTAAGCCGTTATCAGGCAAAGATCCTGTGCTTAAGGGGAAAATAACAACAGCAACAACAAATGGAAAAAAACCACAGCAGCCAACCCACACATCCATCTCCAAGGGCTAAAATCAAATGAGGTGAGTAACAGAGAGTGAGCTTCATATATTGAGACCTAGAGTTTTTAAAATATATATACATATATTCATCAACTTTTATACTCCAATGAAAACATTTGAGGCCTCACTGAAGATGTCTTAAAACAACTGGAAAAGTATTTAGGCCCAAAATATGCACCTGCTTTGTTGTCATAACCTGCCTTAGCTTCCAAAAAAACCTGTGGAAATTAAATTTAATAGAAACTTAAGCCCCACTTCTCTCTTTGACATTTCTTGGTAGCAGGGTGGTAGAATCGAGATTAAAGAAGACAGTTGTCTCGTTCTGAACCACCCTTTAGAGATGAAATACGACATCAAAATACTATCATCCAAGGGATGGGGAGAAGTTTGAGAACAATTCTTATCTTTATCATCATTACTGATCTCTGTTTTCTATTTTTAAATGACTGTCATATATGAATATAGTTTATAGGTTGTTTTATAAAAAATAAAAGTTAAAGCCTGCATGTTAAAAAAAAATAAAAAGAAATCTGATATGCTCCTATAACTTCAACAACAGCTAGGAGACAAAAGCATTAAGGCTTCATAGGGTTCGTATCATTCTCAAGCTCCTTTATCTTTAGGAATTAAAAGTTCAGGCATCAATAAAATGTGGTGGAAATCCCCCTAGAGCAGAAAGCAGACTAGATTCTAAACTCCAACAAGTCCATCCAGTGATGGGATGACCTTGGGCAGATCATTTAACTTCTCCAACTCTTGATTCACATTTATAAAAGGAAAATAAACTGGATACACTCTAAAAACATCTTACAGTTCTAACTGTGCTCAAAATCCAATACAATAAGCTATATTTAAGCTGTAATGAATGTTGCTTTTGGAGGTAATTAGATATCTTTGGAGGATTGCAAGATGGTAAATGGATGCCTGTTTCTCTCCAGGGATATTATTCCTCCATCTGTCAATTCCCTTGAGCCAAGATAATAATCATTAGTCCTTTCCTGAATTTGTTCTTGTCTCTTTTATTGCACATATAATTTGAAAATGATGTACACTCTCCTATCCCTTGTTGGTATCAAGGCACACATTATTCTCGGTCCTCTCATCATCTCTACAGTCAAAAGGACATCACCCTTAACCTGCTTGAAAACACCACAGAATCTCAAAAGAACTCAAAAACGCAGCGGTTAGATGGAATGTCCCAATAATGGCAAATACCTGGTGGGTGGCATTTCTATATGGGCTGGCCAGAAAAGGCTTCTTTGAAGAAGAGAGATTTGAATTAAGATGTGTTGAATATGGAATTAGACATGAGAAAAGCAAGGAAAGAATTTCCAAGAGAAAGAAACAGCATACACAAAGGTCCTTAGGTGAGGAAGAGACTGCTATAGTCCAGGGAATCAGAGATGAGGAAGAGACTGCTATATTCCAGGGAATCAGAGATGAGGAAGAGACTCTATAGCCCAGGACTCGGAGAAAACCAGTAGAGAAGCGCACAGAACAGACTTGGAGAGTCCGCGAGGCTGGTTCACCCAGCACGCTGCAGGCTGTGCTAAGATGTGCTGCCAAGAACAGCCGGAGCCACAGCAGAGGGCATAGCATTTCCTACTTTGAGTTTTTGGAAGAAAAAGTCTTCTGGCTGCTGTACGAGAAATAGATGTTGAGAGGGTGGGGTGGCAAGAGCAAATGTGGGAAAACTGTGGGAAGAGTACAGGGGAGGGTTGATGAACCATAAAGGCAGCAATGCAGATGGGCAGAGTGGAGGAGCGTGAGACACACATTGGAAAAGAGACAACAGAGCTTGTGAACGGATAAGATAAGGTGGGAGGCAGGGGTAGTTGAGAGAAGCAATAGTGACCCTCAGGCTCTGACTCAAGTAACAAGGACATGAGGAAGTTTAATGTGCTGGGAAATGCTAGGAGAAAATCAAGCTCACTTGTGAAAGCAAGACTTTTGTGTACAGATAATATTTAAACAGATGGAAAGAGATGGGTTTACCTAGACAGAGAATATGGACAGAAGACGGTGGAGGACTTGGGACCAATACCAAGGGATTGTAACATGTACAACAGAGTAAAGAGGAAGAAAGAGGTAAAAGAAGACCAAGAGAGGATGCTGCCCCAAGAGTAGAGAATTCTCAAGAGGGAAGAAATAACGGACTGATCCTAATACTACTCAGAAGTCTGATAAAGCGAGGCCTGAAAAGTAACCACTCAGGTGGCAACATGGAAATCATCAGCGACCTGCTACGGTCAGAGATGCTGTTTCAGTTCTTAAGTACGTCTCTAATGGCATTATTAGGAGGTCAGTTCCATTGTGGAGAGGAATGAGTGGAAGGTGAGAAAGCAAAGGTTACACAGAAATAAAATTCTTTCGTGTCTTCAAGTTTTGACCAGGAACTGTGTGAATATAACACTAAGTCAAAGGGCAGAAAAGAGCTTGCAGGGAACTCTCCCTCCCGACATGACGTAAGCCCAACTCTACTTCCTGAGGTGTTCTATGCACATGTAAGCAATGCTCTGGTCATTTTTGTTTCCTTTCTACACAAACGACACTGTGTACACAGTTCTGAGTCTTCCTTCTTTCACTTAAAATCCTCTTGCTGCTGCTGCTAAGTCGCTTCAGTTGTGTCCAACTCTGTGCGACCCCACGGACTGCAGCCTACCAGGCTTCTCCATCCATGGGATTCTCCAGGCAAGAACACTGGAGTGGGTTGCCATTGCGTTCTCCAATGCATGAAAGTGGAAAGGGAAAGTGAAGTCGCTCAGTCGTGTCAGGGAGATGCATATAATGGAAAATATTTCAAAGCACATTTTAGGCCCTGGGTTCTCGTTCATGAAACCAGTCTCTCCAGTGTGAAGTTATCATCTCTCAGAATGCAGTAAGAGTCTCGTGGCAATCAGACATGTATAGAAGTTGCGAGCTATGATAGACATCATCCTGACCTTGCTAATGAAAAGACAGCATGTTCAACTGTCCAGCGTTCTGTTAATGGTACTCAGGCCATTATAATACTTATCTTCAATAAGACTAGTGTTCATAGTTTTGATCCTAAAGTACTGCAAACTTTCTCACACATCTTCAGAGCTAAATTAAATATGCTATTTGATATAGCTTTAATTTTTTACTTTAAACATTTTGAACATCTACAAGTCAAGGAGGTTATGATTTTTCCTATAATATAATATCATGGATATTATATATGAGATCTATCTGCTAAACAACTTATTTGATTAACCAGAATATCTCTTTTTAAAATTTTTTTGTTGTAATTGTTTTATAATGCTGTGTTAGTTTCTGATGTATAGCAAAGGGAATTCATTCTATGTCTATATATATATATATTTATTCCCTTTTTTTTTTTATTTCCTTCCTATTTAGGTCACCACAGAGTATTAAGTAGAGTTCCCTGTGCTCTACAGTAGGTTCTTATTAGTTATCTCTTTAATACACAGCAGGGTACACATGTCAATCCCAGTCTCCAGATTAATCCCACATTTTCCCCTTTGGTATCCAAATGTTAGTTCCCTACATCTGTGTCTCTCTTTCTGCTTTGCAAATAAGATCATCCCTACTATTTTTTTCAATTCCACATAAATGTGTTAATATACGATATTTGTTTTTGTCTTTCTGACTTCTGTGTGATAGAGTATCTCTTTATGACTAGAAAAGAAAAAATAAAAACGATTTTACGTGTGAAAATATGACAATACTAAACTGTGGCCCCAGGCTTTGGTGCTTCTCCTCTCACAGAGAAGCCACTTGGGGCTTCCCAGGTGGCGCTAGTGCTGAAGAATCTGCCTCCCAATGCAGGAGACCCTGGTTTGATCCCAGGGTCTGGAAGAGCCCCTGGAGGAGGGCATGGCAAGCCACCCCAGTATTCTTGCCTGGAGAATCCCATGGACAGAGGAGCCTGGCGGGCAGCAGTCCACAGTGTCGCAGAGTCAGACACAACTGAGCTCACACACATGCCCCCCCCAAAGGAGAGCATTATGTATGTGTGTTTCCTGCCCCCGAATCTGCCCAGGCTTTGACTGCCTTGAGCCATAAATTATGGTAGACCACTGATCCGTTTTTAAGGTCTATATTTACTTCTTCCCTTTGAAAGCAAACACCAGGTTTCTGGAGGAGAGGCAGTCTACTATGCCTACACAATAACCAAGGCCCCTCTCCCTCTTGAGAGCAGAGTGATTCACACAGGTGGTGCACCTGCCCTTACCGTCTGAGGATGGCCTCCCACAACTACGAGGCACCTGAAGACCTAGGCCAGGACACGCGAGTGCTGACCCCCGAACCACCACCATATGTGGGCACAACCACCCTGCTGCTGCCTCGTGAGGAAGCCGGGCCCACAGAAGCACCTTGTGCAGACGCTCCCGCTGCGGTCCTCACTGAGTCACTCCAGCCTAGGCACCAGGCATGTGCGGACAGAAGCCTCCAGAGAATCCCAACCACCATCTGACCAGCCACCTCAGCCTTTTCATCTTCCCAGCTGAGGCCCCAAGCATTGCGGACCAGAGGCAATCCATCTCAACTAAGCCCTGCCTGAATTTCTGACTATGGAATCTGAGAGCAAAATAAAAGTAGTTGGTATAAGCTGCTCAATTTTTTGGAGGAATTTTTAAAGCAGAAATAGCAACTGAAATCACACTGGTTTTTTTTTTGTTGTTGGAGAAGACTCTTTTTTTTTTTTTTTTTTAAACTTTACATAATTGTATTAGTTTTGCCAAATATCAAAATGAATCCGCCACAGGTATACATGTGTTCCCCATCCTGAGCCCTCCTCCCTCCTCCCTCCCCATTCCATCCCTCTGGGTTGTCCCAGTGCACCAGCCCCAAGCATCCAGTATCGTGCATCGAACCTGGACTGGCAACTCATTTCATACATGATATTTTACATGTTTCAATGCCATTCTCCCAAATCTTCCCACCCTCTCCCTCTCCCACAGAGTCCATAAGACTGTTCTATACATCAGTGTCTCTTTTGCTGTCTCGTACGCAGGGTTATTGTTACCATCTTTCTAAATTCCATATATATGCGTTAGTATACTGTATTGGTGTTTTTCTTTCTGGCTTACTTCACTCTGTATAATAGGCTCCAGTTTCATCCACCTCATTAGAACTGATTCAAATGTGTTCTTTTTAATGGCTGAGTAATACTCCATTGTGTATATGTACCATAGCTTTCTTACCCATTCATCTGCTGATGGACATCTAGGTTGCTTCCATGTCCTGGCTATTATGAACAGTGCTGCGAAATCACACTGTTTTAAACAACCAAGTGAGCAATACACGTGTAGCAGAAAGATACCTTTGCATCACGTCAGCACTATCAGTACAATTGTGGTGGGATCTTTAAAACAAGCAAAGACACAGAATCTTTACTCTCAGACTCTGCAAAAGATGGTTTCTAGGGACAGCTATCCAGAATAAGTTGACTTGGCAGTGTTATTCATCAGGGCACAACCGTAGGCACTCTTCCCAAAAGGCAGTGTGTTTTGGCTGGAATTTGTCAGAAGTAAAGAAGAGGTTGTGAAGCTCAGAAAATGTAAAGCTCCTTTCTCCGCTGGGAAAGCAGTGATGCCGTGTTCTTCCTGATCTCTAATGAGACACTCCTGCCTTCTTTGTGAGGAGAGCAGTAAGAAGACAGCTGTTCTATAAATAACTGGGATTTGAGGAGATGTTTTTATGACCATTTAAAATTAAAATGCACGGTACATTAGCAAGTGCATGTTATGCAGAATTATGCTCAGATATATTGGAGAAAATAAATTCAAAACACGATTATAAATTTCCAAAATTATTGGTTGACAATGTTTTGTCAATATTTTGCCCAGGGATAAAAGCAGAGGTTTTCAAAACACATGCAAACTTAAATATATACACATAACATATATACTGAAATGCATACTATAACATACTATATGTTACATTCTATATAATATATAACATATAATAACATATATACATATATATATACATTCTCTATATATATAACATATAATACTATATGTTACATTCTTCTATTATATATAAGTATCATATATAAATATGTATATGCATGCATATACACAAAAATAGAGCCAGAAATAAATAGACCAAAATATTACTGATAATCTCGTGGTTCTGTCATTCCAGGTGATTATTTTGTTCTTGCTCTGTAATAAGGAAAAATAAATCTTTTTTAAATTTATTTTTAAATTTTAAATGAAATATAATTGATTTACAATGTATAATTTTTAGGTATACGGCAAAGCAATGCAGTTATATACAAATATATTTATATTCCTTTTTTGCATTCTCTTCTATTATAGGTTATTACAAGATACTGAGTATAGTTCCTTATGCTATACAGTAGGTCTTTGTTGTTTATTTTATATATAATAGTATGTATATTTTAATGCCAAACTCCTAATTTATCCCTCCCCACTTCTCTGTTAGTAACCACAAATTTGTTTTCTATGTCTGTGAATCTGTTTCTGTTTGTAAATAAGTTAATTTGCATCATTTTCTAGATTCCACTTATAAACAATATCATAGAATATTTGGCTTACTTTGTTTAGTTTGTTAATCTCCAGGTCCACCCATGCTGCTGCAAATGACATTATTTCCTTCCTATGGCTGAATAATATCCCTTTATATACACACATACGTGTACACACCTTTATATACACACATACGTGTACACACCTTTATATACACACATACGTGTACACACCTTTATATACATACATATGTATACACACCTTTATATACAGACATATGTGTGCACACACCATGTCTTTATCCACTCACCTCTCGATGCACATTGACATTGACTCCATGTATTGCCTGCTGTGAATAGTGTTGCTGTGAATATCAGGACACATGTATCTTTTTGAATTATGTTTTCCTCCAGATGTATGCCCAGGAGTGGGACTACCAGATCATACGGTAGCTCTGTTTTCAGTTTTTTGAGGAATCTCCATACTGTTATCCCACAGTGGACATCAACTTGCATTCCCACCAACAGTACAGGAGGGTTTCTTCTTCTCCACACCCTGTGCAGCATCTATTATCTGTAGACTTTCTGATTTGACCAGTGTGAGGTGATGCCTCATTGTAGTTCTGATTTGCATTTATCTCACAGTTAGCAATGCTGAGCATCTTTTCATGTGCCTTTTGATCATCTGTATATCTTCTTTGGAGAAATGTCTTCAGTCCATTTTCTTATTGGATTGCTTGTTTTTGATGTTGAGCTGTATGAGCTGCTTGTATATTTTAGAGATTAATCCCTTGTCAGTTGCATCATTTGCAAATATTTTCTCCCCCGTTCTATAGGATGTCTTTTGTTTACAGTTTCCATTGCTGTGCAAAACTTTTAAGTTTAATTAGGTCTTATTTGTTTCTTTTTGTTTTTATTTCCAATAACCTAATAAGAGATAGATGCAAAAAGATATCGCTGCAGGTTACATCAAAGAGTGTTCTGCCTATGTTTTCCTTTAAGAGTTTTATAGTATCCAGTCTTACTTATAGTTCTTTAACCCATTTTGAGTTTATTTTTGTGTATGGTGTTAGGAAGTGTTCTAATTTCATTTTTTTACACGTACCTGTCCAGTTTTCCCAGCACCACTTACCAAAGAGGTCATTTTTTCTCCGTTGTATAGTCCTCCCTCCTCTGTCATAGACTAACTGACCACAGGCGTTTAGCTTTACGTCTGGGCTGCTTTCCAGTCCACTGATCTGTTCTGTGCACACTGCCACACTGTTTGGATGACTGTAGCTTCGCAGTATAGTGTGAAGTCAGGGAGCTGGACTCCTGCAGCTCCATTTTTCTTTTTCAAGATTACTTTGATTATTCAAGATCTCTTGTGTTTCCATACAAACTGTAAAAGTGTTTGTTCTAGTTCTGTGAAAAATGCCATTGGTACCTTGATAGGAATTGCACTGAATCTGTAGATTGCTTTGGGTAGTATAGTCGTTTTGACAATATCGCTTCTTCCAGTCAAGAACACGACATTACCTTTCCATTTCTTTGTGTCGTCTTCAGCTTCTTTCAGTCAGTTGTCTTACACTTTTCTGCTTACAGGTCTTTTGTCTCCTTAGGTAGGTTTATTCCAAGGTATTTTATTCTTTTTGATGTGATGGTAAGTGGGATTGTTTCCTTAACTTCTCTAATCTTTCATTCTTAATATGTAGAAATGCAACAGATTCCTCTGTATTAATTTTGTTTCCTGAAACTTTATCAAATTTGTTCTTTCTGGTGTGTCTTTGGGATTTTCTACAGTATCAGGCGGCTGCAGTCAGCGCCAGCTTCACTTCTTCTCCAACACACATTCATTTCATTTCTTTTTTAATCTGATTACTGTGGCTAGGACTTCTAAAACTATGTTGAATACAAGTGTCCTGTTCTGAGAAGAAATGCTTTCAGTTTTTCACCACTGAGTATGATGTTAGCTGTGGGCTTGAAGGCCTTTATTATGTTGAGGTAGGTTCCCTTGAAGCCCCCTTTCTGGAGAGATTTTATCATAAGTGGATGCTGAATTTTATCAAAAGTTTTTTTGCATCTATTGTGATGATCATATGGTTTTTAATTCTTCAATTTGTTAATGTAGTATATCACACATTCATTTGCAGACATTGAAAAGGAAAAAGAAACACTTAAAATCATAGAGAATAATTTCAAGAGTGGAGTGTTAGAAAGACAGACACTAAAGGAATGTATTATTAGGCATCTTTGTCTTTGTAAATGTTTCCTTTTCAGAAGCAGAAAAAAATTTAGGTTAACGGCTTTAGTATAGGAATATGTACGATGTATACACACACACACGTTGCTATACTGCTACAGTGCTTCCAGCGGTCTCTAAAATACATTAAGGGCTTCCCTGGTGGCTCAGTGGTAAAGAATCTGCCTGCCAATGCAGAAGACACAGGTTCAGTCCCTGGTCTAAGACTTCACATGCTGCAGGGCAACTAAGCCCGTAAGCAGTAACTACTGAGCCCGTGCTCCGGAGCCCGGGAGCCGCAGCTGTGGAGCCTGCGCTGCGCTGCGGAAGCCCGTGGGCTCTGGAGCCCATGCTGCGCAGCAGGAGGAGCCGCCCCAGTGAGAAGCCCTCTCACCGCGACTACAGGAAACCTTGGTTGCATGGCAACCAAGGCCCAGCACAGCCAAAAACAAAACAAACAAATAAATAAAAAAATTTTTAAGCACACATTAAGAAGGGATTTTAAACTAGAACTGTATGCCATAATTGCTACTTCAGATAAGATACTAAGCATAAATATTTTTCATCTAGTAACATTTCTGATTTCAGCTCCAGAAGAAATTTACTAAAGCAGTTTTATTAAGAAATTGCTGTTGTTGTTTAGGTGGTCAGTTGTGTCCGACTCTTTGTGACCCCATGGACTGTAGCTTGCCAGGCTCCTTGGTCTAAAGGATTTCCCAGGCAAGAATACTGGAGTGGATTGCCATTTCCGTCTCCAGGGAATCTTCCCGACCCAGGGATCAAACTCATGTCTCCTGCATTGGCAGGCAGATTCTTTACCAATGAGTCACCAGGGACGTCCTTGTTAAGAAATAGAAACAATGACAAGCTGATAAATTAACTCTGGTTTATGTACTTTGGTTTTGAGATTCAGAAAGCCTATTATGTGAAGAATTGACTAAGTTCAAAATTAAAGTACTTTTTTATTGGTTGGGGCAAATACCATAGAGAGCTGCAGATGCAGAAAAGTTTCTGGTTTGGAGTTACGGGAAGGAAACCCAAGGTTTTTCCAAATCTCTCTATCAAACTATGGTGACAAAGCCTCTTCACTCTTGCTGCAACTTACAAACTCAACCGGCAGAAGTTATCACCTTTAAAACATTCCAAAGTTATGCCGTTGTTAAAAGTACCCCAGCTTTTAATAGAGAAATTGATGTCTGTATATGGATAAAATTTTTGTTTACAATACTATGTGAACATCATGAAAGCATAAAAGCAGAATTTTATGATAAAGTTGTTCATAAAATTAGACTGATTAAACCAAGTTCCAAGTCACAGATTTATATGAGTTTCAGGACATTTTTTTTCCTATGTTTTACTAGTTTGTTCAGTGAATGCAGAGACTCTGTACATGATGATTAACATCTAAGGGAATAAGAAGTTGAAAGAAACTTTAGCACTCTTTTTTGTTTTTTTGCATTTATTTTTTCCAGGCTTACTGAGGTAGAATTGACACAGGACATTGTATAAATTGAAAATGTACCACGTAACGATTTGATACATGTATATATGGTCATATTAGCCTTCTTTTACTGATATGTTGATATTCACTTTATCTTCAGATACACGCTGGGTGGCAGCGGACTCTACAGGGCCCCCCTTGATCCCCATCTCTTGGTATCTATGCCCTTGTGTAATCAATCCCCCCTTGAATGTGGGCAGGACCTATTTATTCCTCTTAGCCAATAGTGACAGAGTGTCACTCGCATGATTATGTTGCATGTGGTGCTGATCTCTACCTTGCAGAAAGATCCTCTCCCTTGCAGGGTCTCAAGAAACCAAGTGGCCATGTTGGGAGGACCCTGTGGCAAAAAACGGAGGGCAGCTCCCAGGGACTGAGGGTGGCCACCAGACAGCAGCCAGCAAGAAAAGGGCCCTCCACCCTACAACCCCAAGGAGCTGAATCCTGCCAAGAATGATGTGAGCTTGGAAGCAAGTCTCTAGACGAGAACTCAGGACTGCCCGACACCTTTATCATCCTTGCTAAAAATCAGCTAAGCTATGACAAGACTCCTGATCCATAGAAACTATAAAATAATGTGTAATGTATAAGCCACTATGCTTGTAATAACATTGTTAAGCAGCAAATCAGATTAATACAGCTTGATTTTCAGAAATTGCAAGATTTAACTTTGCCGTACTTCACAAACCAAAGTAACTTTTAGCTCCAATTTTAACCAAAAAAGAAAAAAAAAAATGTTGAATGTTTTTAGTCCGATTAACAGTGATTTCCTTTAAGTAAGTTAGCTTTTCTAATACAAAACACCAACTATACTAATTGTATGATGCAAATCATCTTACATGATAAATTTTTCCTTTTCAAAGTGTCCAAGGTAAGTTTAGGTCTTCAGTAGAGGCTAATCACAGAGGTATGCACCTTGTTCTGACTTTATTATTTCTCTGACTGTGACTTTCAAACCTGCAAGTTTTACTCCTCTGATTCAGATCAAAGAATAATAGAATTTCTTTAAAAAGCTAGCGTTTATTCTGTGCCTGCTATATTCTAAACCCTGGACTAGATGCTTTACATGTATTCTTTCCTTTAATTTTCACACCCACCCTGCAGGGTAGGCATTAACTCTACCACTTTACTGATGACAAAATGGATTCAGAGAGCTGAAATCACATACTTAAGGTATCACAAGTAGTAAATGACAGAGTCAGGGTTTATACTCAAAGGTAATACATCTCCCAGTTTCATGCTTTCCCCACACTACAACTTTCAGAAACTAGAATGCTATTTTTAAATACATCTAGTATTGCTAAATTTCTCTGCAATAATCCCAGGTTGCACTAAGGAAACCGACATTTTAAAGCAATTCCTGGTGCTACAAGCAGTTGGTGTTAATTGAATATCACCGAGTGGCCAGATCTGTACAAAGCAAACTTGGATATGCAGAGGAAACTTAAAGCATCCTTTCCTTAAATAGTTTATATTCTTACAGCCTTGGGTCATTTAGGAGGGGATGGAAGAAGTGGTGGACCCAGGGAAAACAAGGACAGTGGAATACTGACCTACAGTTTTATCCCCGGGAGCTTGCTGCAAATGCAGAGATGGGCCCCAGCCGGACCTCCTGAATTAGAATCTACATTAGCAAGATTCCCAGGTGGTGCATACTAAAGATAAAGGGACACTGTGGTTGAAAGATTAAGAAATTCTTTCTCTCTATGGAAAGGAATATCTTAAAAAGAAAGGAGGTATTTTTAATTTAAATTTTAAATGGAAAAAATATATGGATGTTGCTTTTTCAGAATGTTAGAATGTTCACATTTGACTCTTTAAAGTTATCCTTAGAAATAGGATTCATGCATTTTATTTCATACTGGTTATCTCTAAATCAAATCCCTTTCTTTGCACATCCATACTAAATTGTATCCCAGTACTC
Source organism: Bubalus kerabau (assembly GCF_029407905.1). NCBI lineage: Eukaryota > Metazoa > Chordata > Mammalia > Artiodactyla > Bovidae > Bubalus > Bubalus kerabau. The sequence goes on from NC_073625.1 coordinate 203,318,529, forward strand.
ATAGCTCATGTGTTCTGTGTTTTATTCTTCACATGGGCAGCAACAACTACATGACCAAGAAGACAACTTCTACATGCCTCCTAGAGTCCATGGATCACTAAAACAACCTAGTAAAATAGCTGTAATATACCAAAGTGTTCTGGGATTATATCTGGTAGTCAGAGTGCCTGAAGAACTATGGACGGAGATTCCTAACACTGTACAGGAGGTAGTGATCAAACCATCCTCAAGAAACAGAAATGCAAAAAGGCAAAAATGGTTGTCTGAGGAGGGCTTACAAGAGCTGAGGAAAGAAGAGAAGTGAAGGGCAAAGGAGAAAAGGAAATATATACCCATCTGAATGCAGAGTTCCGAAAAACAGCAAGGAGAGATAAGAAAGCCATCCTACATGATCAATGCAAAGAAACAGAGGGAAACAATAGAATGGGAAAGAATAGAGATCTCTTTAAGAAAATTAGAGATACCAAGGGAACATGCTTTTGAACTGTGGTGTTAGAGAAGGTTGAGAGTCCCTTGGACTGCAAGAAGATACAACCAGTCCATCCTAAAGGAAACCAGTCCTGAGCATTCATTGGAAGGACTGATGTTGAAGCTGAAACTCCAATACTTTGGCTACCTGATGGGAAGACCTGACTCATTTGAAGAGACCCTGATGCTAGGAAAGATTGAAGGCGGGAAGACAAGGGGATGACAGAGGATGAGATGGTTAGATGGCATCACCAACTCAATGGACATGAGTTTGGGTAAACTCCAGGAGTTGGTGATAGACAGGGAGGCCTGGCGGGCTGAGGTCCTTGGGGTCACAAAGAGTCGGACATGACTGAGTGACTGAACTGAACTGAACTGAAGGGAAGGAAGATTTCATGCAAAAACAGGCACAATAAAGGACAGAAAATGTATGGACCTAACAGAAGCAAGAGATATTAAGACAAGGTGGCAAGAACACACAGAAGAACTATACAAAAAAGATCTTCATGAACCAGATAATCACGATGGTGTGATCACTCACCTAGAGCCAGACATCCTGTAATGCAAAATCGAGAGGGCCTTAGAAAGCATCACTACAAACAAAGCTACTGGAGGTGACAGAATTTCAGTTGAGCTATTTCAAATCCTAAAAGATGATGCTGTGAAAGTGCTGCATTCAATGTTACAACAAGTTTGGAAAACTCAGCAGTGACCACAGGACTGGAAAAGGTCAGTTTTCATTCCAATTCCAAAGAAAGGCAATGCCAAAAAATAGTCGAACTACAGCACAATTGCCCTCATCTCACACGCTAGTAAAGTAATGCTTAAAATTCTCCAAGCGAGGCTTCAACAGTACGTGAACCAAGAACTTCCAGATGTTCAAGCTGGTTTTAGAAAAGGCAGAGGAACCAGAGATCAAATTGCCAACATCCACTGGATCATCAAAAACGCAAGAGAGTTCCAGATAAACATCTATTTCTGCTTTATTGACTATGCCAAAGCCTTTCACTGTCTGGATCACAATAAACTGTGGGAAATTCTGAAAGAGATGGGAATACCAGACCACCTGACCTGCCTCTTGAGAAACTTATATGCAGGTCAGGAAGCAACAGTTAGAACTGGACATGGAACAACAGACTGGTTCCAAATAGGAAAAGGAGTACGTCAAGGCTGTATATTGTCACCCTGCTTATTTAATTTATATGCAGAGTACATCATGAGAAACGCTGGGCTGAAAGAAACACAAGCTGGAATCAAGATTGCGGGGAGAAATATCAAGAACCTCAGATATGCAGATGACACCACCCTTATGGCAGAAAGTGAAGAGGAACTCAAAAGCCTCTTGATGAAAGTGAAAGAGGAGAGTGAAAAAGTTGGCTTAAAGCTCAACGTTCAGAAAACGATGATCATGGCATCTGGTCCCATCACTTCATGGGAAATAGATGGGGAAACATTGAAAACAGTGTCAGACTTTATTTTGGGGGGCTCCAAAATCACTGCAGATGGTGATTGCAGCCATGAAATTAAAAGACGCTTACTCCTTGGAAGGAAAGTTATGACCAACTTAGACAGCATATTCAAAAGCAGAGACATTACTTTGCCAACAAAGGTCCGTCTAGTCAAGGTTATGGTTTTTCCAGTAGTGATGTATGGATGTGTGAGTTGGACTATAAAGAAAGCTGAGTGCCAAAGAATTGATGCTTTTGAACTGTGGTGTTGGAGAAGACTCTTGAGAGTCCCTTGGACTGCAAGGAGATCCACCCAGTCCATCCAAAGGAGATCGGTCCTGGGTGTTCATTGGGAGGACTGATTTTGAAGCTGAAACTCCAATACTTTGGCTACCTGATGCAAAGAACTGAGTCATCTGAAAAGATCCTGATGCTGGGAAAGATTGAAGGCAGGAGGAGAAGGGGTCGACAGAGGATGAGATGGCTGGATGGCATCATCAACTCGATGGACATGGGTGGACTCCGGGAGTTGGTGATGGACAGGGAGGCCTGGCGTGCTGCGATTCATGGGGTCGCAAGGAGTCAGACACGACTGAGCGACTGAACTGAACTGAAGTGAACGCTTAGTCAATGCTAAGCACAGGGTTTTGATCTGTTGCACCTGTCACTTCTAGAGTGGTTCCCTCTTTGTTTATTTTGGCTTCCTCTGTTTGCAAGTCTTTTTAGTGTCTAATTTCTGCCCTGACACAAGGGGGCGAAGGTGGTCACTTACTTGGGCTCGCTTGTTCAGTCGTGCTGTGGGGAGGGAGGAACACTGTACACAGATATGCCTGGCGTGTGTGGGCAGTGCTCACTGTGTCGGGGCCGCACTGGGTTTGCCCCCGCTCACAGCGCGTGTGCTTTCCCAGGCTACGCTGCTCAGGCTCCAGGCTGCTCTGCAGGGAAACTGTGCAGGGCGGGCCCTGTGTTGCAGGCACTTCCCAGGTCTGAGCCCTCAGGCTCAGGTTCTCGGCACTCCACAAAGGCACAGGCTCGGTTGGGCCTGCGTTTTGTGCCCTTCCCAGGTCGGAGCAGCTCAGGCGACCAGGTGCTGGGCGAGCACCCTCTCCCAGGTGGGCAGTGCGTCTTATCACCTCCCCCTTCCCAGCCACTCGGTTTCCTGGGTGTGCAATGAGAGTGCCGTCTCGGGTGTGCCGTGTGTCTCCTCTGGGGAGCTGATCTCTGGCTGCGACCCTCCTGGCAGATGTCAACCCTCCAGGATCCCAGGAAGACATGGCTAGCAACGGGGAGCCTGCTCGCAGTTTGGTGGAGGATGCCATATCTGGGGCCCAGATTGCCCCTTGCCTTCCGGCTCTGGCTGCCGCCTGCCTCTCTGCCTCTGAAAGGGAATGGGCCAGTCAACAGCTGCTAGCTCTCCTCTGGTATTCGCTGAGTCCTTTGTTCTGTGCGCAGGCCAGGTTGTGCCTTAGAGCTTTTCATGGGAACGTTCTCTCTCTCTCTCTCTCTCTCTCTCTCTCTCTCTCTCTCCCCCCCCCCACCTGGCTATCCCACAGTTTGGGTTGCTATCTCGCGTTAGCTCCCTCAGATTGTCCTCAGGGCATTCAGGCTCAGTCCTTACCCTACACAGGCAGCCCGCGCCTCCCTGTCCAGCCCCTGCTCGCTGGTGGCGGATCGAGCATCTGGGCTACTTCTCCGCTGGGAGTTGCAGTTAGGTGCATATTCTGTGGGTTTTTTCTTTTTCCCTCCCAGTTATGTTGCCCTCTGAGATTCCCAAACTCCCCACAGACCCACCAATGAGACGGTTTCCTGCTGTTTGGAAACTTCTCCTCCTTCACGACTCCCTCCCCAAGACAGGTCTCTGTCCCTGACTCATTTGTCTCTTTTTTTTGTCTTTTATATTTTGTCCTACCTCCTCTCAAAGAGAATGGGCTGCCTTTCTGGGTGGCTGATGTCCTCCGCCAGCACTCAGAAGTTGTTTTGTGGAAGTTGCTCAGCATTCAAATGATCTTTTGATGAACTCGTTGGGGAGAAAGTTCTCTCCCTGTCCTATTCCTCCACCATCTTAAGACCGCCCCACAGAAAAGATAGTTTTAAGAGGAAAGTTTATAGCAGTAAAGGTCTACCTCAGGAAATAAGAAAAATCTATTTTAACATCTAAAAGTGATGTATGGCAGAAACCAATACAATACTGTAGAGCAATTATCCTTCAATTAAAAATAAATAAATTTTTAAAAAGAAAAAAATTCTAAAAGAACTGCAAAAAAAAATCTATTATTTTAGATAAACACCCTCACCTCTGCTGGTTTCCCTGGTAGCCTGACGAGCCAACCTGACGTCAATTCCCCCTGTAACTGGTGAACGTTCCTGCCCCAGAGGCAAGGACTGCCCCCATGTCCTGCCCCACCACCCGCTGCACGTGGTTGGTGTCACTCCAGGATCTTGCTTCAGACCCATAAGCTCCGCATCCACCCGCCCACCCACCCGCCAATCACTGATGTCTCTGTCATTGACTCTGGGATCTTTCTTTAGTCTTGAAACTGGGCAAGCACGGGCCCTATAAGCCTGGAGAGTGCAACCCAATACGAACAAAGCAGAAACAGACTTACAGATGCAAAGAACAAACTGGCAGTTGCCACAGAGGATGGGAGTTTGGCAAAATAAATGAAGGGGATTAATCAATACAAAATTCCAGTTATAAAATAATTCATGGGGATGAAATGTACAACATTAGGAATATAGTCAATAGTACCGTAATAATTCTGCATAGTGACAGATGGTTACCAGATTCATGATCATTTCGTATTGTATTTGATCATCAAATCACTATGTTTTACACCTGAAACCAACAATATTGTACATCAACTATATTTCAATCAATTAATCAATAAACAAATCACAAAGTATGTTAGATGGTATTCATTGCTACAGAGAAAAATAAAACAGGAAAAAGACACTTGCAGTTTATGCTTTCATATTTCAAATCCTGACTTTTTCATACTTAATAATATATCTATATTATCAACATGGATGAACCCTGACTATTCACTAAAAAGACTGATGCTGAAGTTCCAATACTGTGGCCACCTGATGCAAATAGCTGACTCATTGGAAAAGACTGATGCTGGAAAAATTAAGGGCATGAGAAGAAGGGGACAACAGAGGATGAGAAGGTTGGATGGCATCATCGACTCAATGGACACTGAGTTTGAGCAAGCTCCAGGAGATGGTGAAGGACAGTGAAGCCTGGTGTGCTGCAGTCCATGGGGTCACAGAGAACTGGACACCAACTCAGCAACTGAAAAACAACAAAATTATCAACACAATTTAAAGTCAAGTTTCAACTTGTAGATAGACCACAGTTTATTCAACTTTTCACACATTATTAAACATTTATATTATTTCTAACTTTTCACCATTTTAAATAATTTTCAGTTGTCTTTTATTATTCCATATATGAATATATCTGGCTTCCTAGATGGCTCAGTGGTAAAAGAATTTGCCTGTCAGGGAAGGAGACACAGAAGACACAGTTTTGATCCTTGGGTCGGGAAGATCCCCTGGAGGAGGAAATGGCAACCCACTCCAGGATTCTTGCCTGGAAAATTCCATGGACAGAGGAGCCTAGCAGACTGTAGTCCATGGAGTTGCAAAGAGTCAGACATGACCAAGCACACACCATGTGAATATACGGCCTTCAAGCTAGTTTTTAATCAACTCAAATACAGGGATAATGTCTTCAATTTTTATGTCTTGAGAGTAATCCCCCTATACAGAATGCTATACTCATCTGCACTCAGTGAGTGTTTTCTGGATAATAAACATACACCCTAATAAAATGAATGGATTAAATCCCCAGGGGACGCTGAACTAACACTGAAAGAAGCAGCGAACAGCGAACTGCTCCAGGCTAAAGAGGACGACAGTGGGAGAACGGGAGAGCGCTATGCTTTGACATAACTCTACAGAGATAGGAAGTTTCTTGTTTTCTAGTCATTATATCATCACTAGGGAAAGAGAGAACTCTTTTTGTAACTATGAAGCACAATTCCAGTGACTTATGAAAGCTGTTTAACAGTGAACATGTACACCCCCTAAAAAACGTGTCCTGTGTTCAATTTCTAAAAGAGCCTGAACGGGACAGGAGCAGTGAGAAGCGAGGTCAAAGGGCCTACAGACCTTCCTGTATAAAAATGTCCTCACGTCTGTTCGAGGCTCGTGTGTCAGAGATGGTGTATCTGTGCTGCTACCTGAAGCATGAAGAGGGACCAGGCCTCCAACGAGTGCCTACTGTGCATCAGACACTCTAGGAGGATGGGCGAGCTCTTCATGGAGTGAGACTGGAAATGAAATGAAGCGGGCGATGGGGAAGGAAGACGCAAGCACAGTGCAAGCAAATGATTAGAAGTGGTGGGAAGTGCTTCCATAGAAACAAACAGGTTCTGAGAGTTATTTGGTGGAGATGGCGACCACTTAAAGTAAGAGCATTTCTAATGAAAAAATGTTAGACCTGATACCTGAAGGGTAAGATAAGCACGTATAAAGGACAGAGAGAAGGGAGGAGAGTAGCAAGAGGAATAAAAATGTTCCAAGTAGAGACCACATCTTGGGCTTGACTGCGAAGCAGCCAATTTAACCTCAGAGTGTTCCCCGCTATCCTTTTTCATTTTCACAGCCCAGGTGCTCCATCCTGGCTTCCTGCCTCAGCCTACTTTCCACAACCTGTGTCCCAATTAAATTTTAGCTTCCGTTTCAGTGCCTAAGCACCCTGTTCTCTAACAAAGCAATTCATTTTGATGTACTCAGACTAGTAAGTCCCATGTGACACACACTTTCTGCATGTTTCAATTTTGTTTGTAACACCTGTGTGTATTTAGCCACATATATAAAATAAAGTGTAAGAAACATTTCCAAAGTCCAGCTGAGAGTAATATTTACGTTCAGCCAAAGAATATCCGAGTATTCAATGATCACAGGAAAACTTCACCTTACTTTATATATGTTGATAGCTTCTCAAAAAATAAAGGTTCCACATATGTTTCTAAGTTACACTGTTATTTGTTTACTCATGAAATTAGTTTTAAATGTCGGAGTCCTTGAATTGTAATAAAATTTTCAGCTTCACAGCAAATCTCAACATTTTAAGAAACAGACACAAATTCAACAAAATAAATTTGAAATAACTCAAGTATCATGATAAATACTATGGAACTGTTCACTTCTGTGTGAGGTCAATGGAAACAAAATGTAATGCTTAATTGTGGCTTTCAAGTCCTCAAAAACTGAGGGCCCATAGTTCTCCCCAGGTTTCCATTACTGAAAATAATAACCTCTAAATTTCAATTTATGTTTATTATTAAATATTGAAGAGACAGAAAAGAATAATCATAAAATGTGTAAGGCATAAAGAATAACAATACCTGCACCCATAAACTCATGCTTCAACTTAAGAAAAGAACATTTCTGATTAACCTCTAAACATGTGTCACCAATTCTGACATTAAAATACTACATATAAAATTGGCAGCCACTATGGAGACAGTCCATCCTAAAAGAGATCAGTCCTGGGTGTTCATTGGTAGGACTGATGCTGGAGCTGAAGCTCCAATACTTTGGCCACCTGATGCAAAGAGCTGACTCATTTGAAAAGACCCTGATGCTGGGAAAGATTGAGGGGAGGAGAAGGGGATGACAGAGGATGAGATAGGTGGATGGCATCACCAACTCAATGGACATGGGTTTGGGTGGACTCCGGGAGTTGACGATGGACAGGGATGCCTGGCATGATGTGGTTCATGGGGTCGCAAAGAGTCGGACACAACTGAGCAACTGAACAGAACTGATGGAGACAGTATGAAGTTTCCTTAGAAAACTAAAAATAGAGTTACCATATAATCCAGCAATTCCACTCCTGGGCATATATCCAGAGAAAACTTTAATTTGAAAAAGATAATGCACCCAATATACATTGCAGCACTATTTACAACAGCCAAGACATGAGGAAAAATCTAAATGTCCATCAATATACGAATGGATGAAGAAGATGTGGCACATATACACAATGGAATATTAGTCATTAAAAAAAGAATGAAGTAATGCCGTTTACAGCAACACGGATGGACCTAGAGATTAGCATCCTTAGTGAAGTTAGCCAGACGAATACCATATACTGTCACTTCTAAGTAGAATCTAGAAAAAAAAATGACACAAATGAACTTATTTACAAAACAGAAACAGATTCAGAGACATAAAAAACAAACTTATGGTCACCAAAGGGGAAGTGGGGAGGGATAAATGAGGAGTTTGGGTAACAGATACACACTGCTCCACATAAAATAAGCAAGGATCTCCTGTACAGCACAGGGAACTGCATTCAACATCGTGTAATAATCTATAACGGAAATAATTTGAAAAAGAATATATGTATAAACATATATTTTTTCCTATAACTGAATCACTTTGCTGTACACTGAAAACTATCACAATATTGCAAATCAACCCAAACTTCAATTAAAAAAAATAGTAATATGAATGAATTTAGCAGATGTGACTGTTTTTCTGATCACTAGTTTACTTGACCAAATAACTTCAGTGTTTCTGAAATGTGATTATGCAATCAATATTCAAGCTCTTAAAGAATGTATATGAGTGAGTTGGAAAAGGAAGAAAGGGTATATAGAGTCAACAGATGTTACAACTCTCTATGACAACCAAGATGAATAAATGATGGAAGAGTAAGCCAAAATGGAATTCATAGTCAACTGCTGGTCATGGCGGAAGAGCATGAGTTTCAGCCCTAACGTGGAAAATATCTGGGTCAAAAATTCAAAGCTGAAATACATCAAATGCTTTTTTGGTGAAAATGACTCATTTCACCAATTTTATGAGACTCCAACTTTTTTATGAGAGTTTCTTCCAAGACATACACCTGAAGAAAAAACTATAAGGGATTTGCGTGTAGGAAAACAACAAGCTAGGGGATATCCATCAGACAAGAACCAAGGGCCATTCACTCCCGTATTAGTCATGAATAACTGTTGATTTTGCTTCCGAATTATAAGTTAAATATGTAATTAAGTAATTAAATGCATTAATATTTCATTTAGCATTAAGAAATTCTAAAATAACTTATTTTAACATGATACGCAGCTAGCTATTTCTTTGTTTCCCTTTTCTTCCGTAAGTTTCTTAAGGGCAATGACCATGATTTTTTTTATTACCATATCTGCAAAATGCCCAGTCCAGTATCCACAAGAAGATCTTCATTAAATATTTTCTAACTGACTGACTGACGACTACAAATAAGTTCACTGGTTCGAGGTTTATCCCCCGAGAGGTAATATATATGATTTTTAATAATAGCCTCTAAACTTTTCAAGGAGTTTTTTTCATTATTCCAAGCCCGCATCAGTCCAATATTTCAGATACTTACTGTATCACATTATAATTATTTATCTCATTTTTAAACAAAGGCATATAAATCCCAATCAATAATTTCAATTTGTCCAGATAACCAGTGTTATCTCCCTAAATGCCATAATAGCAGCCAAAATTAAGAAGCCATGATGTTTTAACAACCTTTAGGCTGTTTTAAATCTTGAAAATAACTCAGGACTGCCCAGCAAGTTCCTTCTTTCTGCTCAACTCAATCCCTTTTGCTTCCATCTGCTACAGCCTCTAAACCTACCCTCAAACCCATTCGTACAAAAATACTTATCTTCCCATTTCACAAAAGAGGATGAAATAATTACTCTCTACCAACTACTCTTCCTCCTTTCCAAGGGCTTCACGCTGATCATCCTGCCCAAAAGACAAAAGAAACACCACTGCTCCATGGGCCCAGTTGCAAGGAGAAAATAACCAGCTTTAGGAGTGTGACCTTTCCCAACAGAGGGCTATTTCAGAACTTTGATTTTGTAAATTCTCACGAAGATTAAACCTCATTGATTTTGTTATGTACCTACTGGCACTGAATTCATTTCTCATATTTGGCAGAAGTACTCCAGGGTATCCACATTTTCAGAAGTTTCAGTTCTTTTGAACAGCCCTATAGTTAGTTTATTTACAAGCTGATAAAAATGAATTGTTTTTCCTAAGAAGCCAGCTTGAAATATAGGAAGAAAAATAAAATTCAATCTCTTAAAAGGAAAAAAAAACCTCAGGGTTTAAAAATGTATTAAGGCTTCTATTACCAAGTATGATTCTACACTTGAATATCAAGAGTCATTTATTTCTGAAGCTTGTGTATCATGTTTGACATTGATAAAGAAATTACACCTTAAATAACAATATCTCCTTTCCACAGATTCTTCCATTGCCGTCATTTCTATTCTTCCTGGAGTCTCCCCATTGCCAGAGCTTCAATTCACTATTTTGTAAGAACTTATTTCTCACCCAGAACTCCAGAAGAGTTATAGAACTTTTCCCCAATCTGTCTCCATATTAACAGTACAGTCAGTTACAAAATTAAAAGATGCCTGCTTCTTGGAAGAAGAGCTATGACAAACCTAGACAGTGTATTAAAAAGCAGAGACGTCACTTTGCCAACAAAGGTCCATATAGTCAAAGCTATGGTTTTCCAGTAGTCATGTACTGATGTGAGAGTTTGACAGAAAGAAGGCTGAGCACTAAAGAACTGATGCTTCCGAATTGTGGTGCTGGAGAAGACTCCTGAGAGTCTCTTGGACTGCAAGGAGATTAAATTAATAAATCCTAAAGGAAATCAACCCTGAATAATCATTGAAAGGACTGATGCTGAAGCTGAAGCTCCAGTACTTTGGCCACCTGATGAGAAAAGCCAACTCACTGGAAAAGACCCTGATGCTGGGAAAGATTTAAGACAGGAGAAGGGGGCGACAGAGGATGAGGTGGTTGGATGACATCACTGACTCAATGGACGTGAGTCTCAGTGAACTCCGGGAGACAGCGAGGGACAAGGAAGCCTGGCGTGCTGTGGCCCACGGGGTGGGAAAGAGTCAGACACAACTTGGAGACTGAACAACATCAGTAGCTAGTGTTTACGTATACGAGCACCAGCTCTGATGTAGGCTTTTCTTTAAATGTCCATGAATTTTGTGAGGCATTCTCTTGGGTATGTTACTTTTCAGGCTGTGATTTTTCAGAGGCTACGAGGATACTGGTGCAATAAATATAGCTGGCATAACTGATATTCCAACCCCTTGCTTCTCAAAGAGTGGTACAGGACCCAGCAGAAGGAACATCCCTCACGAGCTTGTTAGAAATGCACACTTTCAGACCACATCTCATTCCAAGTGAATCACCAGCTGCATTTAATCAAGACTCCAGGCGACACCTACTCACATTACACTTTGAAAAGCATTGTTTTAACTGACATAATCCATCAGTGCCAACAGCATTCAGGACCATTTAATGAATCTTCCTACCACCACTAACATTTTACACAAAATGTGTCTTGTTTCTTCATCAATGTTAATAAGTGGACATTCTTAAAACCTGACTTTCACATACTGATGTGGAATGTTCATAGCAAACCTATTCTTGGGTTGAGAAAATTAACATTATAAATATACTTCAGAAATTGGTTTTTATGAGTCAATATTTCTTACATCTAAAATGGGATTCTAACTCAAACATTAATATGTGAGTATATTACTTAATTTGTCTGGAATTAATTTTTCTCATCAGCAAAACGAGGATAGCAATGGACAATCTAATGGAATATTGTGAGGATTAAATGAGATCATATAAATGAAGGACCCTGCGTCTCCACGCTTCCCTTCACACATCGGTCCCTTTCTCTCCCACTAGAGATGACTCTCTGCACACAGCCAAAGGAGCTGGCCGCAGGTTTATGACTCACAACCCCTGATGCCTCCAGCCAAAAACTATCAGAAAAGACACTTATTAGTCCTGATGGAGCATTCTGAAAAGCAAATCCTAGGTCACATTCCTAACCATAAAATGAAAGTAGGAATAGGAGAATAAAAATGAGGTCCTCTCAATTCAAATTATGTTTGAAAAACGGCAAGGAATTGTTTTGCAGAGGAATAATGGACAAGTTTCAGAGAAGGCAATGGCACCCCACTCCAGTACTCTTGCTTGGAAAATCCCATGGACGGAGGAGCCTGGTGGGCTGTAGTCCATGGGGTCGCTAAGAGTCGGACATGACTGAGCGACTTCACTTTCACTTTTCACTTTCCTGAATTGGAGAAGACAATGGCAACCCACTCCAGTATTCTTGCCTGGAGAATCCCAGGGACGGGGGAGCCTGGTGGGCTGCCGTCTATGGGGTCGCACAGAGTCGGACACGACTGAGGCGACTTAGCAGTAGCAGTAGCAATGGACAAGTTTAACGTGTGTCTAGCCACTTCCAAGGAGAAGGCAAGAGCAACCCACTCTAGTACTCTTGCCTGGAAAATCCCATGGACAGAGGAGCCTGGTAGGCTGCAGTCCATGGGGTCACACAGAGTCAGACACGACTGAGGCAACTTAGCAGCAGCAGCAGCCACTTCCAACGTCCATTGCCTGGAGCGGTGTAGTTGAAAGGGGAGGAAGCTGAACTCAGAAGCAAGACAGAGTCAGGAAGATGAAGGGATGGGGATGCATCAGAAGGATCAGGTGAGTGGTGCCCAGAGCAAGGTCAGCGTAGGATGAAGATAGTAATGTGAGTATTTGATTCCACGGGAGGACCCTGAGGGCTTTTAAGCAGACTGATTAAGGTATAAGGATGTGGTTCTCTATGCCACCCGTAGAATGCAGTGGTGAGACTCAACTCTGATTACACATTGTAATCACTTGGGGAAATGATGCCAAAACTCAACTCCTTGTGCACCAGTGCTGAATCAAATCTCGGAGACAGAGTTTGGGGTGAAGTAGAATAGAGTAGTTCTATTGCTTTGCCAGGCAAAGGGGGACACAGTGGGCTGATGCCCTCAAAACTAAGTGTCCCGACCCAGCAATCCCACTCCTAGGCATATACCTTGAGGAAACCAGGGTTGAAAAGTTGGGGGGTGGGGGTGTGGGGCGGGGTCTGCTGGTTCTTCCTGCTGGGCCCAGGAAGGTCCCTAAGTATAGATCCAGCCCGAGTTTGAAGACCTGAGAACCAGCATACCAGATAGTATAAGTTCCAGTCCAAGTCGGAGTCCAGTGGCAGGAGAAGACCACTGTGCAAGCTGTTCTGTGAAGCTTTTCCTGTGCCTCCAGGAAGAATCCCTTTCTTCTAGGTCTTCAAACTCGGACCGAAACTATACTTGGGGGCCTTCCTTGGTCCCCAAATTGCCAACTACAGCTCTTGGGGCTTCTCAGCTTCCATAATCATGTGACTTGATAATTCATATAATCTCTTTAATGTATTTGAGTTCTATTTCTCTGAAGGACCCAGACTAATCCTTAGTTTACATTGCTTCTTAAATTAATGATTTTCTGCTTGAGCAAGACTTTCTCCATCACAGTCTTTTTATGGCTCCAAACTGTACTCAAATTAGGACGTACTCAAATCTAGGATGCTTAGCGCTTTAACTTGGGTGAGCTCAGCTAGAAGGCAATCATGAGCATTCAGTGCACGACAGGAAGCTGAGACTGAGGGAACGTGGGGCAGGGGCAGAGAGGGAGGGAGTAGCCAGAGGTGCAGCGTCCACTCTTCCGGAGTCTCCCAGGAGGTGAGGATTCTGTGGAATGGCAGTGACAGTGACATCTGGTATCTCAAGAAATGGAATAGTCAATATGACGCTCCAATCAGTGTGACGATTCTAGATGATCCATCTGTTTGTAATAGACTTCCAGAGAGCCATGAGCTGCATATAGGGGGCACAAGGGAGGAGGGGCGGTCCAGAACTTGGAAAATCTCAATCAAGTGGGTTGACTCTTTGGATGAGGTTCTAGATTCAGCAGAGGACATGGAGGGTTAAGTCAGTCAGTTCAGTCGCTCAGTTGTGTCCAACTCTTTGCGACCCCATGAATCACAGCACACCAGGCCTCCCTGTAGGCTTCATCAAATATGTGCTTAATATATACCGTGGGAGTGAAGAGAATAGAGCAGCTCGCTGGAAGTGGGGGTGCCCAGGGCTCATCCCAGTGACCCCACGCATAATGCTACACCCTTCCCAGCCCAGTGGTGGTATCTGCTCTGCTGCAGCTCTTTTAATGTACCCAGTGAAGGAGTTCCCAGAATCTAACAATCAGATGACTTATGTGAGCCATCCTCTTGTAACCATTACAGATCTATAGCCTTCCAAAGGGGACTGCAACATGATTGGGTCAAGAATTGCATAGACTAGAACCTGAATGAGAGGAAATGGAGACGGTTCATTATGAAATAAAATCAGAGATTAGAGTCAGAGACCATGCCTTTCGTACTGTCAATAAAAGAAACATTGGGTGCCCAGGGCAGAACTGGCATGAGACAAGCAAGGGGTCTAGAACTTGGGCACTAGGTGCCTTTCTTGTCACAAGTAAGTGCCCCTCGGTTGGCAGTGTCAACGTAGGAGTGGCCTTGCTGGTTAGCAGTATTGACCCAAAGATTCTTGGTGAAAAACCTAAGAACTATGGGGGAAACACAGCCTTCAAAAGAGATTTTTTTAAAGTGAGACGGGCAGAGGGGAGGGAGACTAGAATATAGTGGACAGCAAGCTCTGCATAGCGGTGCTCGAGTGCCCAGTGGCGACAGCAGAGGGGAACAGCGGTACCATGGAAGGAGAGCCGTGGAGGCTCTTACGGGAGATGGGGCCGCGGGGGAGCTCAGTGCGAGTGCGGAAGCTGACCTGGGAAGACAGCCCGGTGCCAACAGAAACGCACATCAGTGACAGGACAGGCGAGCGTGTGTGTGCGTGTGTGTGTGTGTGTGTGTGTGTGAGAGAGAGAGAGAGAGAGAGAGTGTTACCAGGAAATAGCCAGCATCCTTTTTAAATAGAGATTTCTGTACTTTGCCATGTTATACTCTATGGCCACGTATTTGCCTTTTGCCCTTACATCTGGGTTTAAATCGGGAGCTCTCCCATTGTAATCTTGGGCAAGTTGCTTAACGTGTCTGTGCCTCAGTTTCATTTGTAACGTGGGGCTTACTCTGCATATGGTTGTTGTGAAAACTGAGAAAAGAAAGAAAGGGAACGTGAAGTCGCTCAGTCGTGTCCGACTCTTTGCGACCCCGTGGACTGTAGCCCACCAGGCTCCTCCCTCCATGGGATTCTCCAGGCAAGAGTGCTGGAGCGGGCTGCCGTTTCCTTCTCCAGGAGATCTTCCCGCCCCAGGGATGGAACCTGGGTCTCTTGCAGTCCAGGCAGACGCTTTAACCTCTGAGCCACCAGGGAGCGTAAAGCGCTTGGACTAGCATCTGGCATATCGTACAGCTTTCAGCAGTTACCGTGGTTGCCCCCGCTGGTGTTCTTATTAGCAGCAGCAGCGGCATATGACTCTATTACAGCAATATCCAAATATGTCGTACATAACAATGACCGTAGCTCTTTAGTAAATCATTAAATATGTTCACTTAGGAGCACCAACATCCACCAATATACAGTGGATGTTGGAATGATTTCTATCAAATTGTAGTTAACTAGTTAAGGTTGGAGTTTAAAGAGTTTAATATTTGCTTATGTGGAAACTTAACCACATGTCATTTTATATAGTGTTGGATAATTGAGAGGTCACCATGAACAGATATGAAATGTTTGTTTAAAAAAGAATCTACAGGAGTTGGTATTGGATTGGCATAGAGCAGGGTTTGGGTGTGGAAGAGAGAAGACTCCAGGGTGATAGCTACCTATCAGCCTACATGGTGGTTGTTTCCTGAAAAAAAGGTGGAGATAAACAGGTTAGGGTGAAGTGGAGAATCATGAGTTCAGGACATATTGTATTTGAGACACAATGAATCATACAAATGGAAATGATAAATGTGTGGTTGGAGTCAATAAAATAACTAGACTCGGGACATAAACCTGTGGACCATCAGAACACAGGTAATAAGAACAGATGACGTATCTCAGTAAAACAAAGAGAGAAAGAAGGAAAGTATTGCATGTCCACCTAAGAAAAAGCATAAAGCACTCATGGTTGCAGGTAATGTAAACTCGTGTATTTTGAGACTCCCAGGTGACTCTGCTAACGAACCAGGCAGGAAACCACCACTTTATGGCATTTTTTTGAGTAAACTTTCTGACAAAGTTACTTCTCCCATAGTTCAAATAATTCCACAGATGCTGAGAGGGGAATATGCTTCTCAAAATACTCAGCAAAAATAATTACGGCGAGAACTCATGAAAAAAATCATTAAGACAATAGAGAAATGCAATAATATAATGTACATAATGAAATATTATATAATATATGTGTATAATAAAATACACAATAAAATGTGTGTTTTATAACCAGGCTTCTTAAAAAGAGTTGACTAATTGGGTAGATATCAACATACTTGACTGAACAAATATCCTGGTTTCTTCTACCAACCATTTGAGACTAGATAATTAAACGTTCTCAAAAAGTGTATGTATTTCTCCCCAAAGCTTGAACCAAACCTCCTAGATCCTGCTAGTGTCAGAAGGAATCATGAAGGGGCAGATGGAAGCTCTAAAATGGAACAGTAATTACAGTAAAAGAGCATAACTATTGCTTATAATTATATGCCTTTCAAGAGTTCTTTCCTTCTCGTTCTAGAGGTTTGACCCCTTCTGAGGTAGAGTACTTGTAAATACTAGGGAAGTAAGACAGATTTAAAGGTTATCTGTCAGGAGGTGGAGGCATATACTTCACACACTTCCGTAGCTTCATGAAAGGAGACTGAAAAACACAGCAAATGTCATCTTAAGAAACAGGTGCCCGAAGTCAGAACGAATATGAATAATTTATTTAAATATTAAAGTTTAGGGTGATAGCTGTAACTTTTAATGGATAATAAAAAAGCACAAAAAGTAGTTTCACTCAATAAAAAAGAATGAAATTTTGCCATTTGCAGCAACAGAGACTTGGAGGGAATTATGCTAAGTGAAATAAGTCAGAGAAAGACAAATACTGTATGATATCACTTATATGTGAAATCTAAAAAATACAACAGACCAGTGAATGTAACAAAAAAAGAAGCAGACTCACACATACAGAGAACAAACTAGTGCTTACCTGTGAGGAGAGGGAAGTGGGAAGGGGCAATACGGAGGTAGGGGATTAAGAAGTATAAACCATTATATTGTATATATAATAAGCACCCCCCACAAAAAAAAAACAAAAAAACAGTCTTCAGTTCAGTTGCTTAGTTGTATCCGACTCCCTGCAACCCCATGGACTGCAGTGTGCCGGACTTCCTTGTCCATCACCAACTCCCGGAGCTTGCCCAAACTCATGTCCATCAAGTCAGTGATGCCATCCAACCATCTCATCCTCCGTCATCCCCTTCTCCTCCTGTCTTCAATCTTTCCCAGCATCAGGGTCTTTTCAGATGAGTCAGTTCTTCGTATAAGGTGGCCAAAGTATTGGGAGTTTCAGCATCAGTCCTTCCAATGAATACTCAGGACTGATCTCCTTTAGGATGGACTGGTTGGGTCTCCTTGCAGTCCAAGGGTCTCTCAAGAGTCTTCTCCAACACTACCATTCAAAGCATCAATTCTTCAGTGCTCAGCTTTCTTTATAGTCCGACTCTCATATCCATACATGACTACTGGAAAAACCATAGCTTTGACTAGATGTACCTTTATCAGCAAAGTAATGCCTCTACTTTTTAATATGCTGTCTAGGTTGGTCATAGCTTTTCTTCCAAGGAGCAAGCATCTTAATTTCATGGATGCAGGTAGGGGATTAAGAAGTGCAAACTATTATATTATATATATATATATGTATAATATAAGCAAAAAAACAAAACAAAACAGGTAATATAGCCAATATTTTATAATGGCTATAAATGGAGTGTGTCTGTCTAGGTGGCTCAGTTGTGTCTGACTCTTTGCGACCCCATGGACTGTAGCCCACCGGGCTCCTCTGTCCATGGGATTCTCCAGGCAAGAATACTGCAGTGGGTAGCCATTCCCTCCTCCAGGGGATCTTTCCTTGCATTGCAGGCAGATTCTTCACCATCTGAGCTACGGGAAGCCCCTCTAAAAGAGTTACCCAGGGACCATTTACCAAACTCTGGTGCTCTTGTCAGTGCAGTTATATGTGGCCCTTCTCTGTATTCTTGAGTAAATATTCACCCCATTGATTATTACCCATTATTTAAAATACCATAAATTAATAGGATGACGGATCTAAAAAAAAGTTTCGTGCCAAATAATCTGCTAAAGTTAAGGGATATTCATAAACAAATTTGGCAGTCAAAAAACAAATAAGAATATCCATTCTATGGGGAGAATTTTTTCACTTCAACCTCTACCAAATACGGAGGCAACTCCAGAGAGACTTCAGATCTCTCTGTATCATCTCTCTTGATAATCTAATTCTCTCACAATACTCGTGTTGATGTAGGTGACTCCAAATTCAGACTTCTTTCCTAATCCCTTTTTCTCATTTTCAGTGACCAGCTGGATATTTTCACCTAGACCATCTTAAACTCACCCTGTTCAAAACTGATTGCATCCTCCCCCTGGGAAAGCCTGCACCTCCCCTGTGTTTCTTTTTCTGTTTATGTCATCACCACCTTTTGTCACTTGTAAACTGTAAATCTCAGATCTATCTTTGTCTCTTCCTCTTCTTTGCCTCCAGCAGATGCTATAAACTGTATAATTTTAGCTTCCCAGTTGTCAAGCCCTGAACTTTTACCTCAGTAGAGTCTGGTGTTTGTCCCATCTTTCCAATTCCCTCTGCCATTTCCACATCTAGTTCTTGTTATCTCAGACCAAGGCTAGGGCTGCAGCCGCTGCATGTAATATCATCTGCACAGGGGGATGTTCCAGGAGGCTAGTAAAATTTAGATTTCAGGACCCAACATTCACAAGGGCCCCTTCCAACGTCCTGTACTTAATGTCAAATTCTTTCTTGAGGAGCACCCCATAATTATTTAAGCCTCAGGCCCTGGGCACACCGTATTTCCTGAGGCATGACTAACCATGCCAATCTCAAAGTCAGTGGCCCACCATCGACCCACCCAAGCTGACTACATAATAAACTTGTTCTCCCCTGTCTGATTCAAAAGACTTCCCACCTATATCCATATTAGTCCACTTAATGTATACTGTTCTTACACCAATGAGTTGCTACAACACACCCTCTTATTACCCAACTCCACTGCGCTTCTGCTTGCCTGTTTTCCTCTGCCATGAACATGCCTCCTGCCTCACCCTCGCCTTTCTGCCTACCATCCCCCAAGCTGACGTTTCACCCTGTGCTCAGGTTCCAAATGAGGTATCACCATCCCCATGAAGACCCCTCAGATGTGTGCTAACCACATGCAAATCCTCCCTCCTCTAAACTCCTACTGACTGGGACTTCCCAGATGAAATTATGACTTTATATCCTTGGGTATAAGCAAATAATGGCCCACGTGTTAAAACCATAAATAAATCCTGTTCATGAATAAAGCTTTGTTGGCATACGGCCACACCCATTTGTCTGTATATTGGCCTGTGGCTGCTTTTACATGAAAGAGCACAGCTGACTCTTGCAACTTTTACCCAGAATATATATTTTTTCGTCTTTTAAACGTCCTACAATTGAGAGGCTCTCTTAGTAGTCAATAATTGATTAAGTAGACTACTTTACTATATCAATTTTTGTTTGCATTGTTATTTCTTGCATCCCAGAGGAAAGACACTTAGAATGCAAGGAACAGGCAGAGACCTTATGATGATGTCTGAGTACAACGGGAAGATATTGACTGATTTATACATTAAGGAAATCATTCTTGATGTCAGAGTTTGTGGATATAAAAATCCTCCCTCAAAAATGTCTTACTGTGGTAGACAATGAAATGTGATGCTCAGACACCCTTTCAAGATGGGACTCACTCAGCAACTGTGAGGAGAGTGATCAGCTGATACCCTTTCCAACATAATGTGTACAAAAACGTTCTGATCTTTGCCGGTAATAGGTGAGAAGTGACATTTCAGTGCTTTCAATGGGTATTTCCTTATTATGAACAGGAACGAGCATTTCTTCATAAGTTTATTTTCATATGTTAAGAATTATTTAATTTCTATAAGGTGTCTCTTCATATTCTTTGACTATTTTTCAATTGAACTAGTAGTCTTTTCAATACTGACTTGTAGACCTTCTCTATATATTAGGGAATTGACTTTTTATCTACACTGCAAGCTGTCCTTCACTTTCCTAGTTTGTCACTTGTCTTTCGACTCTGTTCATGGTGGCTCTGTTGAAAGGACTGATTCCTACAAGTCTGAATTAGCCCGAACTCTTTGACTGAAACACATGCACAGCATTGGTTAAGGCATGAAACGAGCTGCTGCGTAGTGCTGCTTCGTAACCGCAGGTTTTAGGTGAGTTTGGTGTGGTAGTCTATGCCAGCTTGTTAGCGTTGTGGATTGATAACAGTGAGACTGTTCACTTATACCCAGCCTCACTAAGGCTCTTGGAGGAGCTCTGACTTAAGCTCTTATATGGAAGGAGTACGCTTAAGTGACCAGCAAGGTACGAATAAGCCCCATCTGAGACTCCAGTACTTTGGCCACCTCATGCAAAGAGTTGACTCATTGGAAAAGACTGATGCTGGGAGGGATTGGGGGCAGGAGGAGAAGGGGACGACAGAGGATGAGATGGCTGGATGGCATCACCGACTCGATGGATGTGAGTTTGAGTGAACTCCAGGAGTTGGTTATGGACAGGGAGGCCTGGTATGCTGCACTTCATGGGGTCGCAAAGAGTTGGACACGACTGAGTGACTGAACTGAACTGAACTGAGATTCCCTGGGGGCTCCCTGGTTTTGAGACATTTTGTACAGACATCAGTGGTTCCTGATCTGAGAGGTAAAGTGCATCCTGGCCCAGCCATCTGGGCAGAGGACAGCTAAAGTTTGTACCTGGTCTCTCCAGGCTGCCCTGAGCTATGATGCAGATCCTTATTTTAATGTTGTTGCTATATTCTATAGTTTTCCTGCAATAAACTGTAGATCTGAAAGCCACTGTCCTTTAGGGCCCTGTGAGTCTTCTTTAGCAGTAAAAGGCTGTCACCATCCAGCAGAACAGCGAATCCTGCAACACAAACTTCCTTTTATCTTTATATAGTCAAAATTGTCAATCTGCTTTATAGCTTAGGGATTTGTTGTGCTATTGTTTTATCTATACTATAATGATTTTTTCATCTGATTGTTGATTTATTCTTGGCTTAAAATTGCTTTGCCTGTTGTAGAATCTTGAGTTGCATATGCATTGAGTGGGAGCTTTTGCTTTCTCTTTCGCTCTCGCTCCTCTTCATCCCAGGTGGACTTATATTGCTGATTTAAACTCCTTAACCAGAGTCATTTGGGGAAATATAACAAATCAAGTTCAGTCACTGAGCCAGTGACTTGATGGGGCTGTACTGCAGCCCCTCAGGCTCACAAAGTCCTATTAGTCATAAGCCCACAATACTTCTTTATGCCTCATTTCCAGAGCAGAGAACATTAAAGAGTTAGCCCCATACAGTTCTATAAGCATGTTACCCAAGGCGCAGCAAATCTATACTTTGAACCACAATCAGACCTTTGATTTTCTCCCCATAGAGATGCTCCTCTAGATTTTGAGCCTTACTTATGTCTTTTATATTTTATATATCTTTCCAACATGTTTGGAGTAAAATTTACAACTCTATCTGGATCAGAAGGGTGTGGTGATATACAAATACTTTCCCTCTATTTCTCCATCTATATGCTGAAAGAAATAAAATGTTATGTTATTAAATAAGATACGTATTTCATATGCATATTTTAGTGTCTATAAGTATGTTCCCAAGAAGAATTCTCTTCTAAAACCATGATCAGGAGAACAAAGAATGGCTTTCACAAGAGTTTGATAAATATCCTCTAATCACTCTCAATCAGGACTCCAGCCTGAATTTCTGACACTGCTGTATATTTTAATAATCCCAGCTACTCACTAGGCAATCTTTCCATGTAACAATAGATCCCTGACACACCATTGTAACTAAAGTTCTGAGTGTGATGTTTTGATTAAAAACTAAATTGCTAAGCACTGTACAATAAAAATCGGGCTTCTATAATTATGAGTTTAAGTAGCTGAAAATGCCTGAAATAATAGCGTCTGATCTCTTTTTTCATTGATATAGGCAAGAGGATTAAAGTTGAAAGACCACGGGAGATCTGAGGTCTGAAAGAATGCATGAATGAAATGCTCCATGAAGAGACTTTCGGATCCATCTGAGATCGAACTTGAGAAAGCAAAGTCATTAGCATCTAGAGAAGGCTCTGAGCCTCAGCTAAGGCTCTAGAGCACTATTGTTCTCCCATTAGAATGACATGGAGAAAGCCACCTTCACCAGAACTCTTTTCCAGGGACAGCACTGCTTGTGCTTGGAAATCGCGCCTCAGTAGGCCTGCCTGGGGAGATGCTGAGGCCGCAAGGAGCCTCAGAGTCTGTGGAAGTGACCTGGGGGAGTCTTCAGTTATGCCAGATGGAGGGGATGCGTGGGGAAGGAAGAAGAAAAAATACAGGCTACAGCAAGCAAGATGGCAAGCTGCAGCATGCCTGTGAGCTCTTCCTATGTTCCTTCCTCAAACTTTATAAAGACCCTCATAATACATGTAAAGATTTGAGAGGAATGGGTTTTCTCCAGTGGAAACAGTAAGCAGATGGGCCTATACATCTAAGGTATTCTAGAACAATGTAGAAACAGCCTAGGAAGACAAGGGAATGCAAGAGAAGAAATGCTAGTCCAGAGTCAGCAAATATTTTCTATAAAGAACCAAACACGTATCTTAGGCCTTGTGAGCCATACAGTCTCTGTCACAGCTGCTCAACTCTGCCATTTTAGTGGGAAAACAATCGTGGACTATATGGTAAAAAAAAAAAATTTTAATGGTAATTTCACATAAGTTTTCATGTGTCACAAAGATTATTCGTTACCTTTTTGGACACCATTTAAATATGTAAAAGCCATTCTTAAGTTGTGGACCATATAAACGCAAAATTTGGCCCATGAGTTGTAGTTTGCCATTCCCTGGCCTGAGATATAAGGTATGAGAAGGCAGTTAAGGCATGGGAATATTAGGTAGTTAATAGGAAAAAGGAGTCCAGAATGGCAGTGGCTAAAAACAAGGAAGGGAAAAGCCCTCGAAAACAGAACGAAGGAAGGTCCGAGGACTGGAGCGAGGACCTCAGATAGAACGAAACAGTGCTGGCCGAGTTCACGCAGGGCAGGCCCGGGCGAGGAGAAAAAACATATCAAGAGAGGAGCCAAAGGGCCGGAGGTCTCTCTCCCTCCCCGCCCCCCTCCTCTTCATGTCTTTTGGGTCGGCATGCCCTCAAGCCTCGAGGATGTATTTTCCTTTATTTTCTAAATAAAACTGAGCTGTAACATGGAGCTGTAACACTGATCTGTCCAAGACCTGTGACACGGTCTGTCCGAGGGCTGTAATGCTGGTCCGTCACTTCAAATTTCGTTGTGACGAGATAGAACCGAGGAAATTACACACTCGTCCCACAGGAAGATCTTCAGGCTGTCTCAGGAAGTAGAAATCATGCTAGTCTATAAAGGTAAGTTTGTATCTGCAACCATGCAGATAACTTCTATAAAAACTCCAGGCAGCTCTCTTAAAAAGACATGGTGAACTCTAAGGAGCTTCTTCGTTACCTTAGCAGGCCTCCTGACTTCTGCACCCCTCTTTTTGTCCCACCCAGATTTGTGAAACACTCTTATGTACTGTTTAACAAAACAAGGTTGTTGTTTTTTCAGACTAAAGGGGACAAGGAAAAAAATTTCATGTGGAGTAGAATGAAGGAACAATCAGATGACACAAGTGTGGTTTGGGGGCACTCAGGATGCAGCTAGATTCCAGGCACAGATTTTTCGAAGGCTTGAATTCATTGTATATTAAATTATTATCTAGAAACTTTGAAGATGAAGACCCTTCTTTCTCTGACTCCTCTTAGCCACACATCTCCCAAACTAGGAGGCAAATGAAGAAACAAGCTGTTGAAGCTCCCATGGGGCTCCTGGGTGATGGCATGGAAGTTTCTGGAGTAGAAAGAGGAAGAGCATGTATTCCTGAGTCACTCGAAGAAAGGCATTCAAAAATCGAAGGCCATGTGTTACAGTTAGATTAATAGAAAAGGAACAAGTGGGGAGAGAAAAGCGGTGATGTGGGTAGGTAGATGCACACAAGAAGAAGAAATAAAGATTAGAGACTTGGCTTCAATTCAGTTTCTAATTCACCAGTTGTTTTTCTTTTCTTCCCCTTGGCTTTGTATTAGAAAAGTCAGTTGTATTCCCAACTTAAAATTGCCTTAAGGTTTTAAAAATTGCCTTACAGTCTAAAAATTGCTGGTAAGTGTATTAGGCATTCTTGGAATTCAATGCCTTCTGGAAAACATGTGGATTACATTATCCAACCTTGACTATATACTGTACTAAAACACCCAGAAGATCAGAGAATCTCAATACCTTTCTTGAAACTGGTCCTAATTAAGAACTTAAATTGCTCAGGGAGATTCCTCTCTGCCTCTGATGGATTAAAAACAATGAAAGTTCTCACCTCCTTCAGAAGCATTAAGGGCACTGGTTCCCTTCCCTTCTGGTCCCAGGATGCTGTTAAGGACATCCCCTTGAATCCAGATGAGATAGGCTGGGACCTGGGATTCTCTACCAGAGACAAAGATCTCCAGCAACAGAACGCAAAGAAACTCTGAATGACTAAAACTAACTACGCACATGTGCAGTTGGGGTAATCATGAACAATAGGATAAGCACAGCACAGCACAGGACACCAACAGGCGACAAACCCACCGCCATTTCTGAGCTGCCAGGAGCAAAAGCAGAGCATTGAGGCAAGATTCCTGCACAGGGCCCACCACAGGGATGGGCAGACCCCCTAAGGCAGGCCTCTTGCAGACCCACAGACCCGCCCCTGCTATTATCCTCCTTTTTAAGAACCAAAGAAGCTACCCTCTGGGAGCAGCAGGGGCATCTCTTTCTTGTTTTTGCTCCTTTGAGCTACAGAAAAAGCCTGAATAAAATCTTCCCTGAAATTCTGCCTGGCCTCTTATCAATTTCTACTTGATTAAAGGGTCCAAAGACCCCAGTGGGTAACACGACTTCACAGTGTTTTGGGGTTTTTCTTTATGTCTTTACATCTTTAAAAACATTTGGGAACTTCCCTGGTGGTCCAGAAGTTAAAAATCTGCTTGTCAATATATGGGTACAGTTTGACCCTTGGTCAGGGGAGATTCCATGGAACCCCACTCCAGTACTCTTGCCTGGAAAATACCACAGACGGAGAAGCCTGGTAGGCTGCAGTCCATGGGGTCACTAGGAGTCGGATACGACTGAGCGACTTCACTTTCACTTTTCACTTTCATGCATTGGAGAGGGAAATGGCAACCCACTCCAGGGTTCTTGCCTTGAGAATCCCAGGGATGGGAGAGCCTGGTGGGCTGCCGTCTATGTGGCCGCATAGAGTCAGACACGACTGAAGCGACTTAGCAGCAGCAACATCAGGGGACATTCCACACACCACAGGGCAACTAAGCCTGTGCACCACAATTAATTACTGAGCCAGAGCTCTAGAGCCTGTGCTCCGCAACAAGAGAAGTCACCACAATGAGAAGCCCCCACACACGGCAACTAGAGAGCAGCCCCTGCAGCAAGAGACAGCCTGAGTGTAGCAATGAAGACCCTGTGCAGCCAAATAAATAAACAAGTAGACATCTGGGATTGCTTATAATAGAAACAGGCAGAATAAAATCAAAGACAATCAAAAGAGAATCAAGGACACCAACAAACACCTACAAGGACACCTACAAGTTTCTAACAGAGAGGAGAATAGGGTACGGATCTTTCATTATTATTGGAAGGAAATGCACCAGTTTACTGCAAAGATTCAACCCTTAGCATTACTCTAAGTTTTTAAATGAATTTGATTATTCAGTAACATGGATTTGGAGAAGACTCCTGAGAGTCACTTGGACTGCAAGGAGATCCAACCAGTCCATCCTAAAGGAGATCAGTCCTGGGTGTTCATTGGAAGGACTCATGTTGAAGCTAAAACTCCAATACTTTGGCCACCTGATGCGAAGAGCTGACTCATTTGAAAAGACCCTGATGCTGGGAAAGGTTGAGGGCAGGAGGAGAAGGGGACGACAGAGGATGAGATGATTGGATGGCATCACCGATTCAATGGACATGGGTTTGGGTGGACTCCAGGAGTTGGTGATGGACAGGGAGGCCTGGCATGCTGCAGTTCATGGGGTCGCAAAGAGTCAGACACAACTGAGCGACTGAACTGAACTGAACTGAACATGAATTTATTTATCAAGACCTACCTCTATGCCTCAGCGTCAGGCACTGGAGAAACAAAGACGGAGGGCATGTCCTGAGCCCCAGGTGTTCATAGCGTAGTGAGGGAGACAAATATCTAAGTCAACCACGATCCGGGCTGAGATTCCTGATGGGACCTTGTACAAGATGCTGGAGGGGCTATCACGAGTGCCACTGCTGCCAGGCGGCCAGGGTGAACCCGCCCACATCCCTGGCCACGAGGTCCCCCTAGATCAGTCGCCGGGCAGCTATGCTGAGGGCCCAAACCAATGAAGGAGCAGGGGGCCCATAAGGGATGGAGGAAGGAAACCTTCCCACAGGCCCTACTGAGTGCCCTGACTGGGAAAATGAAATGGAGGAAGCAACAGAAAGGACAGAGGCTCCTGCACAGCAGTGAATGGGGCCCTGGACTTGGCACCCTGAGGACATGTGGAGCCCACAGAGGCAAGCCACTGCCCTCCTGGAAGGCGGTTTCCCAGGTGCTGGCTTCCTCACTCGCAGTAGCCAAGAGAATCTCGATAGGGATGCTGAATTCGCGGTTGTGGATGTGGAGGACACTGGAGTTTGGGAAGCCACCGTACATGGAGGCTGGTGCCACGTGCCAGGTGAAGCTGAGGAGAGAGGCGCAGACCTGAGGCAGAAGCCCAGCCCTAAATGGCCTTCCCACCTGAGAGCTCTAAGCAGGCCAGGGAGGAGACGCTGGCCACCAGCAGCTGGAGAGAAGCAGCACATGGGAGACAGAGCAAAGGACCAGCAACAGTACCGGCTGAAGATGCTGCCGTATCTGGACTATTGTAAATAATAATCAAATTAGTATTTTCAGTGTTTTTTGATAAATGCCCAGGAGTGGGATTGCTGTGTCATATGGGAGTCCTGTTTTTAGTTTTTTGAGAAACGGCCGTACTCTTTTTCACAGTAGCTGCTACAGGTTATGTTCACCCCAACGGTGTGTAAGGGTTCCGTTTTCTTCGCATCCTCACCAACACTTGCAATTTATGGATGTTGTGATAGCCGTTTTTACAAACGTGAGACGATATGTCATTGTGGTTTGGTTTGCATTTCC
The DNA here is from genome assembly GCF_029407905.1 of Bubalus kerabau. Lineage (NCBI taxonomy): Eukaryota > Metazoa > Chordata > Mammalia > Artiodactyla > Bovidae > Bubalus > Bubalus kerabau. Next base: position 203,345,887 of record NC_073625.1, read on the forward strand.
CTGGGCTTCCCTGGCGGCTCAGTGGTAAAGAATATACCTGCTGATGCTGCGGTCACCGGTTCAGTCCCTGGGTTGGGAAGATGCCCAGGAGAAGGAAACAGCAAACCATTCCAGGATTCTTGCTGGGAAAATCCCATGGTCAGAGGAGCCTCACAGACTCTAGTCCTTGGGGTCACAAAGAGTCAGACAGGACGTAGTGACTGAGTATGCACAATAATGGCAACATTCAACATCTTTTCATGTGTGCGTAGTACACATGTACCAGTTGGCACTACTGGTAAAGAACCCACCTGCCAATGCAGGAGACATAGAGACACTGGTTTGATCAGGAAGATTCTCTGGAGGAGGGCATGGCAACCCACTCCAGTATTATTGCCTGGAGAATCCCATGGACTGAGGAGCCTGGTGGGTGCTGTCCATGGAGTTGCAAAAAGTCAGACACGACTGAAGCAACTTAGCACATAGCTACAATTTATGTCAAAGAATGTTCTGCCACATTTTCCTCTAGGAGTTTTATGATTTCCAGTCTTATATTTAAGTCATTATCCACTTTGACTTTATTTTTGTATGTTGTGTGACAAAATGTTCTAATTTCATTCTTTTGCACGTAGCTGCAGTCTTTCCAGAACCATTTATTGAAGAGACTGTTTTTTCCATTATGTATATTCTTACTTCCTTTGCCATAAATTGACCCTAAGTGTGTGGGTTTATCTCTGGGCTGCCTATTCTTTCCATCGGTCTATGTGTGTGCTATTCTGCCAATGCCATACAGTTTTGATGATTGTGACTTTGCAACATAGTCTGACATCGGGACACATTGAAAGGCTGCAGTTGCAAGCCGTGTGCCACTCCAGGATCTGTGACCTCTAGAGGAGAGGATTTCAACCCAGGGCCAGACATGAGGCTTGACTACCCAGAGCTTTTTGTGTAGCAAAGTTTTATTAAAGTATAATAGACATAGGGAAAGCTTCTGACATAGACATCGGAAGGGGATAGAAAGAGTGCCCACTTGCTAGTTTTTAGCAAGGTATTTTATGTCTGTTGCTGCTGCTGCTAAGTCACTTCAGTCGTGTCTGACTCTGTGCAACCCCACAGACAGCAGCCCACCAGGCTCCCCGATCCCCAGATTCTCCAGGTGAGAACACTGGAGTGGGTTGCCATTTCCTTCTCCAACGCATGAAAGTGAAAAGTGAAAGTGAAGTCACTCACTCGTGTCCGACCCTCAGTGACCCCATGGACTGCAGCCTTCCAGGCTCCTCCGTCCATGGGATTTTCTTGTTAGCAGGTTTCTAATCAAATAAAAGAAACACCTCAAGGCTGGGGGAGTTTCACCAGGCCCCTCTCCCACAATATGCATTTTGAGATAGAATGGCACAAAGTCGGTCATCCCCAGTCATAAAATAATTGACATGGATACTGTTTTCTTGAGCCATTATCAGCCCAAGATTTGAGAAAAGAAAAAAAAAAAAAGGCTAGTCTTAGGCAGAACCAATTTGAAGAAAGGCAGATTCCAAAGCAAATACACAGTGTTATTAACACAGTTAAAGCAAAACATTTCCATAAGAAAAACGCATTGGTTAGCACAAGGTTTGAGAAAGCTAGGTTCAGGCGGAACCAGGTGCCATCAACAGAGAGGGGAAAGGGCCTGCCACTTGCCACATATCTCCTCCTTCGGCTTGGGGGCCTCTGGCCTCCCTACCGAGGCAGTTAACGCTCTCAACATGATAGCTCCAGCTCTACTGTTTTTCTCAAAGTGTTTTTTTGTTTGTTTTGTTTTGTTTGTGCTATTTTAAGGTATTCTGTGTTTCCATACAAATTTTAAAATTATTTGCACTACTTCTGTGACAAGTGCCATTGTTATTACGATAAGGATTCATTGAATCATAGATGGCCTCGGCCGTTATGACCATTTTACCAATATTAATTTTTCCAACCCATGAAGCTGATATATCTTTCCATCAGTTTGTGTCCGTTTCATCAGTGTCTTATAGTTTTTCAAGTACAAGTCTTGTACCCCCTTAGATGGTTTTATTCCTAGGTATTTTATTCTTTTTGATGGCATTGTAAATAGTATTGTTTCCTTCATTTCTCTTTCTGCTAGTTCATTGCTAATTTATAGAAATGCAACATAATTCCATATATTAAGTTTGTATCCTACTACTTTGAAAGTGGTAGTTGCTCAATTGTGTCTGTCTCTCTGCAATCCCGTGGACTATAGCCAGCCAAGCTACTCTGTCCATGGAATTCTCCACAGGCAAGAATACTGGAGTGGGTTGCCATTCCCTTCTCCAGGGGCTCTTCCCCACCCAGGGGTCAAAGCTGGGTCTCCTGCACTGCAGGCAGATTCTTTACTATCTGAACCACCAGGGAAGCCAAATTTATTTATTACTGCTAATAAATTTTAGTGGCATTATAAGGATTTTCTATGTATAATATCATGTCCTCTGCAAACAATGACACTTTTGCTTCTTCCTTTCTGTTTTGAATTCCTTTTATTTCTTTTTCTTATCTGCTGAGGACAGGACTTCTTATACTGTGTTGAATAAAAGTGGTAAGCATGGTGAATTTGAGAAAATGCTTTCAGCTTTTTTACTGTTGAGCATGATATTATCTGTGGGTTTATCATGTGTGCGTGTGTGCTAAGTTCCTTCAGTCGTGTCCGGCTCTTTGCAGCCCTAAGGGCCATAGCCCACCAGGCTCCTCTGTCCATGGGATTCTCCAGGCAAGAATACTGGAGTGGGTTGCCATCCTCTCCCCCAAGGGTCTTCCCCGCCCAGGGATCAAAGCCAAGCCTCCACGTCTCCTGCACTGGCAGCGGGCTCTTCACCTTTAGTGCTGCTGGGGGAGCCCTGGGCTTATCGTATATGGCCTTTACTGTGTTGAGGTCGGTTCCCTCTATAGCCACTTCGTTAAGAGTTTTTATCATAAACACATACTGAATTTTGTCAAAAGTTTTTTATACATCTGTTGGGATGATAGTATGCTATGATTTCTTCAGTTTGTTAATGTGATGTATCACACTGATTGATTCATGGATATTGAACCATCCTTGTATCCCTGGGGAAAATTCCACTTGATCATGGGGTATGATGCTTAATGTATTGTTGGGTTCTATTCGAAGTTTTTTCATCTGTGTTCATCAGTGATGAGTGAGTGACTGAAGTCGCTCAGTTGTGTTCGACTCTTATATTGACCTGTCATTTTCTTTGTTTGTAATATCTTTGTCTGGATTGGTAGCAGAGTGGCCTCAAGGAGTGAGTTCAGAAGTGTTCCTTCCTCTACAACTTTTTGAAATAGTTTGAAAAGAATAAGTCTTAACTCATCTTTAAATGTTTAGTAGAATTCACCCATGTCTGGACCTGAAATTTTGCTTTATTTATTACTGATTACATTTTATTGCTGGTAATTGAATGGTTCATATTTTCTACTTCTTCCTGGTTCAGTCTCAGGAAATTATACATTTCTAGGAATTTGTCCATTTCTTCTAGATTGTTCATTTTATCGGTATATAGAAATCTCTTATGATCCTTTGTATTCCTGTGTATCAGGTGTAACTTCTTTTTCCTTTCTGATTTTATTGATTTAGATCATCTCTTTTTCATGATGATTTTAGTTAAAGGTTTATTTTGTCTATTTTCTCAAAGAATCAGTTATTAGTTTTATATGTCTATCTCTACTTCATTTATTTCCATTTCAACCTTTATGATTTCTTTCCTTTCCTTCACTTCAGTTCACTTCAGTCTCTCAGATGTGTCCGACTCTTTGCAACCCCATGAATCGCAGCACGCCAGGCCTCCCTGTCCATCACCAACGCCCGGAGTCCACCCAAACCCATGTCCGTTGTGTTGGTGATGCCATCCAACCATCTCATCCTCTGTCATCCACTTCTCCTCCCACCTTCAATCTTTCCAAGCATCAGGGTCTTTTCAAGTGAGTCAGCTCTTCGCATCAGGTGACCAAAGTATTGGACTTTCAGCTTCAGCATCAGTCCTTCCAATGAACACCCAGGACTAATCTCCTTTATGATGGACTGGTTGTATCTCCTTGCAGTGACTCCCAAGAGTCTTCTCCAATACCACAGTTCAAAGCATCAATCCTCCCATGCCCAGCTTTCTTTATAGTCCAACTCTCACATCCATTCATGACCACTGGAAAAACCATAGCCTGGACTAGACAGACCTTTGTTGGCAAAGTCCTTTCCTTAGTTATGATTCCTAACTTTGAGTTTTGTTTGTTCTTCTTTCTCTAGTTCCTTCAAGTATAAGTTTGGGTTATTTATCAGATATTTTTTTTGTTTCCTAATATTGCTATAAACTTCCCCCTCAGAACTGCTTTTGCTGTGACTATAGGTTTTGGATCATTGTGTTTTCTTTTATCTCCAATATTTTTTTATTTCCCTTTGACTTCTCTAGTAATCCACTGGTTACTTAGTAGCATGTTTTTTAGTCTCTCTGTGTTGGTGGATTTGCAGGATTTTCTTGTAGTTTATTTCTAATCTCACACTGTTATGGTCAGTTAAAATTACAAAAAAAAAAAAAAAAACAACCAATGGACTAAAATAATCTAATTTCATCCTAGCCAACAGAAAGCTAGAAAGGCTACATAAAATATAAACATATCTGAATTGGGTTTTGTTTTATTTTGTTTGAGTTCACAGGAAAAAGAGGGAAACCACCAGGTGCCATAAAGGAAAAGTGAGCTAAATATCAGAGTAGTGAGGACTTGCTCTGATATAAGAAGTTCCTAAGATCAGACAGATAACACACTCCAGTGTTCTTGCCTGGAGAATCCCAGGGACAGGGGAGCCTGGTGTGCTACCGTCTATGGTGTCGCGCAGAGTCGGACACGACTGAAGCGACTTAGCAGCAGCAGATCAGACAGATACTTTCCTAATATCTGGGTGGTAGTGAGGACTTGTTCTGATGATACGAGACTTCCCTAAGATCAGACAGGTACTTTCCTAATATCTGGGCAGTATAAAGGACTTGTTCTCATACCAGACTTCCCTAAAATCAGACAGATACTTTCCTAATATCTGAGTGGTAGTGAGGACTTGCTCTGATGATACGAGACTTCCCTAAGATCAGACAGGTACTTTCGTAATCTCTGGGCAGTAGTAAGGACTTGTTCTCACACCAGACTTCCCTAAAATCAAACAGATACTTTCCTAATATCTGGGTGGTAGTGAAGACTTGCTCTGATGATACGAGACTTCCCTAATATCAGACAGGTACTTTCCTAATACCTGGGTGGTAGTAAGGACTTGCTCTGATACAAGACTTCCCTAAGATCAGACAGGTACTTTCCTAATATCTAGGTGGTAGTAAGGACTTGTTCTCATACCAGACTTCCCTAAAATCAGACAGATACTTTCCTAATATCTGAGTGGTAGTGAGGACTTGCTCTGATGATACGAGACTTCCCTAAGATCAGACAGGTACTTTCGTAATCTCTGGGCAGTAGTAAGGACTTGCTCTGATACCACACTTCCCTAAGATCAGTCAGTCAGTTCAGTCACTCATTCGTGTCCAATTCTTTGCGACCCCATGAATTGCAGCACGCCAAGCCTCCCTGTCCATCACCAACTCCCAGAGGTCACTCAAACCCATGTCCATCGAGTCAGTGATGCCATCCAGCCATCTCATCTTCTGTCATCCCCTTCTCCTGCCTTCAATCTTTCCCAGCATCAGGGTCTTTTCAAATGAGTCAGTTCTCCTCATCAAGTGGCCAAAGTATTGGAGTTTCAACTTCAGCATCAGCCCTTCCAATGAATATTCAGGACTGATTTCCTTAAGGATTGACTGGTTTGATCTCCTTGCAGTTCAAGGTCCTCTCAAGAGTCTTCTCCAACACCACAGTTCAAAAGCATCAATTCTTCAGCCCTCAGCTTTCTTTCCAACTCGCATATCCATACATGATTACTGGAAAAACCATAACTTTGACTAGATGAGCCTTTGTCAGCAAAGTAATGTCTCTGTTTTCTAATATGCTGTCTAGGTTGGTCATAGTTTTTCTTTCAAGGAGTAAGCATCTTTTAATTTCATGGCTGTAGTCACCATCTGCAGTGATTTTGGAGCCCAAGAAAATTAAGTCTCTCACTTTTTCCATTGTTTCCCCATCTATTTGCCATGAAGTGATCAGACCATACAGATGGCCCAAAAGCACATTAAAAGATGTTCAATATAGCTAATTATTAGAGAAATGCAAATAAGAACTACAATGAGGGGTCACCTCACATCACTCAGAATGGCTACCATTAGAAAACCTACAAATAAAATGCTAGAGAGAGTGTGGATAAAAGAAAACCCTCCTACATTGTTGGTGGGAATGTAAACTGGTACAGCCACTATTGAAAACAATACGGAGATTACTTTAAAAACAGAGCTACCATATGATCCAGCAATCTCACTTTGGGCATTTATGTGGATAAAACCATAGTTTGGAAAGATACATGCACCCCAATGTTCACTGCGGCACTATTTACAATAACCAGGCCATGGAAGCAACATAAATGTCCATCAACAGAAGAATGGATGAAGATGTGGTACACATATACATCAGAATATCACTCAGCCATAAAAAAAGAATGAAATAATGTCATTAGAAGCAACATGAATGGACCTAGAGATTGTCATACTGAGTGAAGTGAGACAACGAAAGGCAAATATCATGTGATATCACTTATATGTGGGGAAAAAAAATGGTACAAAACAGAAATAGAGTTACTAATGTAGAAAATAAACATGGTTACCAGGGAGCAAGGTGGTAAGGATAAACTGGAAGATTGGTGTTGACGTATACACACTACTTTATATAAAATAGATAACTAATAAGGACCTGCTGTACAGCACAGGGAGCTCTACTCAGTACTCGGTCATGAACTATGGGAAAAGAATCAAAATGAAGAGTGAATACATGCATGTGTGTAACAGAGTCACCGTGCTGTACACCTGAAACTAACACAACACTGTAAATTTATAAAAAAATTTTAACTCTTGTGTGAGACTTGAATAAATCACATTCTTCTTTAAACCACCGTAATTTAGCCCCTCTGTTATAATAACTCTTCCTGTATGTTATCTACGGCTGTAGCCTTCTGAAGCTGTCAAAAACTAAGTCTTACTAAATTAATCTGATGAAGCAATTTCACACCTTCCTAGAAAAGTTATATCAACCATGCATTAAAATTTACTGTGTTTTTAATAATAAAATAGATATATTTATGGCAAACATATTTAAAGGAGATCGGAGAATTTAGCCATTTTTATAACTGTTAGATCCTTGTGCTTTAAATAATAAGAGAAAAGTATTTAAAGGCAATACAACTAAAATTGGAGGAGATAGTTATTTGTATCACTCTCAGTCATTTTTATTTTCAGTTATTCAGTAAAAGATGATATGTGGTATAAAGGAAAAATTATTTGTATAAATCATCAAAGCCAACTCTGTTTCCCAAATCAAAGTGAACACTGATTCATCCTATCCCCACAGACATACAGCTGATGCCCTCAAAAACGTATCATTGGCATATTTCCTTAGGCAGATTTTCCTAGCACTTTCCCTCTTTCTGTGACTCCATGGGTTAAGCGAACAGCACAGCTTTTGTTACAAGATCCACTTCCATCTGAACATCGGACTTATTCATGTTGATGTATGGCAAAACCAATACAATATTGTAAAGTAATTAGCCTCTAATTAAAATAAATAAATTTAAATTTAAAAAAATAAAATTAAATTTAAAAAAGGAATTGCTATCTGTTCATTCATTTAGTACTCAGGATACAAAGATGGATATGTTTCTGTCGCTACTCCCTAGGATCTCACAGCCCAGAGTGGGAGCTCAGTCATGTCCG